>NC_041388.1:328274526-328325893 GCF_002162155.2 Triticum dicoccoides
GAATAGGACAAGGAGAGGGGGCCGGCCCCCCTTCCTCCTCTCTCTCCTCTTTTCCCCCTTTCCGCGAATCCTATTCCAACTAGGAAAGGGGGGAGTCCTACTCCCGGAAGGAGTAGGACTCCTCCTGGCGCGCCACCCCTTGGCCGGCCAGCCCCCCCTTTGAACCTTTATATACGGAGGCACGGGGCACCCCTAGAGACAGAAGTTGATCCACGTGATCATATTCTTAGCCGTGTGCGGTGCCCCCTTCCACCATAGTCCTCGATAATATTGTAGCGGTGCTTAGGAGAAGCCCTACGACAGTAGTACATCAAGATCGTCACCACGCCGTCGTGCTGACGGAACTCTTCCCCGACACTTTGCTGGATCGTAGTCCGGGGATCGTCATCGAGCTGAACGTGTGCTAGAACTCGGAGGTGTCGTGGTTTTGGTGCTTGATCGGTCGGACCGTGAAGATGTACGACTACATCAACCAAGTTAACGCTTCCGTTGTCGATCTACAAGGGTACGTAGATCACACTCTCCCCTCTCGTTGCTATGCATCACCATGATCTTGCGTGTGCGTAGGAATTTTTTTGAAATTACTACGAAACCCAACAGTGGCATCCGAGCCTAGGTTTTATATGTTGATGTTATATGCACGAGTAGAACACAAGTGAGTTGTGGGCGATATAAGTCATACTGCTTACCAGCATGTCATACTTTGGTTCGGCGGTATTATTGGACGAAGCGGCCCGGACCGACATTACGAGTACGCTTACGCGAGACCGGTTCTCCCGACGTGCTTTGCACATAGGTGGCTTGCGGGTGACAGTTTCTCCAACTTTAGTTGAACCGAGTGTGGCTACGCCCGGTCCTTGTGAAGGTTAAAACAGCACCAACTTGACAAACTATCGTTGTGGTTTTGATGCATAGGTAAGATTGGTTCTTGCTTAAGCCCGTAGCAGCCACGTAAAACATGCAACAACAAAGTAGAGGACGTCTAACTTGTTTTTGCAGGGCATGTTGTGATGTGATATGGTCAAGACATGATGCTAAATTTTATTGTATGAGATGATCATGTTTTGTAACCGAGTTATCGGCAACTGGCAGGAGCCATATGGTTGTCGCTTTATTGTATGCAATGCAATCGCGCTGTAATGCTTTACTTTATCACTAAGCGGTAGCGATTGTCGTGGAAGCATAAGATTGGCGAGACGACAATGATGCTACGATGGAGATCAAGGTGTCGTGCCGGTGACGATGGTGATCATGACGGTGCTTCGGAGATGGAGATCACAAGCACAAGATGATGATGGCCATATCATATCACTTATATTGATTGCATGTGATGTTTATCTTTTATGCATCTTATCTTGCTTTGATTGACGGTAGCATTATAAGATGATCTCTCACTAATTATCAAGAAGTGTTCTCCCTGAGTATGCACCGTTGCGAAAGTTCTTCGTGCTGAGACACCACGTGATGATCGGGTGTGATAGGCTCTACGTTCAAATACAACGGGTGCAAAACAGTTGCACACGCGGAATACTCAGGTTATACTTGACGAGCCAAGCATATACAGATATGGCCTCGAAACACGGAGACCGAAAGGTCGAGCATGAATCATATAGTAGATATGATTAACATAGTGATGTTCACCAATGAAACTACTCCATCTCACGTGATGATCGGACATGGTTTAGTTGATTTGGATCACGTAATCACTTAGAGGATTAGAGGGATGTCTATCTAAGTGGGAGTTCTTAAGTAATATGATTAATTGAACTTAAATTTATCATGAACTTAGTCCTGGTAGTATTTTGCAAATTATGTTGTAGATCAATAGCTCGCGTTGTTGCTTCCCTGTGTTTATTTTGATATGTTCCTAGAGAAAATTGTGTTGAAAGATGTTAGTAGCAATGATGCAGACTGGATCCGTGATCTGAGGTTTATCCTCATTGCTGCACAGAAGAATTATGTCCTTGATGCACCGCTAGGTGACGGACCTATTGCAGGAGCAGATGCAGACGTTATGAATGTTTGGCTAGCTCAATATGATGACTACTTGATAGTTTAGTGCACCATGCTTAATGGCTTAGAATCGGGACTTCAAAAATGTTTTGAACGTCATGGAGCATATGAGATGTTCCAGGAGTTGAAGTTAATATTTCAAGCAAATACCCGAGTTGAGAGATATGAAGTCTCCAACAAGTTCTATAGCTAAAAGATGGAGGAGAATCGCTCAACTAGTGAGCATGTGCCCAGATTGTCTGAGTACTACAATCGCTTGAATCAAGTGGGAGTTAATCTTCTAGATAAGATAGTGATTGACAGAATTCTCTAGTCACCATCACCAAGTTAGTAGAACTTCGTGATGAACTATGATATGCAAGGGATAACGGAAACGATTCCCAAGCTCTTCGTAATGCGGAAATTGACGAAGGTAGAAATCGAGAAAAACATCAAGTGTTGATGGTAGACAATACCACTAGTTTCAAGAAAAGGGCAGAGGGAAGAAGGGGAACTTCAATAAGAACAGCAAGCAAGTTGCTGCTCAAGTGAAGAAGTCCAAATCTGGTCCTAAGCCTGAGACTAAGTGTTTCTACTGCAAAGGGACTGGTCACTGGAAGCGGAACTACCCCAAGTGATTGGCAGATAAGAAGGAAGGCAAAATGAACATAAGTATATTTGATATACATGTTATTGATGTGTACTTTACTAGTCTTTATAGCAACCCCTCAATATTTGATACTAGTTCAGTTGCTAAGATTAGTAACTCGAAACGGGAGTTGCAGAATAAACAGAGACTAGTTAAGGGTGAAGTGACGATGTGTGTTGGAAGTGGTTCCAAGATTGATATGATCATCATCGCACACTCCCTATACTTTCGGGATTAGTGTTGAACCTGAATAAGTGTTATTTGGTGTTTGCGTTAAGCATGAATATGATTTGATCATGTTTATTGTAACACAGTTATTCATTTAAGTAAGAGAATAAATTGTTGTTCTGTTTACATGAATAAAACCTTATATGGTTACACACCCAATGAAAATAGTTTGTTGGATCTCGATCGTAGTGATACACATAAACATAATATTGAAACCAAAAGATGCAAAGTTAATAATGATAGTGCAACTTATTTGTAGCATTGCCGTTTAGGTCATATTGGTGTAAAGCGCATGAAGAAACTCCATGCTGATGGGATTTTGGAATCACTTGATTATGAATCACTTGATGCTTGCGAACCATGCCTCATGGGCAAGATGACTAAGACTCCGTTCTCCGGAGCGAGCAACTGACTTATTGGAAATAATACATACTGATGTATGCGGTCCGATGAGTGTTAAGGCTCACGGCAAGTATCATTATTTTCTGAACTTCACAGATGATTTGAGCAGATATGGGTATATCTACTTGACGAAACATAAGTCTGAAACATTTGAAAAGTTCAAAGAATTTCAGAGTGAAGTGGAAATCATCGTGACAAGAAAATAAAGTTTCTACGATCTGATCGCGGAGACAAATATTTGAGTTACGAGTTTGGTCTTCAATTAAAACAATGTGGAATAGTTTCACAAACTCATGCCACATGGAACACCACAACATAATGGTGTGTCCGAACGTCATAACCGTACTTTATTGGATATAATGCAATCTATGATGTCTCTTACCGATCTACCACTATTGTTTTGGGGTTATGCATTAGAGACAGCTGCATTCATGTTAAAAGGGCACCATCTAAATCTGTTGAGACGACACCGTATGAACTGTGGTTTGGCAAGAAACCAAAGTTGTCGTTTCTTAAAGTTTGGGGTTGCAATGCTTATGTGAAAAAGTTTCATCCTGATAAGCTCAAACCCAAATCGGAAAAGTGTGTCTTCATAGGATACCCAAAAAGTTACTGTTGGGTACACCTTCTATCATAGATCCAATGGCAAGACATTCGTTGCTAAGAATGGATCCTTTCTAGAGAAGGAGGTTCTCTCGAAAGAAGTGAGTGGGAGGAAAGTAGAACTTGACGAGGTAACTGTACCTGCTCCCTTATTGGAAAGTAGTGCATCACAGAAAACTGTTTCTGTGACACCTACACCAATTAGTGAGGAAGCTAATGATAATGATCATGAAACTTCAGAACAAGATACTACTGAACCTCGTAGATCAACCAGAGTGAGATCCACGCCAGAGTGGTACGGTAATCCTGTTCTAGAGGTCATGCTACTTGACCATGACGAACCTATGAACTATGAAGAAGCGATGGTGAGCCCAGATTCCGCAAAATGGCTTGAGGCCATGAAATCTGAGATGGGATCCATGTATGAGAACAAAGTATGGACTTTGGTTGACTTGCCCGATGATCGGCAAGCAATTGAGAATAAGTGGATCTTCAAGAGGAAGACGGACGCTGATAGTAGTGTTACTATCTACAAAGCTAGAATTGACGCAAAAGGTTTTCGACAAGTTCAAGGTGTTGACTACGATGAGAGTTTCTCACTCGTATCTATGCTTAAGTCTATCCGAATCATGTTAGCAATTGCCGCATTTTATGAAATCTGGCAAATGGATAAACAAAACTGCATTCCTTAATAGATTTATTAAAGAAGAGTTGTATATGATACAACCAGAAGGTTTTGTCAATCCTAAAGGTGCTAACAAAATATGCAAGCTCCAGCGATCCATCTATGGACTGGTGCAAACATCTCGGAGTTGGAATATACGCTTTGATAAGTTGATCAAAGCATATAGTTTTATACAGACTTGCGATGAAGCCTGTATTTACAAGAAAGTGACTGGGAGCACTACAACATTTCTGATAAGTATATGTGAATGACATATTGTTGATCGGAAATAATGTAGAATTATTCTGCAAAGCATAAAGGAGTGTTTGAAAGGAATTTTCCAAAGAAAGACCTCGGTGAAGCTGCTGACATATTGAACATCAAGATCTATAGAGATAGATCAAGACGCTTGATAAGTTTTTTTCAATGAGTACATACCTTGACAAGATTTTGAAGTAGTTCAAAATAGAACAGTCAAAGAAAGAGTTCTTGTCTGTGTTACAAGGTGTGAAATTGAGTAAGACTCAAAACCCGACCACGACAGAAGATAGAAAGAGAATGAAAGTCATTCCCTATGCCTCAGCCATAGGTTCTATAAAGTATACCATGCTATGTACCAGATCTATTATATACCCTACACTGATTTTGGCAAGGTAGTATAATAGTGATCTAGGAGTAGATCACTGGACAGCGGTCGAAATTATCCTTAGTGGAATAAGGATATGTTTCTCGATTATGGAGGTGACAAAAAGGTTCGTCGTAAAGGGTTACGTCGATACAAGTTTTGACACTAATCCAGATGACTCTAAGTCTCAATCTGGATACATATTGAAAGTGGGAGCAATTAGCTAGAGTAGCTCTGTGCAGAGCATTGTTGACATAGAAATTTGCAAAATACATACGGATCTGAATGTGGCAGACCCGTTGACTAAACTTCTCTCACAAGCAAAACATGATCACACCTTAGTACTCTTTGGGTGTTAATCGCATAGCGATGTGAACTAGATTACTGAATCTAGTAAACCCTTTGGGTGTTGGTCACATGAAGATGTGAACTAATCACATAAAGATGTGAACTATTAGTGTTAAATCACATGGTGATGTGAACTAGATTATTGACTCTAGTGCAAGTGGGAGACTGAAGGAAATATGCCCTAAAGGCAATAATAAAGTTATTATTTATTTCCTTATATCATGATAAAAGTTTATTATTCATGCTAGAATTGTATTAACCGGAAACATAATACATGTGTGAATACATAGACAAACAGAGTGTCACTAGTATGCCTCTACTTGACTGGCTCGTTAATCAAAGATGGTTATGTTTCCTAACCGTGGACAAAGAGTTGTTATTTGATTAACGGGATCACATCATTAGTTGAATGATCTGATTGACATGACCCATTCCATTAGCTTAGCACCCGATCGTTTAGTATGTTGCTATTGCTTTCTTCATGACTTATACATGTTCCTATGACTATGAGATTATGCAACTCCCGTTTGCCAGAGGAATACTTTGTGTGCTACCAAACGTCACAACGTAACTGGGTGATTATAAAGGAGCTCTACAGGTGTCTCCAAAGGTACATGTTGGGTTGGCGTATTTCGAGATTAGGATTTGTCACTCCGATTGTCGGAGAGGTATCTCTGGGCCCTCTCGGTAATGCACATCACTTAAGCCTTGCAAGCGTTGCAACTAATGAGTTAGTTGCGGGATGATGTATTACGGAACGAGTAAAGAGACTTGCCGGTAACGAGATTGAACTAGGTATGGGATACCGATGATCGAATCTCGGGCAAGTAACATACCGATGACAAAGGGAACAACGTATGTTGTTATGCGGTCTGACCGATAAAAGATCTTCATAGAATATGTAGGAACCAATATGGGCATCCAGGTCCCGCTATTGGTTATTGACCGGAGACGTGTCTCGGTTATGTCCACATTGTTCTCGAACCCATAGGGTCCGCACGCTTAAGGTTACGATGACAGTTATATTATGAGTTTATGCATTTTGATGTACCGAAGGTTGTTCGGAGTCCCGGATGTGATCACGGACATGACGAGGAGTCTCGAAATGGTCGAGACATAAAGATTGATATATTGGAAGCCTATGTTTGGATATCGGAAGTGTTCCGGGTGAAATCGGGATTTTACCGGATTACCGGGAGGTTACCGGAACCCCCCGGGAGGTATATGGGCCTCAGTGGGCCTTAGTGGAAGAGAGGAGAGGTGGCCAAAGATGGGCCGCGCGCCCCTCCCCCCCTTGGTCCGAATAGGACAAGGAAAGGGGGCCGGCCCCCCTTCCTCCTCTCTCTCCTCTTTTCCCCCTTTCCGCGAATCCTATTCCAACTAGGAAAGGGGGGAGTCCTAGGACTCCTCCTGGCGCGCCACCCCTTGGCCGGCCAGCCCCCCCTTTGAGCCTTTATATACGGAGGCACGGGGCACCCCTAGAGATAGAAGTTGATCCACGTGATCATATTCTTAGCCGTGTGCGGTGCCCCCTTCCACCATAGTCCTCGATAATATTGTAGCGGTGCTTAGGCGAAGCCCTGCGACAGTAGTACATCAAGATTGTCACCACGCCGTCGTGCTGACGGAACTCTTCCCCGACACTTTGTTGGATCGGAGTCCGGGGATCGTCATCGAGCTGAACTTGTGCTAGAACTCGGAGGTGCCGTAGTTTCGGTGCTTGATCGGTCGGGCCGTGAAGACGTACGACTACATCAACCAAGTTAACGCTTCCGTTGTCGATCTACAAGGGTACGTAGATTACACTCTCCCCTCTCGTTGCTATGCATCACCATGATCTTGCGTGTGCGTAGGAAATTTTTTGAAATTACTATGAAACCCAACATTTAGGCTCTTCGATTGGGGTAAAAACCCTACTCTTGCTCTATGTATATTATGATTAAGGTGTACAAAATACATGTATAAACCAAGGAACTGTAATGTATCTATCGACTAGCTCGACCCCGACTTATATTACATAGCCGGGTTTCTAGGATTACACAACTAGTCACTATGTTGATGGAGGGGAGTCCTCCATGGCTCCGGTTTCCTTCTCTTGGACGACAAGGCCTCCAAGTCTTTTCTTACGAGGACCGTGGGTCGGGCTGATGACCTAAGGCGAAACCGACCTAGGAAGGCCTCGGGCCGGCCTACTTGGTCCGGCAACTGATAAGGTGAGACACGATTGGATCGTAACACCATCATCGCAAAAGCATGTGAGCTCGGAACCATAATGACACATTCATTATTCTTCTACTCTTTGGGCCTAGGTAGTTGATAGCTATTCACACCTATGTCTTAACACCAAAGTTCAAATCAACGTTTTATTTCTATCATAGAGAACCCCAATTTAACATTAAAAGTATAGTCATTGACCTTTGAAAAAATAAAATCAACCTGAAAGGAGTATGTAAATTTTTGCAATTGAACAGGTCATCAAGGAAAAGGAACACAACTAAAAAAATGAAAAAGAAAAAGAAAAAGAAAAAGGAACAGAGGAGAAACAAAACACGGAGCAAGAAGAACCTTTCCAAGAAAAGTCAGAGCAAAGCATCTACGCGTGGAGGCGTGGAGCCCACGCACCTCCTTCCTCCGTTCCCCAATCCCCCTGGAGGCGCGGCGCATATCAGCGGCGACATTGGGCGGCGATGGCCTCGGTTAGGCCCCCTCTCCGCCGCCTCGCGCTGCTGCTTAACAGCCGCATCCGCGCCAACAACCGCTTCCTCGCCTCCGCCTCCACCTCCACCTCCTCCTACCCCACCGCCGCCGCAGCCGGCACCGCCACCACCGAGACGCCGGCGCCGGAGGAGCCGGAGGTCGTCAGCATGACGGATAACTGCGTCCGTGTAGGTGCCTCGCTACCTCTTTATTTCAGCAACTACAATCTGCTTTGCTGCTTCGAGGGGCAATTGTTCCATAAATTCGGGGATATATTTTAGGATCTTGTACGGATCGATATTCATTTTATAAGATTTAACTGTGGAGTTTGCCTATATTTTCCGTCAGTTGTATAATGACTCTGTAGAAATTTAGGGGTTTAAAATCCGAGGTTATCATTCTGGGAAGATCTCTTGAGTTCCTAACTTCTTATTTGGTATGAAGACTGCAGTGTTCTATGTATGTTTGGTAATACAGATCATATATTGTTGTTCCCTCACAAAATTGTTGTGCTATTATAAGGAAAATGTATCACTTACTCACCTCCAATACTTATTATGTTCTGTATTTAACTTCTTCAGTTAGTTTAGCACGTACAGTGTCTGATCATGTAATTTGTTTGCTGCAGAGACTCAAAGAGTTGCATACTAAAGAACCATCTGCTAAGGGCAACATGTTGCGCTTGAGCGTTGAAGCTGGTGGCTGTTCTGGATTCCAGTACACCTTCTCACTGGATAGCAAGGAAAATGCTGATGATAGGTTGGTGGTCATGCTTCAGATTGAGGTTTCACGATCTTTGTTTGCACCACCATTTTTAGTGGGACATGGAATCTCCGAAATGTTTCTGTGGAAACAATGGAGCATCAACGTTTACCACCATTGTCTGGTCAGGGTACAGTTGCATATCTCACATGTTGTCGATTTAACTGTAGGGTCTTCGAGAAGAATGGTGTTAAGTTGGTTGTCGACAATGTCTCATACGACTTCGTGAAAGGTTCAACAATCGATTATGTAGAGGAATTGATAAGCTCAGCATTTGTGGTTAGTTTTGAATGACTATTGCTCAATACCTGAACTCGGGCACTATTTTAGATTACCCAATTGTGACCCTACTGTTTTATGCTTAGGAATCTTCTCTGATTTCTGTTTGTACGATGTGCAGGTTTCAACCAATCCAAGTGCTGTTGGAGGCTGCAGCTGCAAGAGTTCCTTCATGGTTAAATAATTCGAACATTAGTAACTTTAAGAGGTAGCCTGACAGAACTTTGTGTTGCATTTTTTTTGAATTACTACAATACTTCGATACTTCCAAATAAGTCCCTGTTATTGCTACTATCTTAGGAATCTTATGTAACCTACTGCTTTACTAGAATATTTTTGTTATGTGGATGCATACCCATTGGTGGCTTGGGTCTAGCCTGCCGGATTCTGCACAGCCACCTTAATGCTTGGTGCCCAAGATACCTTAGACATAAATTCCGGTTCTGTTTCCAAGTTTGTTACGTGAGCTGGCTATAGAATGCCAGACAGATATTATGGTGGGAGGAGAAATCGATAAAGAAGAACCCCCCTCCTCTCTCTCCTACTCATGTTACCGTTAACCAACCCCAGTGGCATTGTTGCCTGCTGGGCAACACTTCGCTGGCCTTGAAGATCTTCTTGCAACGGTGTTAGCATCATGGCAACAGGGTACCCTGGGCCCGCTGTAATGGGCCGAGCTCGGGGCCACAAAGATCCAGCAGTACACCATTGTCAAGTCACATCATTGACAACATCAGCCTTGTGCATTGCCGTATGGGCCCAATTGAGTTGTCGATGGCAGGATGGACGCATTTCTCGAGGAACCGACTCGGCTTGTCGTCCACTAAGCCACAGCCGTTTGATGGGCCCATTCGGGGCGTGCCATTTGTAACCCCAAAAGTTCAACGTATCAACTTAATTGTAAAGGCCATTGTGGTACCCCCATGCCTATATAAGGGGAGAACCGAGGCCATAGCAAATGATCGACTCTTGTTAGGTGATCTCTCTCTACAAACTTAACAGAAGACCAGAGCTAGGAGAAGAACAGAAGAACTATCCCGAGCACTAGAAGTGCCCCGAGCAGTAGCTTGTGACCACTCATATAAGCTGATCAAGAGCTAGAGCAGGACATAGGGTATTACATCTTGCGGTGGCCTGAACCTCCCGGGTAAGAAACAAACAAGGGGTCTAGCCTTAATCCTCGATATCGACGATCACAAGTCAACATATGGCACGCCAGGTAGGAGGCTAAGGCTTCAGTTTTCTTCGAACCAGTTGCCTCAGCCATGCCCTTGCACGAATCGTGGTTGCGACGACAGTGACATTGTTCGTCATCGGCGCGCGCGGATCCTCACGGCATTGATGACCACACTGGTGCAGCTGATGAGCTCCATTCGAGGGGCACTGCGCCGTCCGAGGTCGACATGCTGCCGAGCGGTTTCCAAGGGAACAGTCCAGGAGGCCGTGCTGTGGACTGTCTGAGTTCCTCAACGCCCTCCTGTTCTGGTGGAGGATGAATTTCCCATGGGCCCTTGACTTTGGGAGATTGCGGGGTTGGTGGACATCGCCCGCCGCCAGTCGACGGTTGGAAGCACCTGCGTCTGCCAAGTCCATCGCGAGGCAATGCAAAGAAGCATTGTTTTGCGTCCCATCTCACCATCACCGCTTTCATGCCTGCTGATGATCTCCATGGTGTCCTTGACCACAAGAGGAAGGCAAATGCCCCAAAGAAGGCACTAGGGAGTGATGTCCCGCATCCCTCTTTGACGAGCATGGCCTCACGAATGGGTGGGAGGTTCGAGCCCCCGTTGACAACTGACACCAAGCATGCCGCAAAGGACATCTTGGTGCACGCAACAGGTGACACTGTTGGGACGAGCGTACTACCCACCGTGACCGAGACAGCAGGCTCTCAGGAGTGAAAGACCGTGGCATGCATCTGTGGGGATGCTTCCACACCCACTTCACGCTGCCAGCTCAAGCTGCTAGTGCGGGAAGTGAACGCAGTGCTCCCAAGCATCGGCGCTTCCTGACCACTCAAGTGGTCGGACACCCCGATCATGTTCAGCCACAAACACCACCCCAAGGTCTTGTCGGTGGTTTCCCTGACAAACATGCTGGTGGACAGAGACGCGGGCCTCAACATCTTTCCCTCAACGTCTTCGATAAGATGCAAGTGCCCCTATGGTGCCTGCGACCAATGAAGGCGTTTACAGTGCCGCTCGGGCAGGTGTCCTTGATGGTCGCCTTCGGTGCCAGAGACACCACCAGAAGGAAAGCATCATTTTCGACATCGCCAAACTCGACCTCCGTCAAGCACCCGAGCACTAAGATTTCATTTGAGCCGAGGTGCATAGAATAAAAAAAGCTCAGTTCAAGGTGATCCACCCTGAGTGGCTCGCCAACCCCGTCGTTGTCCCGAAGGCTAATGACAAGCTAAGGATGTGCGTCGACTTCACTGACCTTAACAAAGCATGTTCCAAGGATTCCTCTGCCCGGCATAGATCAGGTCGTGGATTCCACGACGGGATGTGATCTCTTGTGCTTCCTGGATGGATATTCTGGTTATCACCAGATTCACATGGCTAAAGAGGATGAGGAAAAACAACATTCATCACCCCGGTTGGAATGTTTTGTTACATCTGCATGCCTTTTGGCTTGAAAAACACCGGGCCCCCATATCAACGGGCCATGCTCATCGCACTGGAGTGCCAGATAGGTCGCAACATCGACAACCTCTTCGTGAATACCAAAGATCAAGCCGCACTCCTCGGCAATCTTGCAGAAACCTTTGACAACCTCTGCTGCATGTGCATGAAGCTTAACCCCGAGAATTATGTTTTTGTGGTGCGTGCCTTCGAGGAAGCTCCTGGGCTTCCTCGTCTCGAGCAAGGGCATAGAAGCCATATCTGAGAAGATCAACACCATTAGCCAGATGCGCCCAGTCGCCCACCGACGCACCTCAAGGGCATGCCACGCCTCTCAGGCTGCATGGCAGCCTTGGGGAGATTCATCTCCAAGCTCGGGGAGCGAGGCCTCCCCTTATTCAAGCTCCTCAAGAAGTCGGGTCCATTCAAGTGGACCTTGGAGGCCGAACAAGCACTCCCAAGGCGTCAAGCAGTCCCTCACCTCTCCGCCGATCCTGGTGGCAACAAGACCCGAAGAGCCATTGCTGCTATATATATCATGGTCAATCCCCAAGTCGTGAGCATCGTCTTGGTGGCGAAACGGGAGGAAATGTCGGAGCCTGAGCTCAGGCCCGAACCCCCGGCCGCTCATGCGTCAAATCAAGCTGCTGGGTCCAAGCTCCCAGCACCTTCCGAGAAGATGGCCGACCCCGAGTTGGCAACTGAGCCCGAGCTCCCGCCCAGCCCCGAGCTGGCAGGCAAGCCCAGGCTCCCGTTTGGCCTCGAGCTGGTCGAGGAGCCTGGGCGGGCTCCCCCGATTCAAGGACGTCTCGTACAATGACCAATCTACTTAATCAATGAAGCCCTACGCGATGCCAAATCATGGTGCCCGCAGGTCCAGAAGCTACTCTATGCAGTCTTGGTCGCATGAAGGAAGCTAACACTACTTCCAAGCCCACAAGGTGTCCATCGTTAGTTCCTTTTTGCTTGATCGCATCCTTCACAATCATGAGGTCATTGGTCGCGGCATGAAGTTGTGAAGTGGGCGATCAAGCTTGGGGAGTTTGATCTCTGCTTGTCAGCTCCCACGCCATCAAGTCGCGCCCTAGTCGACTTTATCACAAAAAATGACACCGGTGCCCGAAGACAAGGAGGAGGTGTCCTTAACTCCCGAATCATCGGTCTTCCCGTACACTGGATGATGCACTTCGACGGATCCTTCAAGCTCCAGGGCCCGGGGGCTGGAGTGGTTCTCACCTCTCCGACGGACAAACAACTGCAGTACGTTGTGCAGCTCCTTTTCAAAGGTGCCACGAACAACATGGGCGGATACGAGGGGCTGCTCGCAGGCCTCCGTGCCTCAGCCTCCCTCGGAATTCGATGCCTACTCATCAAGGGTGACTCCCAACTCGTCATCAATCAAGTGTCGAAGGACCATCAATGCTTGGACCCACAAATGGCAGCATAACTGGCTCAGGTCAGGAAGTTGGAGCGGCACTTCGATGGCTTGCAGCTACAACACGTGCCGTGTCGGGACAACGAGCTCGCCGACCATTTATCGCAATTGGCCTCCCGTCGGGAGCCGGTCCCTGTCAGAACCTTTCAAGAAAGGCTCTCTCGACCATCACCAGGTGGCAGGGCCGAGGGCTTATGTCAGCATGACGGGGGATAGGTACCCCGGGCCTGCTGTAATGGGCCGAGCTTGGCTCCACAAAGATCCATCAGTGCACCATTGTCAAGTCGCATCATCGACAACGTCAAGGCCAAGGAGTAAAAGCACCAAGGACCGGTACTCTGGACTCCCCCCAGCATGGTTCCCCGACCAACTTGGGCAAGGTGTCGCCCCCGAGAATGATGATTTCAGCAATGACAGCCAAACATAAGGAGCCAGGGGAAGTACGCGGGGCTGCCCCCGAGCACCTTCAACTCCCCCGAGCAGCAGCTCTGATCCTGGTGGGCCCTCCTGGGGGTCTACCGGCTGGCAAGGCATTTAATGTAAGGCCTGCGCAACTCTACTCTCTTAGAGTTGGAAGGGCCGACCGACGAATTAAATCCAGGCCTGCATTCCTACGGTGATCTACGCTTCGTAGATACGCATCATGAGTCTACAGTATGACGGTTTGTCTTGTCCCAAGACGGCACCTGACGCTTATCAGAGATGTGACAGGTGCCCCACCTTTTTGACTTTGGCACCACCACGGGTGATGTATCTACATTAGCCTTGTGCCACTGCCTTATGGGCCCCAGTGTGCTGTAGATGACAGGATGGATGCGTTTCTCGAGGAACCGACTTGGCCTGTCGTCCACTACGCCACAACCGGCTGGCGGGCCCGCATGGGGCGTGCAGTTTGTACCCCCGAAGGTTCAACGTATCAACTTAATTGTAAAGGCCATTGTGGTACCCCCCAGGCCTATATAAGGGACGACCGTGGCCAAATCAAAGGACCAGTTCTTGGTTAGGTGATCTCTCTGTACGAACTTAACAGAAGACCAAAGCTAGGAGAAGAACAGTAGAACTATCCCGAGCACTAGAGCTGCCCCTAGCAGTAGCTTCTAACCACTCATATAAGCTCATCAAGAGCTAGAGCAGGACGTAAGGTAATACACCTCGCGGTGGCCTGAACCTGGGTAAAAAAAAACGTGTCTTGACGTGAAGTTTACTGAAGTGTTTTAGCCCCTAGCTGAACAAAAAAGGGGTTTGCCCTTAATCCCCGGTATCGACGATCACGCGTCAACAAACGACTTCTCCCTAAGCTCCTGGGGGTCATTCGAACTTGGCATCAGAGACCATGATCTGTTCTGATGATGTTGAGTATTCTCTTCTAATTGTACTTCAAGTCCGGTTGCATTAGAATTATATACCTTAGCTCATTCTTTTTCAAGATACTGTGGTGTATTGAATGTTTTTGCAATACAACATTTTTGTATAATGAACTGATTACAGCTAGAACGGCAGCCATATGTTAGCTGAACACGGCTTCTTTGTGATTCGAGATACACTTGTACAAGATAACCTACATAGCAATGAATGAGATAACCTACGAATATACTCATACAGGTTAAAATTTTGTACAGTTCATTGGATACAAAAATTTCTACTTACAAACACCCAATTCAATATATGAACTTTAAGCTGTCCAGTTTTTTTTCTGATCTGGTATTCACGTGCCCATGTATGTTGTTATGGACAAAAGTTCCATGAAAGCCATAGGGCACTCTTTGTGGCAATGTTATTTTTGCAACAGGAGCTCCTTCAAATTTTTGGGTATCAATAATGTGCACCTGCAACATAAGGCATAAAGCTTCAAAATTGGACTTGTGTTTCATATGAAAATTGGGGTGTGTATGTAATGTGTTACAATGAAAACTTGCCTGTGACGTATTTGTTCTTTCATTATGTACAAAAGAAATTATCCATCCATCATCTTCATGTGAGCCACCAACTCTTTGAACAAATGATGCTCCAGAGCAGAACTCATCTTCACTAAGCCGATGAATTTCCATCTTTATTAGATCTTCTGCCGATGTCTGGTGTACAGCTTGAATTTGAGTGAGGAAATCTTGGTTAAATAGTAGCTGAACTGAGGCACGAAGCTGATTTATACATACCTCTGTATTCTCTCTCTCCTCAAGGCATAGTTTTGCAAAGCCCCCATACTTTGGGAGTACTGTAAGATATAACGAAAAACTGAGTCAAGCTGTGATACATAATACTGTAAACGCGGAAATAGAAGTAGGCACCCGGTGTACATGCTCGTAATATAGACAGTGTTGTTTGATTTTAGCAATACCTTTTTCACTACTGCCAGCAGATCTTGTTAAAGAATCCACTATTTGTGCGTAGCCATAACTATGACGCACGCCTGTGTAGTGGTTATTGATCATTGGGAATTCCAAGGAGCACTCGGTGCCAGTCAAATATTCCCCTGAAACAGTCTTCGTTCTCAGGTTTAATCTCCATTCAAACAAGCGAGAGAATAATTTCTCATTAATTCCTTGTTTCATGGCCTTGCCATCTTTTTTAAGCTCGGATCTTTCAGGGAGTATGTCTTGTTTGTTTAATCTTGGCCCTGGTATGACGGAGTCTGCCGAACGGAGGCCTTGAACAACAACCTAGGCCACCAGAAAAAGATGAAATTTGTAGTGCAGGTAGTTGCGAGCGACTTGAAGGGATGGAACACATATTTTTTCAATAAATTTCAGTATTTATTTACAAATATATGAAAAAAGCTAACAAGAGAATACTATGTACCTCATCACCTTCTTCGAAGCAGTTGATAAGATGGAACATGCAGAATGGTTCAACATCGAACCACATAACTGACTCTGCGTCACCATAGCGGGGCATAATCCCAATTCTTGCATAACCTTCCTTCTCAAATTCAATCAGCCTATGCAACGGGTAATATGTGATTTTGATTTTACAAAATAATATAGCTGCTTATTGTTGGATAAGTTTATATGAAGTACTTACTGACCGCCTGTAGTGAGTCTACCAATGTCAATAGTAAGTGGTATATCTATGATTATGTTGTACCTACATCAAGAGAAATAATATCTGTGAATTGCTATCATTGTTTACCATAAAGTACCTACTCTGAGATATTCTAGTATTACCAATCAAGTTAAAAATTCATAAATAGTATGCACTGTAATCAAGAAATTGCTGGGAGCAAATGGTATTTCTTAAATCCACATACTTCAGAGTAACTCCTATGTCGTGACAAAGTGTAGATCTGTTCAGCTTGAGGTCAACTTTATGTTTTAGTTTGGTTCCATCATCTGCAGTCAAATAAACTCGAGTTGTGGTTATAACTTGATTTCAACCTTGGCACATGAACATGGTGTAAAATTCTAAAAAAGTGCAACATATTATAAATTACCTGAGACAACACCAACAACTAGGAAAGGCTTCTTTGCATCTGAGCCAAAGATGACAAGTTCTCCTGATCCAGGAGCTACCTACAGTCATTTGAATGAAGTGCCTTAAATCAAACAGATGACTGAACAAGGATAACAACATGTGCATGTATTTGGGAACATCTTGTAATCATACTTATGTATGCAGTGTGGTCTTTTTTTTGCAGTTATTCATTATTATCTGCAACATATATGACCGTGTAAAATAGAGTACCTCCTCTTTTTTAACTATATATTTATATATTTGCCTCTGATAAACCCTGGACTTCTGTTATTTTTGCAGTTAAATAGCACATTGGTACGGACTACTCATCTTGCAAAACGCAGGGTTATATAAGCAAGGCATGTAACATAGATGATAGATAAATCCGATGTGGCTGCTTTTCCTCCTTTTTCCAGATCAGATCTGGAGTAAGCTTCCATCATATGTGCCGCATCTCAGTTCTTTTCACACCTGGGTTGTACTGTTCACTTATTTTTTGAGCCAACAGATCGAGGACACGGATGTAACTGAAACAAGGATGTTAATTCTGTTCTCTGGCAGATGTATCAATAAAATTAAATAATCTTGTTCTCTCGCAGATGTATCAATAAAATTAAATAATCTTCTTCTCTCGCAGATGTATCGATATGTCATTCTTTATTGATTGATATTCAAGATCAAGTTACTATGTGACTGCAGTATTTGTACCTTCTATAGTACTACCTCTGTAACTAAATATAAGACGTTTTTGCAGTTCAAATTGAACTGCAAGAATGTCTTATATTTAGCTACAGAGGTAGTAGTAGTTCTGTTCTTGTGGTCTATACTTGCTTGATTTACTGTTCTTGTTATCCTTGGGGTTTATGAAGGATAGAGCTGCTGGTCACCCATACCTTTGGGTGAGCTGTGAAGGGCCGATCCCACTCCCCACCAATGTCCCAGGTATTGCCTGTTTCAAGATTTTGTATGCAGATTTCCTGGGGCTGATGGCTTTCTGCGACAGCGTACACCCTACCGGCATGTTCAAACACATTGGTGTTGGTGATGTTCTTGTTCACCTTGCCAAACCTCAGCTGCATTGCATGTTTACTCACACTTCAGGTTAGGATTTCTAGTAAACAACTTATATATAAAATTTGGATTTGCAAGTGTTAGTTACATAGTTGAGAATGTAGGCGACGATGATGGCTGCCGAGTCACCCTCGATAGCAGGGAGGAAGCATGGTTTCCGGCGGCCTTGTTCGATCTTCAATGTTTCGGATTGCACGTAGCGATTGTCGTAGGAGACTGACCAAGAAGAAGCTGAACCGGTCTTGGTGAAGTACAGGGCATGGAGCATGCCCTCGCCCTCAACCCATATCTCACTGGACTCCCCAAAGACGGAGACCGTCGAATGGAGGGCGCCAAAGAGAGGATTGGAACCTGTCATAATTTAGCCGACAGTTAGCTTCTTGTTTGCGATTCCTACTGCACTTACTTACACCACAGCAACCAGAAAAGATGCAGATGATCACCATTTCTGATGTATACACCCTCGGGGAAATCTTTGGGTATCTCTCCTTCAATCTGGAGTATCTCTACGGATCCACCGATCTCATCGACCGGTGCAAAGTTGCTCTGCAAACATGCCACAGGCAATGTTAATTTTGCGAGAAAGGAAGCACGGCTGAGCTTCTGGGTTGTCATTGCCAGAATTTTTACACTGGAAATTGCAATCGAGTTTCCTGGACTGGAGTACCTCAGATGGGAGCAGAGCTTGATGAGTAAACTTGAAGGTTGAGTCAACTATTGCATCCAGAAGCCTCTGCGGCGCATTCTTCAGCACCAGTGAGGCATCGTTGATCCTGGAAGAGAGCTGCCTTTGTAGCTCCTGGATCAAAGATTTCTGAGGCAAGAGGGCAGGAAGAACAGCATCAGACAGAAATTTCACAAGAAACAAACCGGTTTCTCCGACGACAGAAACCGGGAAACGTTCAGGAGATGGAGGGAGGGTCGACCTTTGGGTTGGAGGTTAGAGGCGAGGACGAAGTTCTTGCACTGAGAGAGAAAGCCGGCCTGTAGCAGGCACGGGACGGCCTCAAGGCATGTGGAGGAGAGGTAGTAGCTTTCAGCATTCTGAGTTTCTGATAGTGACAAAGCCTGATCCTCCTGCAATCATGAGGAGGACGATTGACCTCCGTTTATAGCAACTCCGATGGAGTTTCTCGCGGGATCAGACAACGGGCAGCAAACGCCGTGGGCATCTTGGAATATCCGACATGGCCACATCCGAGTTGGTGGTTGGGGTCGAGCGATTCGGACACGTGACGACACCGGTGATGACCGCCATTTTTGCGTGTATATAGAATCCCTGCACTGGCCTGGAGGCTTTCGTTGGCGCCGAAATATGCCGGCCAAACCAGAATCTGGTTTCCGGAAGGAGCACCAACGTGGACGAGATGCCACGACCACGAGGGTCTCGTGGGTTCCCCGAAGGAGCAGTAGTAACCTGGACGAGATGCCACGAGGATCTCGTGCCGTGCGATCTCCTGTTTGGAGTCCAATCAGTTCTTTGGCGGCTGATCAATGTAGATGGCACTAGAAAGAGTAGTCTAATCTTGTAGACGCACGCAGCGGAGCCTTGACTCTTGAGCCCTGCCGTATAATAATCTGCTGCATGCGCAGCGATGATGCTACTCCCTTCGTTCGAAATTATTTGTCGTAAAAATGGATGTATCTGGATGTATTTTAATTCTAGATACATCCATATTCGAGACAAGTAATTCCGAACGAAGGGAGTAGATCGCTAATGGTGATTGGTGGATCAGGTTTGGCGCGCCCACCTTTCACATGGTGACGTCGCTAGGTACGGACTTTGGGGCTCAAATGGCATCGGCTCGTTTGAGATCCTCTTCGCGAAGCTGCATTGACGTTTTGTCTCCATCCTCTGTACTACTGGGGTTTACGGATCGTGGGGTTTCTGAGCTGCTGTAAATCGTTAGCTCCTAGTAGTTGTTTTATCGCCCCCGTTCTTTGTAGCGTGCCTTTGCATTCTTCAAGATTTTGCTTCACAACTGTATTACAAAACTCAAGATATGGAGCTCACTACAGTTGGCGATGTTACTTAGAGCGAAGGCACAAGCAGCATCCAACTTAAAATTAACGACATCCAAGTAGATGTGACAAATGTCAGCTCTTTAGTTTTTGACCACGAGTGAGTTACACCGGTACCATCGGCGGCACGTTCCGTGATCGTAAACATGCTCACGGTGACCTGTGGCTGAGGTGTGTCACACCCAGATCGTCGCGCCGTATCACGTCCCTGCAAGTTAATAAGGCTCGAACAAAAGGGCGAAGTGAACAAAGTCTTGCACCAAGGTACAACAAACAAAAGAGCCATGAAAACGAAAATTACAGGGTCGGGACCGGAAATGCAATTCAGCTCCCGAAAGCACGTGCTCCTGCCCGTGTAAAATGATTTTTTGGAATGCCAATTTTTTTATGTGTTCTTTGTCACATTCAAATACTACCTGAAATTTTTTAGGCAAAAAGGTTAAGCATTTTGGCTTGTGCAAAAAACCAAACAAACAAACAAACAAATTGAACATCAATTGTTACCCCAAAATGTCACACCCAAATTAGTTTTTTCGTCAACGAAACACTGCTGCTCCGTTTCACATGAAAATTGTCAAACATGCTTGCAACACTAACGCAAACATCTGTTTTTTTCTTCAGAATTTTATTTTTAACTATTTTTTATTTTACCATTCATCCCGGTGCAAATGCACCCAGGAGCCAAAACATCTTGCCCGGTCGGGACGACCAACTAAAAATACTAAGATAGCCGCACACAAAGATGGGCCAAGAGGACCAACAGAGAAGCAGCTAATGCTGGCGTTTTTTAGTATAGTACAAATGCAAACGTTCATACATACGCACATTCACCTGTATGAACGCACGCACAAAGCCGGTGTCTATTGAAGGAGTGGATCGCCTTAAACTTGGTAAGCACCACTCCGGGCACTGGCCCGTCTTTCCTCTTCCCCAGAGATAACCCTAGTTGAAAGAAGATGATGAATTTAAAAATATAATCAATGGGGTGGTTACGGATCACCTTTTTAATTGCAACTTTATCTGTCGCTATTCCTTGCTTCAATCCTCACGTAGCTTTAATATTCAAGAAACAATGAACATATAATAACACGAGGATTAGCTCTATGGTTGTCATCTTGAAAATATGCGCGATTGCGTGCGAACTGGTATCACTTTGCTTTGCTAGCACCACCGTTGCAAATCACTACAAGATCACCACCAGTAATATATGCTAACATGCAACGTCATATTTTATCACATGATTGTCATTGTACTTCATCTATGTTCGTTTTATGATAAAAATGGATCGTCGAAAGTTGAGCTTTCCACTAATGGACCATAGCGTGGTATTCCTAACATTTTCGAAATAGATATCTATCGCCATCTTTTTTGTGAAATACAGTGTGAATCATGGATGTTCACAATGTCAAAAAAGGTCACACACATGCACACACACTCGTTCCTGCAATACTTATCATTGAAAGAACGAAACCCTTAAACTATGAAACAAATCCAGAAAAATGCGAACACACATACCTAGTCTAGGATTTAAAGACGGATGAGTAGGTTCCACCACAAGGAACGCGCCAAACTGAGTTACACTTTGTTCGCTATGGTCATTTTTTTGTCTAACCCATGGGCCTACACCATGTGAGATTAGACCTAGTGTTATCCATGTAGTGTGTGGGATGATGTGAATGCCATGTGGGATCCGATGTGGCATGATCTATGACGAAAGCATTGTTGGAAAACGTAGTAGAAAAAAAATTGTCCTACGAATCGAACCCAAGAACATTATGAAGGTGCAAATGAGGATTAGATTGGATCTTTACTGACTAGAGTTGCAGCGAAGAGGAGTTGGTGAAGATCGTTGATGCAGATTCCCACGGTTAGGATTTACAACCTTCCTACCTTGAGAATTTCTTGATGTAGGTATCCACGTGTATGTAGTCGGCGATCCGACAACGCTTCACCATCTAGAACTTAGTGGCGTTGGAGACCTAGAAGGGGTGGAGTAGCCTAATGCCATACGGAACAATTTTTCGGTGGAAAACAAGGTAGAGAGGGGGCAACCCTTGCGCCTGGAATTGTGCGAATAGAGAGTCTGCCCCCTCCACTATATATAGGCATAGGGGAGGGAGGAGACTTGGAGGAGCTGAAGGAAATATGCCCTAGAGGCAATAATAAAGTTTTTATTTATATTTTCTTATATCATGATAAATGCTTATTATTCATGCTAGAATTGTATTAACCGAAAACTTAGTACATGTGTGAATACATAGACAAACAGAATGTCACTAGTTTGCCTCTACTTAACTAGCTCGTTGAATCAATGATGGTTATGTTTCCTAACCATAGACATGAGTTGACATTTGATTAACGGGATCACATCATTAGAGAATGATGTGATTGACTTGACCCATACGTTAGCTTAGCACGATGATCGTTTAGTTTGTTGATATTGCTTGCTCCATAACTTATACATGTTCCTATGACTATGAGATCATGCAACTCCCGAATACCGGAGGAACACTTTGTGTGCTACCAAACATCACAACGTAACTGGATGATTATAAAGGTGCTCTAGAGGTGTCTCCGATGGTGTTTGTTGAGTTGGCATAGATCGAGATTAGGATTTGTCACTCCGATTGTCGGAGAGGTATCTCTGGGCCCTCTCGATAATGTACATCACTATAAGCCTTGCAAGCAATGTAGCTAATGAGTTAGTTACGGGATGTAGCATTACGGAACGAGTAAAGATACTTTCTGGTAACGAGATTGAACTAGGTATTGAGATACCGACGATCGAATCTCGGGCAAGTAACATATCGATGACAAAGGGAACAACATATATCGTTATGCGGTTTGACCGATAAAGATCTTCGTAGAATATGTGGGAGCCAATATGAACATCTAGGTTCCGCTATTGGTTATTGACCGGAGACGTGTCTCGGTCATGTCTACATAGTTCTCGAACCCGTAGGGTCCGTACGCTTAACGTTCGGTATTATGAGTTTATGTGTTTTGATGTACCGAAGGTAGTTCGGAGTCCCGGATGTGATCACGGACATGACGAGGAGTCTCGAAATGGCCGAGACATAAATATTGATATATTGGACGGCTATATTCGGACACCGGAAGTGTTCCGGGTGATTTCGGAGAAAACTAGAGTACCGGAGGGTTACCGGACCCCCCGGGAGAACTAATGGGCCACATGGGCCTTAGTGGCGAGAGAGAGGGCCGGCTAGGGCAGGCCGCGCGCTCCCTCCCCCTCTGGTCCGAATTGGACTAGGGAAGGGGGGGGGGGGCGGAGTCCTACTCCTACTAGGAGGACTCCTCCTCTCTTAGCACGCCCTAAGGGCCGGCCGGCCTCCTCCCTTGCTCCTTTATATACGGGGGCAGGGGGCACCCTAGAACACACAAGTTGATTGTTTCCAGCCATGTGCGGTGCCCCCCTCCACCATAATCCACCTCGGTCATATCGTAGCGGTGCTTAGGCGAAGCCCTATTCCGGTAGCATCATCATCACCATCATCACGCCGTCGTGCTGACGAAGCTCTCCCTCGACACTCTGCTGGATCGTGAGTTCGTGGGACGTCACTGAGTTGAACGTGTGCAGATCGCGGAGGTGTCGTACTTTCGGTACTAGGATCGGTCGATCGTGAAGACGTACGACTACATCAACCGCGTTGTCATAACGCTTCCGCTTACAGTCTACGAGGGTACGTGGAAAACACTCTCCCCTCTCGTTGCTATGCATCACCATGATCTTGCGTGTGCGTAGGATCTTTTTTGAAATCACTGCATTCCCCAACAGTGGCATCCGAGCCAGGTTTATGCGTAGATGTTATATGCACGAGTAGAACACAAAGGAGTTGTGGGCGTGGGTATATACATATTGCTTGCCATCACTAGTTGATTCTTGATTTGGCAATATTGTTGGATGAAGCGGCCCAGACCGACATTACGCGTACGCTTACGCGAGACTGGTTCTACCGATGTGCTTCGCACACAGGTGGCTGGTGGGTGTCAGTTTCTTCAACTTTAGTTGAATCAGATTCAATGAACAGGGTTCTTTCTGAAGATCAAAAAACAATCATTATACCGCATTGTGGTTTTTGATGCGTAGGTAAGAACGGTTCTTGCTCAGCCCGTAGCAGCCATGTAAAACTTGCAACAACAAAGTAGATGACGTCTAACTTGTTTTTGCATGGCATGTTGTGATGTGATATGGTCAAGACATGATGCTAAATTTTATTGTATGATATGATCATGTTTTGTAACACAGTTATCGGCAACTGGCAGGAGCCATATGGTTGTCGCTTTATTATATGAAATACAATCGCCATGTAATTGCTTTACTTTATCACTAAGAGGTAGCGATAGTCGTAGAAGCAATAGTTGGCGAGACGACAACGATGCTTCGATGCAAGGTGTCAAGCCGGTGATGATGGTGATCATGACGGTGCTTTGGAGATGGAGATCAAAGTCACAAGATGATGATGGACATATCATATCACTTACATTGATTGCATATGATGTTTATCCTTTATGCATCTTATTTTGCTTAGTTCGGCGGTAGCATTATAAGATGATCTCTCATTAAATTTCAAGGTATAAGTGTTCTCCCTGAGTATGCACCATTGCGATAGTTCTTCGTGCTAAGATACCATGTGATGATCGGGTGTGATAAGCTCTACGTTCACATACAACGGGTGCAAGCCAGTTTTGCACATGCAGAATACTCGGGTTAAACTTGACGAGCCTAGCATATGCAGATATGGCCTCGAAACACTGAGACCGAAAGGTCGAGCGTGAATCATATAGTAGATATGATCAACATAGCGATGTTCACCATTGAAAACTACCCCATCTCATGTGATGATCAGACATGGTTTAGTTGATACGGATCACATGATCACTTAGATGATTAGAGGGATGTCTATCTAAGTGGGAGTTCTTAAGTAATATGATTAATTGAACTTAATTTATCATGAATTTAGTCTTGATAGTTTTTGCATATCTATGTTGTAGATCAATAGCTTGCAATGTAGCTCCCCGTTTATTTTTTGATATGTTCCTAGAGAAAAATAAGTTGAAAAATGATAGTAGCAATGATGCGGACTGGGTCCGTGATCTAAGGATTATCCTCATTGCTACACAGAAGAATTATGTCCTTGATGCACTGCTAGGTGACAGACCTATTGTAGGAGCAAATGTACACGTTATGAACGTTTGACAAAGCTCGGTATGATGACTACTTAATAGTTTAGTGCACCATGCTTTACGGCTTAGAACTGGGACTTCAAAAATGTTTTAAACGCCATAGAACATATAAGATGTTCTAAGAGTTGAAATTAGTATTTCATACTCATGCCCGTGTCGAGAGGTATGAGACCTCTGACAGTACTTTGCCTACAAGATGAAGGAGAATAGCTCAATCAGTGAGCATGTGCTCAGATTGTCTGGGTACTACAATTGCTTGAATCAAGTGGGAGTTAATCTTCCAGATAAGATAGTAATTGACAAAGTTCTCTAGTCACTATCACCAAGTTACTAGAACTTAGTGATGAACTATAATATGCAAGGGATGACGAAAGTAATTCCCAAGCTCTTCGCAATGCTAAAATCGGCGAAGGTAGAAATCAAGAAAAGCATCAAGTGTTGATGGTTGACAAGACCACTAGTTTCAAGTAAAAGGGCAAGGAAAAGAAAGGGAACTTCAAGAAGAATGGCAAGCAAGTTGCCACTCCATGAAGAAGCCCAAAGCTAGACCCAAGCGTGAAACTGAGTGCTTCTACTGCAAAGGAAATGGTCAATGGAAGTGGAACTGCCCTAAATACTTGGCGGATAAGAAGGATGGCAAAGTGAACAAAAGTATATATGATATACATGTTATTGATGTGTACTTTACTGGTGTTCATAGTAGCCCCTCGGTATTTGATACTGGTTCAGTTGCTAAGAGTAGTAACTTGAAATGGGAATTGCAAAATAAACAGAGACTAGTTAAGGGCAAGGTGATGATGGGTGTTGGAAGTGATTCCAAGGTTGATAAGATCACCATCGCACACTCACTTTACCTTCGGGATTAGTGTTGAACCTAAAATAAATGTTATTTGGTGTTTGCATTGAGCATAAATATGATTGGATCATGTTTATTGCAATACGGTTATTCATTTAAGTCAAAGAATAATTGTTGTTCTATTTACATGAATAAAACCTTCTATGGTCATACACTCAATATAAATGGTTTATTGAATCTCGATCGTAGTAATGCACATATTCATAATATTGAAGCTAAAAGATGCAAAGTTAATAATGATAGTGCAACTTATATGTGGAACTGCCGTTTAGGTCATATTGGTGTAAAGCGCATGAAGAAACTCCATGCTGATGGACTTTTGGAATCACTTGATTATGAATCACTTGATGCTTGCGAACCATGCCTCATGGGCAAGATGATTTTTTGATTGTTCCATGCTATTATATTATCTGTTTTGGATGTTTAATGGGCTTTAATATACCTTTTTATATTATTTTTGGGACTAATCTATTAACCAAAGGCCGAGTGCAAATTGCTGTTTTTTTGCCTATTTCAGTGTTTCACAGAAAAGGAATACCAAACATAATCCAAATGGAATGAAACCTTCGGGAGAGTTATTTTTGGAACAAACGTGATCCAGGAGACTTGGAGTGGATGTCAAGAAAGAAGCAAGGAGGCCACGAGGCAGGAGGGTGCGCCCCAGGGGGGTGGGCGTGCCCCCACCCTCGTGGGCCCCTCGCAGCTCCACCGACCTACTTCTTCCTCCTATATATATCCATATACCCTGAAAACATCCATGAGCACCACGAAACCCTATTTCCACCGCCGCAACCTTCTGTACCCGTGAGATGCCATCTTGGGGCCTTTTTTGGCGCTCCGCCGGAGGGGGAATCGATCATGGAGGGCTTCTACATCAACACCATAGCCTCTCCGATGATGTGTGAGTAGTTTACCACAGACCTTCGGGTCCATAGTTATTAGCTAGATGGCTTCGTCTCTCTTTTTGGATCTCAATACAAAGTTCTCCTTGATTCTCTTGGAGATCTATTCGATGTAATTCTTTTTGCGGTGTGTTTGTTGAGATTCGATGAATTGTGGGTTTATGATCAAGATTATCTATGAACAATATTTGATTCTTCTCTGAATTCTTTTATGCATGATTTAATATCTTTGCAAGTCTCTTCGAATTGTCAGTTTGGTTTTGCCTACTAGATTGATCTTTCTTGCAATTGGAGGAGTGCTTAGCTTTGGGTTCAATCTTGCGGTGTCCTTTCCCAATGACAGCAGGGGCAACATGGCACATATTGTATTGTTGCCATCGAGGATAAAAAGATGGGGTTTATATCATATTTCCTGAGTTTATCCCTCTACATCATGTCATCTTGCCTAATGCGTTACTCTGTTCTTATGAACTTAATACTCTAGATGCATGCTGGATAGCGGTCGATGTGTGGAGTAATAGTAGTAGATGCAGAATCGTTTCGGTCTACTTGTCGCGGACGTGATGCCTATATACATGATCATGCCTAGATATTCTCATAACTATGCGCTTTTCTATCAATTGCTCGACAATAATTTGTTCACCCACCGTAGAATTTGCTATCTTGAGAGAGCCACTAGTGAAACCTATGCCCCCCGGGTCTATCTTCCATCATATTATTTTCATATCAACTTGCTATTTCTATCGTTGTTTATTTTGCAATCTTTACTTTCCAATCTATATGATAAAAATACCAAAAATATTTATCTTATTATCTCTAACAGATCTCACTTTCATAAGTGACCGTGAAGGGATTGACAACCCCTTTATCGCGTTGGTTGCGAGGTTGCTGTTTGTTTGTGCAGGTACTAGGCGACTTGCGTGTAATCTCCTACTGGATTGATACCTTGGTTCTCAAAAACTGAGGGAAATACTTACGCTACTTTGCTGCATTACCCTTTCCTCCTCAAGGGAAAACCAATGCATGCTCAAGAGGTAGCAGATGACTAAGACTCCGTTCTCCGGAACAATGGAGCGAGCAACTGACTTATTGGAAATAATACATACTGATGTATGCAATCCGTATGTGTTGAGGCTCGCGGCAGATATCGTTATTTTCTCACCTTCACAGATGATTTGAGCATATATGGGTATATCTACTTAATGAAGCATAAGTCTGAAACATTTGAGAAGTTCAAAGAATTTCAGAGTGAAGTGGAAAATCATCATAACAAGAAAATAAAGTTTCTACGATCTGATCGCGGAGGCGAATATTTGAGTTACGAGTTTGGTCTTCATTTGAAACAACGTGGAATAGTTTCGCAACTCACGCCACCTGGAACACCACAACATAATGGTGTGTCCGAACATTGTAATCGTACTTTATTGGATATGGTGCGATCTATGATGTTTCTTACCGATTTACCACTATCATTTTGGGGTTATGCATTAGAGACAGCTGCATTCATGTTAAATAGGGCACCATCTAAATCCGTTGAGATGACATCGTATGAACTATGATTTGGCAAGAAACCAAAGCTGTCGTTTCTTAAAGTTTGGGGTTGCGATGCTTATGTGGAAAAGTTTCAAACTGATAAGCTCGAACCCAAATCGGAGTAGTGCTTCTTCATAGGATACCCAAAAGAAACTGTTGGGTACACCTTCTATCACAGATCCGAAGGCAAGATATTTTGTTGCTAAGAAAGGATCCTTTCTAGAGAAGGAGTTTCTCTTGAAAGAAGTGAGTGGGAGGAAAGTAGAACTTGATGAGGTAATTGTACCTTCTCCCGAATTGGGAAGTAGTTCATCACAGAAATCAGTTCCAGTGATTCCTACACCAATTAGTGAGGAAGCTAATGATGATGATCATGAAACTTCAGATCAAGTTACTACCGAACCTCGTAGGTCAACTAGAGTACGGTCCACACCAGAGTGGTACGGTAATCCTGTTCTGGAAGTCATGTTACTAGACCATGACGAACCTACGAACTATGAGGAAGCGATGAAGAGCCCAGATTCCGCAAAATGGCTTGAAGCCATGAAATCTGAGACGGGATCCATGTATGAGAACAAAGTATGGACTTTGATTGACTTGCCCAATGATTGGTGAGTCATTGAGAATAACTAGATCTTCAAGAGGAAGACGGACGCTGATAGTAGTGTTACTATCTACAAAGCTCGAATTGTTGCAAAAATGTTTTTGACAAGTTCAAGGTGTTGACTACGATGAGATTTTCTCACTCGTAACGATGCTTAAAAGTCTGTCCGAATCATGTTAGCAGTTGCTGCATTTTATGAAATCTGGCAAATGGATGTCAAAACTACATTCCTTAATGGATTTCTTAAAGAAGAGTTGTTTATGATGCAACCAGAAGGTTTTGTCGATCCTAAAGGTGCTAACAAAGTGAGCAAGCTCCAGCGATCCATCTATGGACTGGTGCAAGCATCTCAGAGTTGGAATATATGCTTTGATAAAGTGATCAAAGCATATGGTTTTATATAGACTTGCGGTGAAGCCTGTATTTACAAGAAAGTGAGTGGGAGCACTACAACATTTCTGATAAGTATATGTGAACGACATATTGTTGATCAGAAATAATGTAGATTTTTTTGGAAAGCATAAAGGAATGTTTGAAAGGAGTTTTTGAGATAAAGACCTCGATGAAGCTACTTACATATTGAGCATCAAGATCTATAGAGATAGATCAAGACGCTTGATATATTTTCTATGAGTACATACCTTGACAAGATTTTGAAGTAGTTCAAAATGGAACAATCAAAGAAGGAGTTCTTGCCTGTGTTGCAAGGTGTAAAGTTGAGTAAGACTCAAAACACGACCACGGCAGAAAATAGAAAGAGAATGAAAGTCATTCCCTATGTCTCAGTCATAGGTTCTACAAAGTATGCTATGCTGTGTACTAGACCTATTGTGTACCTCACCATAAATTTGGCAAGAGGGTAAAATAGTGATCCAGGAGTGGATCACTGGACATCGGTCAAAAATATCCTTAGTGGAATAAGGAAATGTTTCTCGGTTATGGAGGTGACAAAGAGTTCATCGTAAAGAGTTACGTTGATGCAAGCTTTGACAGCGATCTGGATGACTCTAAGTCTCGATCTAGATACATATTGAAAGTGGGAGCAATTGGCTAGAGTAGCTCCGTGCAAAGCATTGTAGACATAGAAAATTTGCAAAATACATACGGCTCTAAATGTGGCAGACCCGTTGACTAAATTTCTCTCACAAGAAAAACATGATCACTCTTTGGGTGTTAATCACATAGCAATGTGAACTAGATTATTGACTCTAGTAAACCCTTTGGGTGTTAGTCACATGGAGATGTGAATTAATCATATAAAGATGTGAACTATTGGTGTTAAATCACATGACGATGTGAACTAGATTATCGACTCTAGTGCAAGTGGGAGACTAAAGGAAATATTCCCTAGAGGCAATAATAAAGTTGTTATTTATATTTCCTTATATCATGATAAATGTTTATTATTCATGCTAGAATTGTATTAACCGGAAACTTAGTACATGTGTGAATACATAGACAAACATAGTGTCACTAGTTTGCCTCTACTTAACTAGCTCGTTGAATCAATGATGGTTATGTTTCCTAACCATAGACATGAGTTGTCATTTGATTAACGGGATCACATCATTGGAGAATGATGTGATTGACATGACCCATCTGTTAGCTTAGCACGATGATCGTTTAGTTTGGTGATATTGCTTTCTCCATAACTGATACATGTTCCTATGACTATGAGATCATGCAACTCCCGAATACCGGAGGAACACTTTGTGTGCTACCAAACGTCACAACGTAACTGGGTGATTATAAAGGTGCTCTACAGGTGTCTCCGATGGTGTTTGTTGAGTTGGCATAGATCGAGATTAGGATTTGTCACTCTGATTGTCAGAGAGGTATCTCTGGGCCCTCTCGGTAATGTACATCACTATAAGCCTTGCACGCAATGTAGCTAATGAGTTAGTTATAGGATGTAGCATTAAGAAATGAGTAAAGAGACTTGCCGGTAACGAGATTGAACTAGGTATTGAGATACCGACGATCGAATCTCGGGCAAGTAACATACCGATGACAAAGGGAACAACGTATATCGTTATGCGGTTTGACTGATAAAGATCTTCATAGAATATGTGGGAGCCAATATGAACATCCAGGTTTCGCTATTGGTTATTGACCGGAGACATGTCTCAGTCATGTCTACATAGTTCTCGAACCCATAGGGTCCGCACGCTTAACGTTCGGTGATGATCGGTATTATGAGTTTATGTGTTTTGATGTACCGAAGGTAGTTCAGAGTCCCGGATGTGATCACGGATATGATGAGGAGTCTCTAAATGGTCGAGACATAAAGATTGATATATTGGACGGCTATATTCGGACACCGGAAGTGTTCTGGGTGATTTCGAAGAAAACCGGAGTACCAGAGGGTTACCGGAACCCCCCGGGAGAACTAATGGGCCACATGGGCCTTAGTGGAGAGAGAGGGCCGACTAGGGCAGGCCGCGCGCCCCTCCCCTCTGGTCCGAATTGGACTAGTGAGGGGGGGGGGATTTCCTTCTTCCTCTCCTCCTTCCTTTCCCCCTCCTAGTAGGAGTAGGAAAGGGGAGTCCTACTCCTACTAGGAGGAGGACTCCTCCTCTCCTAGCGCGCCCTAAGGGTCGGCTGGCCTCCCCCCTTGATCCTTTATATACGGGGGCAGGGGGCACCCTAGAACACACAAGTTGATTGTTTCCAGCCGTGTGCAGTGCCCCCTCCACCATAATCCACCTCGGTCATATCGTAGCGGTGCTTAGGCGAAGCCCTGTTCCGGTAGCATCATCATCACCGCCATCACGCCCTCGTGCTGACCAAGCTCTCCCTTGACACTCTGCTGGATCGTGAGTTCGTGGGACGTCACTGAGCTGAATGTGTGCAGATCGTGGAGGTGCCGTACTTTCAATACTAGGATTGGTCAATCATGAAGACGTACGACTACATCAACCGCGTTGTCATAACGCTTCCGCTTACAGTCTATGAGGCTACATGGACAACACTCTCCCCTCTCGTTGCTATGCATCACCATGATCTTGCGTGTGCGTAGGAATTTTTTTGAAATTACTGCGTTCCCCAGCAGGAGGGGCTCCCTACTCTTGGGGAGGTGCACCAAGAGTGGGCCCCACCTCTAACCCTAGCTCCAACAACTAGCATGGGTGCCAAGGCTAGGGGGAGGCGCCCGCCTATTGTGCCTCAAAGGCCCATGCGGCCAATGACCTATAGGCCTTGCCCGTGTGGCCAACCCATGCCCCCTAACACTTCTAGGGGGCTTTGAAAAATTCCCGTAGCACTTCTATATCTTTTTATTCTCCTCCGAGACTTTTTCGGTCTCCTCGTTTTTCTCCGAAACACATTCGGTTCTCTCTCATAAATATATACAACATCTACTAAACCTTTTCGGTGATTTTCTCTCGAGCTCCTAACACATCTAGTACTCAATAGATCGATGACCATTAAGCGTGTGGCCCCGCATGTTCAGTAATGTATAGACATGATCAGAACTCCTTGTGTTCAATGCTCAATAGCGGAACTGTGAACATCAATATTGACCCCTATACCTACACAAATTATTATCAAGTTAACCTGTAGTTACCGTGTGTTATTCCTGTTGATTCGCAATACTTTAAAAACCCCGAGGTGAGATCTATCAGCATTCGCGCGAATAACTATGCCAGTTTTCTCGTTACCTATTTTTTCTCTTTTCTCGTTCTCACGTTCGGGCATCCCCGTGATCAAATCATGTTGTGTCTTGCCAGACGATGATGGATACCGTCACACCGAGAGGGTCCTAAGAATATCTCTCCATCACCGGAGGAAAAAAATCACAATCTCGAGCTATCCAATTCATCGTCATACATTCCCGATGAACCAACAAGTTGTCGTTATGATCACCCTATTACAGTTGACGTTTGACGAACCCCAAAGTGCATCATCAGTATGAAGGAACTTGATACTCTCATGGTGTAAAGAATCGCACAGAGGTTAACACAGTTAACCTTTGTGTTATATACTATAAACTTGTGATGAAAGAATCTCATAGTATAACATTTAATTTGGGCCAGTTCAACACAAGTGTCCTTCTAACACTGTGTCCTCAAAGTTGCCGGCATCCTTGTTCCACTAGCTTATGCCCATGATCAGTAAAATGAAACCGTCATGCACCACTTGGGCTAGTCTTAGAGGTAGGACTAGGAATCTATTTACCATTTATTGTCCATACATGCATATGAGTTTTCTTCTAAGCCTCCTGGTTATTGCACACTCGAGAACCATTGCAATTATAGCACAAAACATAAACATTAATTACAAACTTGGAAATAAATAATAATATTTATTATTGTCTCAAGGGCATATTTTTAATAAGCATTTCATCAAAAGCTTTGTTGTTCTTGTCCATTGTAGTCATCTAAATGGGCTTGGTCGACTAATTTGGCCCATTCATGTCTTTGTTTGTGGTCATTTCAGCTGACCTATTTTGTCGGTTCAGGGTTGTAACACCCCGAGAATCATGCTGCAGTAACTCCACACTAATGATGCCAAGTCATCGTCATTATGCCCATAAGAAAAACAATTAAGAAATACTTCAACCTCAAATTCAATTTTAAATTAAAGTCAAGATCTTAATTATCCAAGTAGCAAAACAAAAGTGTTCATAATATTACAAAAATTCCCAAAGCTGTTATTAAAATAAAACCAACATTATTTGAAACTCCAAAACGCCCTAGATAATTTTGAATGACCCAACAACAACCATCCATCACATTTAAATTCATAACAAAATTCAAATGAAACTGTCATGCCACCAAACTTTTTGTGGCAGTGCAAAATATTTTTTAGTAATTGTTTTGGCAAGATCCACTTTTTTAAAAGTCATTTGGTGCACTAAATAAATGCAAATCAGTGGTGGACTAATAAAATAGAAGAAGAAGGAAGAAAGAAACAACTACAGTGCGCTAGGCCCTAGTGGCCACAACACACAGCCCAGCACGCACAGCGCAACAGCCCACCCCAACTACCCCTGTCTCCTTCTTCCTGTTCATCACACGCGCCGTGGACGCACACGCCGCGTCCATGGTTTCGATTGCCACACGTCGGCCATCCGGTCCTCCCCGACGACCACAAGACCTCCCCTCACCCCCTGCTGAAACCCTAGCCCCCTCATTCCCCTCTTGCGTTGTTTCTTTCTCTCCCGCAAGAAGCTGAGTCGCTGTCACCGTGGACCCCGTCGTCCTCGCTCCCACCCAGCTCCCTGACGCCTGAGAATCTGTCCAGCTACTTCGCCGTCGTCGCCTACATCGACTGCATGGATGGATTTGGCCTCGGAGCCCCTGCAATGAGTGGATCGAATTCGTTTTCCACCTCGACACCCGAAGCACGTCTTCGTCAAATTCGTCTCCGTCGAACCCTCCCCGACCACGCCGTCTACTCCTCTGCGATCGCTGTGAGCTCCTCTTTAGTTTCCCCTCCACCCCATGCTCGAGTGCTTCCCGTAGAGTCGCGCCCGTGATTTTGCCGCACCACTATCCGCCATGGTCGGGCCTCGCTCCGCGCGCGCCTGCGCCGTGCTACCCACTGCCTGGCCTCACCTCCGGCTAGCGCCCGGCCACACCAGACCGCTCTCACCCCGCCCCGGTCCATTCCTTGGCCTCGGCTACACGCACGTCCCACCTCCGCAGGGCCGTGCTCCGGCCTACAGTCGCCCGCTCTTGATGGCTGCGCTGCAGCCTACAACTGCCGCTCCCGCCTACGCGTGTGCCACCCAGCTCGCCATGGCTGCATCCGGCCGTGCGCGCTGTCCCTTGACCACGCCTTACATAGCGCGAGCGCTGATACGTCTCCAACGTATCTATAATTTTTGATTGCTCCATGCTATATTATCTACTGTTTTGGACTATAATGGGCTTTATTTTCTAATTTTATATTATTTTTGGGACTAACCTATTAACCGGAGGCCCGCCCAGAATTGCTGTTTTTTTGCCTATTTCAGTGTTTCGGAGAAACAAAATATCAAACGGAGTCCAAACGGAATAAAATCTTCGGGAACGTGATTTTCTCACCGAACGTGATGTAGGAGACTTGGACCCTACTCCAAGGAGTCAAAGAGGAGGTCACGAGGGTGGGGGGCGCGCCCCCTGCCTCGTGGGTCCCTCGGTGCTCCACCGGTGTACTCCTTCCTCCTATATATACACACGTACCCCCAAACGATCAGAAGAGGAGCCAAAAACCTAATTCCAGTGCCGCAACTTTCTGTATCCACGAGATCCCATCTTGGGGCCTGTTCCGGAGCTCCGCCGGAAGAGGGCCGTCAACACGGAGGGCTTCTACATCATCCTAGCCCCTCCGATGAAGTGTGAGTAGTTTACCTCAGACCTTCGGGTCCATAGTTAGTAACTAGATGACTTATTCTCTCTTTTTGGATCTCAATACAAAGTTCTCCCCCTCTCTTATGGAGATCTATTCGATGTAATCTTCTTTTTGCAGTATGTTTGTTGAGACCGATGAATTGTGGGTTTATGATCAAGTCTATCTATGAATAATATTTGAATCTTCTCTGAATTCTTTTATGTATGATTGGTTATCTTTGCAAGTCTCTTCGAATTATCTGTTTGGTTTGGCCAACTAGATTGGTAGTTCTTGCCATGGGAGAAGTGCTTAGCTTTGGGTTTGATCTTGCGGTGTCCTTTCCCAGTGACAGAAGGGGCAGCAAGGCACGTATTGCATCGTTGCCATCGAGGATAACAAGATGGGGTTTATTTCATATTGCATGAATTTATCTCTCTACATTTCATCTTGCTTAAGGCGTTACTCTGTTTTTAACTTAATACTCTAGATGCATGCTAGATAGCGGTCGATGAGTGGAGTAATAGTAGTAGATGCAGAATCGTTTCGATTTACTTGTCACGGACGTGATGCCTATATACATGATCATGCCTAGATATTCTCATAACTATGCTCAATTCTGTCAATTGCTCAACAGTAATTTGTTCACCCACCATAGAATACTTATGCTCTTGAGAGAAGCCACTAGTGAAACCTATGGCCCCCGGGTCTATTCTCATCATATCAATCTCCATCACTTTAATCTTGTTTTGCTTTTTTACTTTGCCTTTACTTTTTACTTTGCATCTTTATACCAAAAATACCAAAAATATTATATCTATCAGATCTCACTCTCGTAAGTGACCGTGAAGGGATTGACAACCCCTAATCGCATTGGTTGCGAGTAGCTATCATTTTGTGCAGGTATGAGGGACTTGAGCGTGGCCTCCTACTGGATTGATACCTTGGTTCTCAAAAACTAAGGGAAATACTTACGCTACTTTGCTGCATCATCCCTTCCTCTTCGAGGAAAACCAATGCAAGCTCAAGACGTAGCAAGAAGGATTTCTGGCGCCGTTGCCGGGGAGTCTACGCAAAAAGTCAACATACCAAGTACCCATCACAATCCCCATCTCCTGCATTACATTATTTGCCATTTGCCTCTCGTTTTCCTCTCCCCCACTTCACCCTTGTCATTTTATTCGCCCTCTCTCTCTCTCTATCCTCCCTCTCTATTTGCCTCTTTTGCCCGTTTGCTCTTGTTTGCTTGTGTGCTAGTTTGCTTGTTTGTCGCGATGGCTCAAGATACTACCAAATTGTGTGACTTCACCAATACCAATAATAATGATTTCCTTAGCACTCCGATTGCTCCTCTTACCGATGCTGAATCTTGTGAAATTAATGTTGCTTTGTTGAATCTTGTTATGGAAGATCAATTCGCCGGCCTTCCTAGTGAAGATGCCGCTACTCATCTGAATAGCTTCGTTGATTTATGTGATATGCAAAAGAAAAAAGATGTCAATAATGATGTTGTTAAATTGAAGCCATTTTCTTTTTCGCTTAGAGATCGTGCTAAAGCTTGGTTTTCGTCTTTGCCTAAAAATAGTATTGATTCATGGAACAAGTGCAAAGATGCTTTTATCTCTAAGTATTTTCCTCCCGCTAAGATCATGTCTCTTAGAAACGATATTATGAACTTTAAGCAACTTGATCATGAACATGTTGCACAAGCTTGGGAGAGAATGAAATTAATGATACGTAATTGCCCTACTCATGGTTTGAATTTGTGGATGATTATACAAAACTTTTATGGCGGATTGAATTTTGCTTCTAGAAATCTTTTAGATTCGGCCGCGGGAGGCACTTTTATGGAAATCACTTTAGGAGATGCTACTAAACTCCTAGATAATATTATGGTTAATTATTCTCAATGGCATACTGAAAGATCTTCTAATAAAAAAGTGCATGCGATAGAAGAAATCAATGTGTTGAGTGGAAAGATGGATGAACTTATGAAATTATTTGCTAGTAAGAGTGTTTCTTCTGATCCTAATGATATGCCTTTGTCTACTTTGATTGAGAATAACAATGAATCTATGGATGTGAATTTTGTTGGTAGGAATAATTTTGGTAACAACGCTTATAGAGGGAATTTTAATCCTAGGCCATATCCTAGCAATCCTTCTAATAATTATGGGAATTCCTACAACAACCCTTATGGAAATTATAATAAGATGCCCTCTGAATTTGAGAATAGTGTTAAAGAGTTTATGAATTCACAAAAGAATTTTAATGCTTTGCTTGAAGAGAAATTGCTTAAAGTTGATGATTTGGCTAGAAACGTTGATATAATTTCTCTTGAGATTGATTCTTTAAATATTATATCTATTCCTCCTAAGCATGATATCAACGAGTCTCTTAAAGCCATGAGAATTTCCATTGATGAGTGCAAGGAAAGAACCGCTAGGATGCGTGCTTCCAAAGATGCTTTTAATAAAGCGTGTTCTTCCAATTCCTATGAAAATCAAGATGAAGATCTAAAAGTTATTGATGTGTCCCCTATTAAATCTTTATTTTGCAATATTAATCTTGATGAAACTGAATATGATCTTCCTTTACCTAGAAGGCGTTCTAAAAATTCGGAGTATTTAGATCTTAATGATGAAATTGATGAAAGTGGGATTGAAAGAAATAAAAATCTAGATGTGGCTAAACCCCCTATATTGGATTTCAAGGAATTTAATTATGAAAGTTGCTCTTTAATTGATTGTATTTCCTTGTTGCAATCCGTGCTAAATTCTCCACATGCTTATAGTCAAAATAAAGCCTTCACCGAACATATTGTTGATGCCTTGATGCAATCTTATGAAGAAAAACTTGAGTTGAAAGTTTCTATCCCTAGAAAACTCTATGATGAGTGGGAACCAACTATTAAAATTAAAATTAAAGATCATGAGTTTTATGCTTTGTGTGAATTGGGTGCTAGTGTCTCCACTATTCCCGAAACTTTGTGTGATTTGCTAGATTTCCGCAATTTTGATGATTGCTCTCTAAATTTGCATCTTGCGGATTCCACTATTAAGAAACCTATGGGAAGGATTAATGATGTTCTTATTGTTGCAAATAGGAATTATGTGCCCGTAGATTTCATTGTTCTTGATATAGATTGCAATCCTTCTTGCCCTATTATTCTTGGTAGACCTTTCCTTAGAACGGTTGATGCGATTATTGATATAAAGGAAGGGAATATTAGATTTCAATTTCCATTAAAAAAGGGCATGGAACACTTTCCAAGAAAGAAAATAAAATTACCATATGAAACTATCATAAGAGCCACTTATGGATTGCCTACCAAAGATGGCAATACTTAGATCTATCCTCGCTTTTATGCCTAGCTAGGGGCGTTAAACGATAGCGCTCGTTGGGAGGCAACCCAATTTTATTTTTATTCCTTGCTTTTTGCTCCTGCTTAGTACTAAATAAATTATTTAGCCTCTGTTTTGGTTGTGTTTCTTGTGTTTAATTAGTGTTTGTGCCTAGTAGAACCGTTGGGAAGACTTGGGGAAAGTCTTGTTGAACTTGCTGTAAAAAACAGAAACTTTAGCGCTCACGAGAACTGCTGTAATTTTTATTTGAAGAGTGATATTTAATTAATTATTTTTGCAGATGATTAATAGATAAATTCCTCACGTCCAGCAATTTATTTTAGAGTTTTTGGGGTTCCAGATCTTGCGCTAGCTACAGATTACTACAGACTGTTCTGTTTTCGACAGATTCTGTCTTTCGTGCGTTGTTTGCTTATTTTGATGAATCTATGGTTAGTAAAATAGTTTATAATCCATATAGAAGTTGGAATACAGTAGGTTTAAAACCAATATAAATAAATAATGAGTTCATTACAGTACCTTGAAGTGGTCTTTTGTTTTCTTTCGCTAATGGAGCTCACGAGTTTTCTATTTTGAGTTTTGTGTTGTGAAGTTTTCAAGTTTTGGGTGAATTCTTTTGATGGATTATGGAACAAGGAGTGGCAAGAGCCTAAGCTTGGGGATGCCCATGGCACCCCCAAGATAATCCAAGGACACCAAGAAGTCAAAGCTTGGGGATGCCCCGGAAGGCATCCCCTCTTTCGTCTACTTCGATCGGTAATTTACTTGGAGCTATATTTTTATTCACCAACATGATATGTGTTTTGCTTGGAGCGTCCTGTATTATTTGTGTCTTTGTGTCTTAGTATGCCACAATCATCCTTTCTGTACACACCTTTTGAGAGAGCCATACATGAATTAAAATTTGATAGAATGCTCTATGTGCTTCACTTATATCTTTTGAGCTATGTAGTTTTGCTCTATGTGCTTCACTTATATCTTTTAAGCTAAGTAGTTTTTCTCTATGTGCTTCACTTATATCTTTTGAGCTATGTAGTTTTGCTCTATGTGCTTCACTTATATCTTTTGAGCGTTATAATTTTGCTCTATGTGCTTCACTTAGATCTTTTAGAGCACGGTGGTGGATTTGTTTTAAAGAAACTATTGGTCTCTCATGCTTCACTTAAATTATTTTGTGAGTCTTAATAGCATGGTAATTTTCTTAATAATAATATGCTTGGTATTCAAGATTTGTAAAACTTTCTTTTGAGTGTGTTGAATACTAAGAAAATATTGAAGCATGATAATTGTTTTGAGATATGGAGGTGATAATATTAAAGTCATGCTAGTTGAGTAGTTGTGAATTTAAAGAATACTTGTGTTAAAGTTTGTGATTCCTGTAGCATGCACGTATGGTGAACCGTTATGTGATGAAGTCGGAGCATGATTTAATTATTGATTGTCTTCCTTATGAGTGGCGGTCGGGGACGAGCGATGGTCTTTTCCTACCAATCTATCCCCCTAGGAGCATGCGCGTAATACTTTGCTTTGATAACTTTTAGATTTTTGCAATAAGTATATGAGTTCTTTATGACTAATGTTGAGTCCATGGATTATACGCACTCTCACCCTTCCACCTTTGCTAGCCTCTCTAATACCGCGCACCTTTCGCCGGTATCATACACCTACCAGATACCTTCCTCAAAACAGCCACCATACCTACCTATCATGGCATTTCCATAGCCATTCCGAGATATATTGCCATGCAACTTTCCACCGTTCCGTTCACGACACATTCCATCATTGTCATATTGCATATCCCGGTACACCGCCGGAGGCATCCATATAGAGTCATACTTTGTTTTAGAATCGAGTTGTAATTGTTGATTTGTAAGAAAAATAAAAGTGTGATGATCATCATTATTAGAGCATTGTCCCAGTGAGGAAAGGATGATGGAGACTATGATTCCCCCATAAGTCGGGATGAGACTCTGGATGAAAAATAAATAAAAGAGGCCAAACAAGCCCAAATAAAAAAAAGGAGAAAAGGCCCAAATAAAAAAATAAATAAAAAAAATGAATGATGAGAGAAAAAGAGAGAAGGGACAATGTTACTATCCTTTTACCACACTTGTGCTTCAAAGTAGCACCATGATCTTCATAGTAGAGAGTCTCTCATGTTATCACTTTCATATACTAGTGGGAATTTTACATTATAGAACTTGACTTGTATATTCCAATGATGGGCTTCCTCAAATTGCCCAAGGTCTTTATGAGCAAGCAAGTTGGATGCACACTCACTTAGTTTCTTTTTGAGCTTTTATATACTTATAGCTCTAGTGCATCCGTTGCATGGCAATCCCTACTCACTCACATTGATATCTATTGATGGGCGCCTCCATAGCCCGTTGATACGCCTAGTTGATGTGAGACTATCTTCTCCTTTTTGTCTTCTCCACAACCACCATTCTATTCCACCTACAGTGCTATATCCATGGCTCACGCTCATGTATTGCGTGAAGATTGAAAAAGTTTTGAAAAAGTTAGAGTATGAAACAATTGCTTGGCTTGTCATCGGGGTTGTGCATGATTTAAATATTTTGTGTGGTGAAGATAGAGCATAGCCAGACTATATGATTTTGTAGGGATAACTTTCTTTGGCCATGTTATTTTGAGAAGACATAATTGCTTTGTTAGTATGCTTGAAGTACTATTATTTTTATGTCAATATAAACTTTTGTCTTGAATCTTTCTAATCTGAATATTCATACCACAATTAAGAAGATTTGCATTGAAATTATGCCAAGTAGCACTCTGCATCAAAAATTCTCTTTTTATCATTTACCTACTCGAGGACGAGCAGGAATTAAGCTTGGGGATGCCGGATACGTCTCCAACGTATCTATAATTTTTGATTGCTCCATGCTATATTATCTACTATTTTGGACTATATTGGGCTTTATTTTCCACTTTTATATTATTTTTGGGACTAACCTATTAACCGGAGGCCCAACCCAGAATTGCTGTTTGTTTGCCTATTTCAGTGTATCGGAGAAACAGAATATCAAACGGAGTCCAAACGGAATAAAATCTTCGGGAACGTTATTTTCTCACCGAACGTGATCCAGGAGACTTGGACCCTACTCTAAGGAGTCAAAGAGGAGGTCACGAGGGTGGGGGCGCCCCCCCTAGGGCGCCCCCCTGCCTCGTGGGCCCCTCGGTGCTCCACCGACGTACTCCTTCCTACTATATATACACACGTACCCCCAAACGATCAGAAGAGGAGCCAAAAACCTAATTCCACCGCCGCAACTTTCTGTATCCACGAGATCCCATCTTGGGGCCTGTTCCGGAGCTCCACCGGAAGAGGGCCGTCATCACAGAGGGCTTCTACATCATCCTAGCCCCTCCGATGAAGTGTGAGTAGTTTACCTCATACCTTCGGGTCCATAGTTAGCAGCTAGATGGCTTCTTCTCTCTTTTTGGATCTCAATACAAAGTTCTCCCCCTCTCTTGTGGAGATCTATTCGATGTAATCTTCTTTTTGCGGTGTGTTTGTTGAGACCGATGAATTGTGGGTTTATGATCAAGTCTATCTATGAATAATATTTGAATCTTCTCTGAATTCTTTTATATATGATTGGTTATCTTTTCAAGTCTCTTCGAATTATCTGTTTGGTTTGGCCAACTAGATTGGTAGTTCTTACCATGGGAGAAGTGCTTAGCTTTGGGTTCGATCTTGCGGTGTCCTTTCCTAGTGACAGAAGGGGCAGCAAGGCACGTATTGCATCGTTGCCATCAAGGATAACAAGATGGGGTTTATTTCATATTGCATGAATTTATCTCTCTACATCATGTCATCTTGCTTAAGGCGTTACTCTGTATTTAACTTAATACTCTAGATGCATGCTGGATAGTGGTCGATGAGTGGAGTAATAGTAGTAGATGCAGAATCGTTTCGATCTACTTGTCACGGACGTGATGCCTATATACATGATCATGCCTAGATATTCTCATAACTATGCTCAATTCTGTCAATTGCTCAACAGTAATTTGTTCACCCACCGTAGAATACTTATGCTCTTGAGAGAAGCCACTAGTGAAACTTATGGCCCCGGCTCTATTCTCATCATATCAATCTCCATCACTTTAATCTTGTTTTGCTTTTTTACTTTGCCTTTACTTTTTACTTTGCATCTTTATACCAAAAATACCAAAAATATTATATCTATCAGATCTCACTCTCGTAAGTGACCGTGAAGGGATTGACAACCCCTAATCGCGTTGGTTGCGAGTAGCTATCATTTTGTGGAGGTACGAGGGACTTGAGCGTGGCCTCCTACTGGATTGATACCTTGGTTCTCAAAAACTGAGGGAAATACTTACGCTACTCTGCTGCATCATCCCTTCCTCTTGGGGGAAAACGAACACAAGCTCAAGATGTAGCAAGCGCCCGTGCCCCGTGCGCGCCCCTGGCCGCGCAGCGTCCCGCGGCTACTCCTGTCTCGCGCGCTTGTGCACCATGGTCTCACCCTGTTGCTGTTCCTCTTGCATCGCTGCTACTGATGCCCGCCACTGCCCACTGCTTCTGCTGTTGCTAGCTGCTGCTACTGTTAGTAACTGCTTGCTACTGTTGCATACTACTGCTGCTCTGCTACAGTAACATTCTGTTACTATAGCAGTAGCTAGCTTTGCCACTGCTGCATTGATTAGCCGTCTAGACAACCCCTAAACAACCTCTAAATAACTGATAACATGAGTAAAAACAATATGCGTAGAAAATATACTTGTCAAACTCCATTTTACTCCACTGGATCAAATCCATTTGTCGCACGGATTAAATCCTATAAAAGTCACAAAATCCTATGTTCGCATATTTTAACAGTTTCTGGAATTAACATCAAGTGGCACTTTTCAAGTGAAGTTTTGATTAACCAATTGAACTCTAACAATGATGCAATTGATACCATCTTGTAGATCACAGGAAAGTGATCAATATTGATATAAGGCACTAATCCATAGGATGGGCAGAACAATAGTTATAGCCTTTGAAAAACAGCTAAGTAATGTTCAAAAACTGAGCAATCCCCAGACTTAGTCAATTTTCAGGAGTTCCAAATAATTGTTTAAATCTTCAAAAATCCGTAGAAATTCATCTGTAACTCGGATGGAAAAACTTTATACATCAAAGTTGATTAGAAAGACGAGACGGATCTGGTGGTTCCCTCTGTGTGGCTGTCACATGCCTCTAACACTGCAAACATGGAACCTTCCCCCTCCGGATCGCCTGTCCGATAGTTTTCCAGAGCCGGGACCCGTCCGTAATGAGTAGCACTGCGTTAGATCACCCCTACCGTAGCTTTTTGCAATGTCTTGCTTTGCGATTGCATTTGTATGCTGTCTATTTATCTATTTCCTCCCCCTCTTCTTTCTTTGTAGATCCCGACATCGGCGTAGTCCCCGAGGCCGACGCAGCTCCGGATTATGACTACACAGTTGACGACTAGACCCTTGTCGCAGAGCTTCCAGGCAAGCACCCCCCCCCTTTTGGGCGTACCGATATCGCCTACTCTATCTCTCTTATGCTTGCATTAGAATCTGTTGCTGCTACTGTTATCCTATTTCTGTTGCATAGCATGTTAATTGTAACCTGCTTTTGTTACCTACCTGCTTATTGTAAACTGTTTAGTATAGGCTGGGTAGAGACCCATCAGAGACCCCCACTTTGTCCCGACTGCCCCGCTGGATTATTAGAAGACCCGATCAACGGGATCGAAGACCAGGCCCCGGCACCGCACATCACTTTCCCCTTAGTTGCTTGACACTACTAGGTTACTATCGAGTGCCGAGGGTGATACCTCATCAGCACTTCTCATGTTAACCTTGTAGGTTAGTTCATTGGTTATGGTCATCGAGGGTGATTCCTCCTTCTCCACTCCTGGTAACGACACTGTTGTGCAACTCCTCAAGAGTGGACCTCGAGGGTGATTCCTCCTTCGTTCACCTTGACGATAACATCAGGTGGAATTCCATCGAGGGTGATTCCTCAAAGTTCCTCCTGGTGTTAGACACACGGTTACTATGGTTACTATGACTTTACATTGAACCATGTTACTAAAGATGGTTCGGCCCTGAGGGGTACCCGCGCGAGCTTAATTTCAAGTGATGTGGAGTCGGGTTGACCTGGAAGGTGCCCGCGAGATACTTACGAGGCGTGGCCAGGCATTCTTAGCCCTTGCCGCAAGTCCTCGAGACGGGGCGACGGGGTCACATCGATCATGGGTCTCTACTCGTTACCGCGCGTTCCTAATCCACAATGATTTGGATATTTGATCCGAGGGGCCTCTGGCTTGATAGCACTAACCATCACGTGGGCATAGTATGGGCGTTCTGCGTCGTATGCATCAGCCGAAGCTTAATAGACGTCATGCGACTGAGCGATGCGTGCCGGGTTGGACTGGAATGCCTCGCGTTGTATAAGGGAGGCTAGGTCTGCTCACTGGCCGCCCACGCAACGTGTAGGAGTTCCCGGGGTGATGGCCCAAGAACCCTGGGGGCATAGGTTTAGTCCGATGTGCTGACCTCTCTATTAAGCCTAGGTCGGGTTGCGGCATATCATTTGGCCAAGGCCTGACATGACCCAGTAAAGTGTGTCTGGACGGAGTTAATCGAGCGTGGTGGGTAAGCTGGTGCACCCCTACAGGGAAGAAAACATCTATCGATAGCTTGTCCTACGGTAACGGGCACTCGGAGTTGTATCCCGATCGATACAAATAGAACTTGATGTTGAGGCATGAAATGGAAATTATGGCTCCGGGATTGTTTTCTCGCAGGGAGTCGAGGAAGTGATCTATGGGCGATGTTACAACATACTTACTAATATTATAATATGACACTCTTATCTCTTCTAATGCTGCAAGATGCTTGGAGCTGCTTGAAGATGCTAGTCTTCAATAGGCTAGGCTATCCCCTTCTCTTCTGGCATTTTGCAGTTCAGTCCACAGATACTACCCATTTCATTGACACCGATGCATATGTAGTGTAGATCTTTGCTTGCGAGTACTTTGTATGAGTACTGATGGTTGCTTTGCTCCCCCTTTCCCTCTTTTCCTTTCTTTCCGGATGTCGAAACTAGATGGTGGAGCCTAGGAACCAGACGCCACCGTCGACGATGACTACTACTACCACGAGGGTGCTTACTACTACGTGTAGGCCGCCGATGATCGTGAAGACGTACGACTACATCAACCGCGTTGTCATAACGCTTCCTCTTACGGTCTATGAGGCTACGTGGACAACACTTCCCCCTCTCGTTGCTATGCATCACCATGATCTTGCGTATGCGTAGGAATTTTTTTGAAATTACTGCGTTCCCCAACAGGAGGGGCTCCCTACCCTTGGGGAGGTGCACCAAGAGTGGGCCCCACCTCTAACCCTAGCCGCAACAACTAGCATGGGTGCCAAGGCTAGGGGGAGGCGCCCGCCTATTGTGCCTCAAAGGCCCATGCGGCCAATGACCTATAGGCCTTTCCCGTGTGGCCAACCCATGCCCCCTAACACTTCTAGGGGGCTTTGAAAAATTCCCGTAGCACTTCTATATCTTTTTATTCTCCTCCGAGACTTTTTCGGTCTCCTCGTTTTTCTCCGTAACACATTCGGTTCTCTCTCATAAATATATACAACATCTACTAAACCTTTTCGGTGATTTTCTCTCGAGCTCCTAACCCATCTAGTACTCAATAGATCGATGACCATTAAGCGTGTGGCCCCGCATGTTCGGTAATGTATAGACATGATCAGAACTCCTTGTGTTCAATGCTCAATAGCGGAACTGTGAACATCAATATTGACCCCTATACCTACACAAATTATTATCAAGTTAACCTGTAGTTACCGTGTGTTATTCCTGTTGATTCGCAATACTTTAAAAACCCCGAGGTGAGATTTATCAGCATTCGCGCGAATAACTATGCCAGTTTTCTCGTTACCTATTTTTTCTCTTTTCTCGTTCTCATGTTCGGGCATCCCCGTGATCAAACCATGTTGTGTCTTGCCAGACGATGATGGATACCGTCACACCGAGAGGGTCCTAAGTATATCTCTCCATCACCGGAGGAAAAAATCACAATCTCGAGCTATCCAATTCATCGTCATACATTCCCGATGAACCAACAAGTTGTCGTTATGATCACCCTATTACAGTTGACGTTTGACGAACCCCAAAGTGCATCATCAGTATGAAGGAACTTGATACTCTCATGGTGTAAAGAATCGCACAGAGGTTAACACAGTTAACCTTTGTGTTATATACTATAAACTTGTGATGAAAGAATCTCATAGTATAACATTTAATTTGGGTCAGTTCAACACAAGTGTCCTTCTAACACTGTGTCCTCAAAGTTGCCGGCATCCTTGTTCCACTAGCTTATGCCCATGATCAGTAAAATGAAACCGTCATGCACCACTTAGGCTAGTCTTAGAGGTAGGACTAGGAATCTATTTACCATTTATTGTCCATACATGCATATGAGTTTTCTTCTAAGCCTCCTGGTTATTGCACACTCGAGAACCATTGCAATTATAGCACAAAACATAAACATTAATTACAAACTTGGAAATAAATAATAATATTTATTATTGTCTCAAGGGCATATTTTTAATAAGCATTTCATCAAAAGCTTTGTTGTTCTTGTCCATTGTAGTCATCTAAATGGGCTTGGTCGACTAATTTGGCCCATTTATGTCTTTGTTTGTGGTCATTTCAGCTGACCTATTTTGTCGGTTCAGGGTTGTAACACCCCGAGAATCATGCTGCAGTAACTCCACACTAATGATGCCAAGTCATTGTCATTATGCCCATAAGAAAAACAATTAAGAAATACTTCAACCTCAAATTCAATTTTAAATTAAAGTCAAGATCTTAATTATCCAAGTAGCAAAACAAAAGTGTTCATAATATTACAAAAATTCCCAAAGCTGTTATTAAAATAAAACCAACATTATTTGAAACTCCAAAACGCCCTAGATAATTTTGAATGACCCAACAACAACCATCCATCACATTTAAATTCATAACAAAATTCAAATGAAACTGTCATGCCACCAAACTTTTTATGGCAGTGCAAAATATTTTTTAGTAATTGTTTTGGCAAGATCCACTTTTTTAAATGTCATTTGGTGCACTAAATAAATGCAACTCACTGGTGGACTAATAAAATAGAAGAAGAAGGAAGAAAGAAACAACTACAGTGCGCTAGGCCCTAGTGGCCACAACACACAGCCCAGCACGCACAGCGCAACAGCCCACCCCAACTACCCCTGTCTCGTTCTTCCTGTTCATCACACGCGCCGTGGACGCACACGCCGCGTCCATCGTTTCGATTGCCACACGTCGGCCATTCGGTCCTCCCCGGCGACCACAAGACCTCCCCTCACCCCCTGCTGAAACCCTAGCCCCCTCATTCCCCTCTTGCGTTGTTTCTTTCTCTCCTGCAAGAAGCTGAGTCGCCGTCACCGTGGACCCCGTCGTCCTCGCTCCCACCCAGCTCCCTGACGCCTGAGAATCTGTCCAGCTACTTCGCCGTCGTCGCCTACGTCAACTGCGTGGATGGATTTGGCCTCGGAGCCCCTGCAATGAGTGGATCGAATTCGTCTTCCACCTCGACACCCGAAGCACGTCTTCGTCAAATTCGTCTCCGTCGAACCCTCCCCGACCACGCCGTCTACTCCTCTGCGATCGCTGTGAGCTCCTCTTCAGTTTCCCCTCCACCCCATGCTCGTTTGCTTCCCGTAGAGTCGCGCCCGTGATTTTGCCGCACCACTATCCGCCATGGTCGGGCCTTGCTCCGCGCGCGCCTGCGCCGTGCTACCCACTGCCTGGCCTCACCTCCGGCTAGCGCCCGGCCACACCAGATCGCTCTCACCCCGCCCCGGTCCATTCCTTGGCCGCGGCTACACGCACGTCCCACCTCCGCAGGGCCGTGCCCCGGCCTATAGTCGCCCGCTCCTGATGGCTGCGCTGCAGCCTACAACTGCCGCTCCCGCCTACGCGTGTGCCGCCCAGCTCGCCCTGGCTGCATCCGGCCGTGCACGCTGTCGCTTGACCACGCCTTACACAGCGCGAGCGCTGATACGTCTCCAACGTATCTATAATTTTTGATTGCTCCATGCTATATTATCTACTGTTTTGGACTATACTGGGCTTTATTTTCCAATTTTATATTATTTTTGGGACTAACCTATTAACCAGAGGCCCTGCCCAGAATTGCTGTTTTTTTTTGCCTATTTCAGTGTTTCGGAGAAACAAAATATCAAACGGAGTCCAAACGGAATAAAATCTTCGGGAACGTGATTTTCTCACCGAACGTGATGCATGAGACGTGGACCCTACTCCAAGGAGTCAAAGAGGAGGTCACGAGGGTGGGGGGCGCGCCCCCTGCCTCGTGGGTCCCTCGGTGCTCCACCGGCGTACTCCTTCCTCCTATATATACACACGTACCCCCAAACGATCAGAAGAGGAGCCAAAAACCTAATTCCACTGCCGCAACTTTCTGTATCCAGGAGATCCCATCTTGGGGCCTGTTCCGGAGCTCCGCCGGAAGAGGGCCGTCATCACGGAGGACTTCTACATCATCCTAGCCCCTCCGATGAAGTGTGAGTAGTTTACCTCAGACCTTCGGGTCCATAGTTAGTAGCTAGATGACTTATTCTCTCTTTTTGGATCTCAATACAAAGTTCTCCCCCTCTCTTGTGGAGATCTATTCGATGTAATCTTCTTTTTGCGGTGTGTTTGTTGAGACCGATGAATTGTGGGTTTATGATCAAGTCTATCTATGAATAATATTTGAATCTTCTCTGAATTCTTTTATGTATGATTGGTTATCTTTGCAAGTCTCTTCGAATTATCTGTTTGGTTTGGCCAACTAGATTGGTAGTTCTTGCCATGGGAGAAGTGCTTAGCTTTGGGTTTGATCTTGCGGTGTCCTTTCCCAGTGACAGAAGGGGCAGCAAGGCACGTATTGCATCGTTGCCATCGAGGATAACAAGATGGGGTTTATTTCATATTGCATGAATTTATCTCTCTACATGTCATCTTGCTTAAGGCGTTACTCTGTTTTTAACTTAATACTCTAGATGCATGCTAGATAGCGGTCGATGAGTGGAGTAATAGTAGTAGATGCAGAATCATTTCGATTTACTTGTCACGGACGTGATGCCTATATACATGATCATGCCTAGATATTCTCATAACTATGCTCAATTCTGTCAATTGCTCAACAGTAATTTGTTCACCCACCGTAGAATACTTATGCTCTTGAGAGAAGCCACTAGTGAAACCTATGGCCCCCGGGTCTATTCTCATCATATCAATCTCCATCACTTTAATCTTGTTTTGCTTTTTTACTTTGCCTTTACTTTTTACTTTGCATCTTTATACCAAAAATACCAAAAATATTATATCTATCAGATCTCACTCTCGTAAGTGACCGTGAAGGGATTGACAACCCCTAATCGCGTTGGTTGCGAGTAGCTATCATTTTGTGCAGGTATGAGGGACTTGAGCGTGGCCTCCTACTGGATTGATACCTTGGTTCTCAAAAACTAAGGGAAATACTTACGCTACTCTGCTGCATCATCCCTTCCTCTTCGAGGAAAACCAACGCAAGCTCAAGACGTAGCAAGAAGGATTTCTGGCGCCGTTGCCGGGGAGTCTACGCAAAAAGTCAACATACCAAGTACCCATCACAATCCCCATCTCCTGCATTACATTATTTGCCATTTGCCTCTCATTTTCCTCTCCCCCACTTCACCCTTGTCGTTTTATTCACCCTCTCTCTCTCTCTATCCTCCCTCTCTATTTGCCTCTTTTGCCCGTTTGCTCTTGTTTGCTTGTGTGCTAGTTTGCTTGTTTGTCGCGATGGCTCAAGATACTACCAAATTGTGTGACTTCACCAATACCAATAATAATGATTTCCTTAGCACTCCGATTGCTCCTCTTACCGATGCTGAATCTTGTGAAATTAATGCTGCTTTGTTGAATCTTGTTATGGAAGATCAATTCGCCGGCCTTCCTAGTGAAGATGCCGCTACTCATCTGAATAGCTTCGTTGATTTATGTGATATGCAAAAGAAAAAAGATGTCAATAATGATGTCGTTAAATTGAAGCCATTTTCTTTTTCGCTTAGAGATCGTGCTAAAGCTTGGTTTTCGTCTTTGCCTAAAAATAGTATTGATTCATGGAACAAGTGCAAAGATGCTTTTATCTCTAAGTATTTTCCTCCCGCTAAGATCATGTCTCTTAGAAACGATATTATGAACTTTAAGCAACTTGATCATGAACATGTTGCACAAGCTTGGGAGAGAATGAAATTAATGATACGTAATTTCCCTACTCATGGTTTGAATTTGTGGATGATTATACAAAACTTTTATGGCGGATTGAATTTTGCTTCTAGAAATCTTTTAGATTCGGCCGCGGGAGGCACTTTTATGGAAATCACTTTAGGAGATGCTACTAAACTCCTAGATAATATTATGGTTAATTATTCTCAATGGCATACTGAAAGATCTTCTAATAAAAAAGTGCATGCGATAGAAGAAATCAATGTGTTGAGTGGAAAGATGGATGAACTTATGAAATTATTTGCTAGTAAGAGTGTTTCTTCTGATCCTAATGATATGCCTTTGTCTACTTTGATTGAGAATAACAATGAATCTATGGATGTGAATTTTGTTGGTAGGAATAATTTTGGTAACAAC
>NC_041388.1:328325935-328409078 GCF_002162155.2 Triticum dicoccoides
ATCTATTCCTCCTAAGCATGATATCAACGAGTCTCTTAAAGCCATGAGAATTTCCATTGATGAGTGCAAGGAAAGAACCGCTAGGATGCGTGCTTCCAAAGATGCTTTTAATAAAGCGTGTTCTTCCAATTCCTATGAAAATCAAGATGAAGATCTAAAAGTTATTGATGTGTCCCCTATTAAATCTTTATTTTGCAATATTAATCTTGATGAAACTGAATATGATCTTCCTTTACCTAGAAGGCGTTCTAAAAATTCGGAGTATTTAGATCTTAATGATGAAATTGATGAAAGTGGGATTGAAAGAAATAAAAATCTAGATGTGGCTAAACCCCCTATATTGGATTTCAAGGAATTTAATTATGAAAGTTGCTCTTTAATTGATTGTATTTCCTTGTTGCAATCCGTGCTAAATTCTCCACATGCTTATAGTCAAAATAAAGCCTTCACCGAACATATTGTTGATGCCTTGATGCAATCTTATGAAGAAAAACTTGAGTTGAAAGTTTCTATCCCTAGAAAACTCTATGATGAGTGGGAACCAACTATTAAAATTAAAATTAAAGATCATGAGTTTTATGCTTTGTGTGAATTGGGTGCTAGTGTCTCCACTATTCCCAAAACTTTGTGTGATTTGCTAGATTTCCGCAATTTTGATGATTGCTCTCTAAATTTGCATCTTGCGGATTCCACTATTAAGAAACCTATGGGAAGGATTAATGATGTTCTTATTGTTGCAAATAGGAATTATGTGCCCGTAGATTTCATTGTTCTTGATATAGATTGCAATCCTTCTTGCCCTATTATTCTTGGTAGACCTTTCCTTAGAACGGTTGATGCGATTATTGATATAAAGGAAGGGAATATTAGATTTCAATTTCCATTAAAAAAGGGCATGGAACACTTTCCAAGAAAGAAAATAAAATTACCATATGAAACTATCATAAGAGCCACTTATGGATTGCCTACCAAAGATGGCAATACTTAGATCTATCCTCGCTTTTATGCCTAGCTAGGGGCGTTAAACGATAGCGCTTGTTGGGAGGCAACCCAATTTTATTTTTATTCCTTGCTTTTTGCTCCTGCTTAGTACTAAATAAATTATTTAGCCTCTGTTTTGGTTGTGTTTCTTGTGTTTAATTAGTGTTTGTGCCTAGTAGAACCGTTGGGAAGACTTGGGGAAAGTCTTGTTGAACTTGCTGTAAAAAACAGAAACTTTAGCGCTCACGAGAACTGCTGTAATTTTTATTTGAAGAGTGATATTTAATTAATTATTTTTGCAGATGATTAATAGATAAATTCCTCACGTCCAGCAATTTATTTTAGAGTTTTTGGGGTTCCAGATCTTGCGCTAGCTACAGATTACTACAGACTGTTCTGTTTTCGACAGATTCTGTCTTTCGTGCGTTGTTTGCTTTATTTGATGAATCTATGGTTAGTAAAATAGTTTATAATCCATATAGAAGTTGGAATACAGTAGGTTTAAAACCAATATAAATAAATAATGAGTTTATTACAGTACCTTGAAGTGGTCTTTTGTTTTCTTTCGCTAATGGAGCTCACGAGTTTTCTATTTTGAGTTTTGTGTTGTGAAGTTTTCAAGTTTTGGGTGAATTCTTTTGATGGATTATGGAACAAGGAGTGGCAAGAGCCTAAGATTGGGGATGCCCATGGCACCCCCAAGATAATCCAAGGACACCAAGAAGTCAAAGCTTGGGGATGCCCCGGAAGGCATCCCCTCTTTCGTCTACTTCGATCGGTAATTTACTTGGAGCTATATTTTTATTCACCAACATGATATGTGTTTTGCTTGGAGCGTCCTGTATTATTTGTGTCTTTGTGTCTTAGTATGCCACAATCATCCTTTCTGTACACACCTTTTGAGAGAGCCATACATGAATTAAAATTTGATAGAATGCTCTATGTGCTTCACTTATATCTTTTGAGCTATGTAGTTTTGCTCTATGTGCTTCACTTATATCTTTTAAGCTAAGTAGTTTTTCTCTATGTGCTTCACTTATATCTTTTGAGCTATGTAGTTTTGCTCTATGTGCTTCACTTATATCTTTTGAGCGTTATAATTTTGCTCTATGTGCTTCACTTAGATCTTTTAGAGCACGGTGGTGGATTTGTTTTAAAGAAACTATTGATCTCTCATGCTTCACTTAAATTATTTTGTGAGTCTTAATAGCATGGTAATTTTCTTAATAATAATATGCTTGGTATTCAAGATTTGTAAAACTTTCTTTTGAGTGTGTTGAATACTAAGAAAATATTGAAGCATGATAATTGTTTTGAGATATGGAGGTGATAATATTAAAGTCATGCTAGTTGAGTAGTTGTGAATTTAAAGAATACTTGTGTTAAAGTTTGTGATTCCTGTAGCATGCACGTATGGTGAACCGTTATGTGATGAAGTCGGAGCATGATTTAATTATTGATTGTCTTCCTTATGAGTGGCGGTCGGGGACGAGCGATGGTCTTTTCCTACCAATCTATCCCCCTAGGAGCATGCGCGTAATACTTTGCTTTGATAACTTTTAGATTTTTGCAATAAGTATATGAGTTCTTTATGACTAATGTTGAGTCCATGGATTATACGCACTCTCACCCTTCCACCTTTGCTAGCCTCTCTAATACCGCGCACCTTTCGCCGGTATCATACACCTACCAGATACCTTCCTCAAAACAGCCACCATACCTACCTATCATGGCATTTCCATAGCCATTCCGAGATATATTGCCATGCAACTTTCCACCGTTCCATTCATGACACATTCCATCATTGTCATATTGCATATCCCGGTACACCGCCGGAGGCATCCATATAGAGTCATACTTTGTTTTAGAATCGAGTTGTAATTGTTGATTTGTAAGAAAAATAAAAGTGTGATGATCATCATTATTAGAGCATTGTCCCAGTGAGGAAAGGATGATGGAGACTATGATTCCCCCATAAGTCGGGATGAGACTCCGGATGAAAAATAAATAAAAGAGGCCAAACAAGCCCAAATAAAAAAAGGAGAAAAGGCCCAAATAAAAAAATAAAAAAAAAATGAATGATGAGAGAAAAAGAGAGAAGGGACAATGTTACTATCCTTTTACCACACTTGTGCTTCAAAGTAGCACCATGATCTTCATAGTAGAGAGTCTCTCATGTTATCACTTTCATATACTAGTGGGAATTTTACATTATAGAACTTGACTTGTATATTCCAATGATGGGCTTCCTCAAATTGCCCAAGGTCTTTATGAGCAAGCAAGTTGGATGCACACCCACTTAGTTTCTTTTTGAGCTTTCATATACTTATAGCTCTAGTGCATCCGTTGCATGGCAATCCCTACTCACTCACATTGATATCTATTGATGGGCGCCTCCATAGCCCGTTGATACGCCTAGTTGATGTGAGACTATCTTCTCCTTTTTTTCTTCTCCACAACCACCATTCTATTCCACCTACAGTGCTATATCCATGGCTCACGCTCATGTATTGCATGAAGATTGAAAAAGTTTTGAAAAAGTTAGAGTATGAAACAATTGCTTGGCTTGTCATCGGGGTTGTGCATGATTTAAATATTTTGTGTGGTGAAGATAGAGCATAGCCAGACTATATGATTTTGTAGGGATAACTTTCTTTGGCCATGTTATTTTGAGAAGACATAATTGCTTTGTTAGTATGCTTGAAGTATTATTATTTTTATGTCAATATAAACTTTTGTCTTGAATCTTTCTAATCTGAATATTCATACCACTTAAGAAGATTTGCATTGAAATTATGCCAAGTAGCACTCCGCATCAAAAATTCTCTTTTTATCATTTACCTACTCGAGGACGAGCAGGAATTAAGCTTGGGGATGCCGGATACGTCTCCAACGTATCTATAATTTTTGATTGCTCCATGCTATATTATCTACTATTTGGACTATATTGGGCTTTATTTTCCACTTTTATATTATTTTTGGGACTAACCTATTAACCGGAGGCCCAACCCAGAATTGCTGTTTGTTTGCCTATTTCAGTGTATCGGAGAAACAGAATATCAAACGGAGTCCAAACGGAATAAAATCTTCGGGAACATGATTTTCTCACCGAACGTGATCCAGGAGACTTGGACCCTACTCTAAGGAGTCAAAGAGGAGGTCACGAGGGTGGGGGGTGCCCCCTAGGGCGCCCGCTGCCTCGTGGGCCCCTCGGTGCTCCACCGACGTACTCCTTCCTCCCTCGTGGGCCCCTCGGTGCTCCACCGACGTACTCCTTCCTCCTATATATACACACGTACCCCCAAACGATCAGAAGAGGAGCCAAAAACCTAATTCCACCGCCGCAACTTCCTGTATCCACGAGATCCTATCTTGGGGCCTGTTCCGGAGCTCCACCGGAAGAGGGCCGTCATCACGGAGGGCTTCTACATCATCCTAGCCCCTCCGATGAAGTGTGAGTAGTTTACCTCATACCTTCGGGTCCATAGTTAGCAGCTAGATGGCTTCTTCTCTCTTTTTGGATATCAATACAAAGTTCTCCCCCTCTCTTGTGGAGATCTATTCGATGTAATCTTCTTTTTGCGGTGTGTTTGTTGAGACCGATGAATTGTGGGTTTATAATCAAGTCTATCTATGAATAATATTTGAATCTTCTCTGAATTCTTTTATGTATGATTGGTTAGCTTTGCAAGTCTCTTCGAATTATCTGTCTGGTTTGGCCAACTAGATTGGTAGTTCTTACCATGGGAGAAGTGCTTAGCTTTGGGTTCGATCTTGCGGTGTCCTTTCCCAGTGACAGAAGGGGCAGCAAGGCACGTATTGCATCGTTGCCATCAAGGATAACAAGATGGGGTTTATTTCATATTGCATGAATTTATCTCTCTACATCATGGCATCTTGCTTAAGGCGTTACTCTGTATTTAACTTAATACTCTAGATGCATGCTGGATAGTGGTCGATGAGTGGAGTAATAGTAGTAGATGCAGAATCGTTTCGATCTACTTGTCACGGACGTGATGCCTATATACATGATCATGCCTAGATATTCTCATAACTATGCTCAATTCTGTCAATTGCTCACCAGTAATTTGTTCACCCACCGTAGAATACTTATGCTCTTGAGAGAAGCCACTAGTGAAACTTATGGCCCCGGGTCTATTCTCATCATATCAATCTCCATCACTTTAATCTTGTTTTGCTTTTTTACTTTGCCTTTACTTTTTACTTTGCATCTTTATACCAAAAATACCAAAAATATTATATCTATCAGATCTCACTCTCGTAAGTGACCGTGAAGGGATTGACAACCCCTAATCGCATTGGTTGCGAGTAGCTATCATTTTGTGGAGGTACGCGGGACTTGAGCGTGGCCTCCTACTGGATTGATACCTTGGTTCTCAAAAACTGAGGGAAATACTTACGCTACTCTGCTGCATCATCCCTTCCTCTTCGGGGAAAACGAACGCAAGCTCAAGACATAGCAAGCGCCCGTGCCCCGTGCGCGCCCCTGGTCGCGCAGCGTCCCGCCGCTACTCCTGTCTCGCGCGCTTGTGCACCATGGTCTCACCCTGTTGCTGTTCCTCTTGCGTCGCTGCTACTGATGCCCGCCACTGCCCACTGCTTCTGCTGTTGCTAGCTGCTGCTACTCTTAGTAACTGCTTGCTACTGCTGCATACTACTGCTGCTCTGCTACAGTAACATTCTGTTACTATAGCAGTAGCTAGCTTTGCCACTGCTGCATTGATTAGCCATCTAGACAACCCCTAAACAACGTCTAAATAACTGATAACATGAGTAAAAAGAATATGCGTAGAAAATATACTTGTCAAACTCCATTTTACTCCACTGGATCAAATCCATTTGTCGCACGGATTAAATCCTATAAAAGTCACAAAATCCTATGTTCGCATATTTTAACAGTTTCTGGAATTAACATCAAGTGGCACTTTTCAAGTGAAGTTTTGATTAACCAATTGAACTCTAACAATGATGCAATTGATACCATCTTGTAGATCACAGGAAAGTGATCAATATTGATATAAGGCACTAATCCATAGGATGGGCAAAACAATAGTTATAGCCTTTGAAAAACAGCTAAGTAATGTTCAAAAACTGAGCAATCCCCAGACTTAGTCAATTTTCAGGAGTTCCAAATAATTGTTTAAATCTTCAAAAATCCGTAGAAATTCATCTGTAACTCGGATGGAAAAACTTTATACATCAAAGTTGATTAGAAAGACGAGACGGATCTGGTGGTTCCCTCTGTGTGGCTGTCACATGCCTCTAACACTGCAAACATGGAACCTTCCCCCTCCGGATCGCCTGTCCGATAGTTTTCCAGAGCCGGGACCCGTCCGTAATGAGTAGCACTGCGTTAGATCACCCCTACCGTCGCTTTTTGCAATGTCTTGCTTTGCGATTGCATTTGTATGTTGTGTATTTATCTATTTCCTCCCCCTCTTCTTTCTTTGTAGATCCTGACATCGGCGTAGTCCCCGAGGCCGACGCAGCTCCGGATTATGACTACACAGTTGACGACTAGACCCTTGTCGCAGAGCTTCCAGGCAAGCACGCCCCCTTTTGGGCGTACCGATATCGCCTACTCTATCTCTCTTATGCTTGCATTAGAATCTGTTGCTGCTACTGTTATCCTATTTCTGTTGCATAGCATGTTAATTGTAACCTGCTATTGTTACCTACCTGCTTATTGTAAACTGTTTAGTATAGGCTGGGTAGAGACCGATCAGAGACCCCCACTTTGTCCTGACTGCCCCGTTGGATTATTAGAAGACCCAATCAACGGGATCGAAGACCAGGCCCCGGCACCGCACATCACTTTCCCCTTAGTTGCTTGACACTACTAGGTTACTATCGAGTGCCGAGGGTGATACCTCATCAGCACTTCTCATGTTAACCTTGTAGATTAGTTCATTGGTTATGGTCATCGAGGGTGATTCCTCCTTCTCCACTCCTGGTAACGACACTGTTGTGCAACTCCTCAAGAGTGGACCTCGAGGGTGATTCCTCCTTTGTTCACCTTGACGATAACATCAGGTGGAATTCCATCGAGGGTGATTCCTCAAAGTTCCTCCTGGTGTTAGACGCACGGTTACTATGGTTACTATGACTTTACATTGAACCATGTTACTAAAGATGGGTCGGCCCTGAGGGGTACCCGCGTGAGCTTAATTGCAAGTGATGTGGAGTCGGGTTGACCTGGAAGGTGCCCGCGAGATACTTACGAGGCGTGGCCGGGCATTCTTAGCCCTTGCCGCAAGTCCTCGAGACGGGGCGACGGGGTCACATCGATCGTGGGTCTCTACTCGTTACCGCGCGTTCCTAATCCACAATGATTTGGATATTTGATCCGAGGGGCCTCTGGCTTGATAACACTAACCATCACGTGGGCATAGTATGGGCGTTCTGCGTCGTATGCATCAGCCGAAGCTTAATAGACGTCATGCGACTGAGCGATGCGCGCCAGGTTGGACTGGAATGCCTCGCCTTGTATAAGGGAGGCTAGGTCTGCTCACTGGCCGCCCACGCAACGTGTAGGAGTTCCCGGGGTGATGGCCCAAGAACCCTGGGGGCATAGGTTTAGTCCGATGTGCTGACCTCTCTATTAAGCCTAGGTCGGGTTGCGGCATATCATTTGGCCAAGGCCTGGCATGACCCAGTAAAGTGTGTCTGGACGAAGTTAATCGAGCGTGGTGGGTAAGCTGGTGCACCCCTACAGGGAAGAAAACATCTATCGATAGCTTGTCCTACGGTAACGGGCACTCGGAGTTGTATCCCGATCGATACAAATAGAACTTGATGTTGAGGCATGTAATGGAAATTATGGCTCCGGGATTGTTTTCTCGCAGGGAGTCGAGGAAGTGATCTATGGGCGATGTTACAACATACTTACTAATATTATAATATGACACTCTTATCTCTTCTGATGCTGCAAGATGCTTGGAGCTGCTTGAAGATGCTAGTCTTCGATAGGCTAGGCTATCCCCTTCTCTTCTGGCATTTTGCAGTTCAGTCCACAGATACTACCCATTTCATTGACACCGATGCATATGTAGTGTAGATCTTTGCTTGCGAGTACTTTGTATGAGTACTCACGGTTGCTTTGCTCCCCCTTTTCCCTCTTTTCCTTTCTTTCCGGATGTCGAAACTAGATGGTGGAGCCTAGGAACCAGACGCCACCGTCGATGATGACTACTACTATCACGAGGGTGCTTACTACTACGTGGAGGCCGCCGATGATCGTGAAGACGTACGACTACATCAACCGCGTTGTCATAGCGCTTCCGCTTACGGTCTATGAGGCTACGTGGACAACACTCCCCCCTCTCGTTGCTATGCATCACCATGATCTTGCGTGTGCGTAGGATTTTTTTTGAAATTACTGCGTTCCCCAACAGGAGGGGCTCCCTACCCTTGGGGAGGTGCACCAAGAGTGGGCCCCACCTCTAACCCTAGCCGCAACAACTAGCATGGGTGCCAAGGCTAGGGGGAGGTGCCCACCTACTGTGCCTCAAAGGCCCATGCGGCCAACGACCTATAGGCCTTGCCCGTGTGGCCAACCCATGCCCCCGAACACTTCTAGGGGGCTTTGAAAAATTCCCGTAGCACTTCTATATCTTTTTATTCTCCTCCGAGACTTTTTCGGTCTCCTCATTTTTCTCCGAAACACATTCGGTTCTCTCTCAGAAATATATACAACACCTACTAAACCTTTTTGGTGATTTTCTCTCGAGCTCCTAACCCATCTAGTACTCAATAGATCGATGACCATTAAGCGTGTGGCCCCGCATGTTCAGTAAAGTATAGACATGACTAGAACTCCTTGTGTTCAATGATCAATAGCGGAACTGTGAACATCAATATTGACCCCTATACCTACACAAATTATTATCAAGTTAACTTGTAGTTACCGTGTGTTATTCCTCTTGATTCACAATACTTTAAAAACCCCAAGGTGAGATTTATCAGCATTCACGTGAATAACTATGCCAGTTTTCTCGTTACCTATTTTTTCCCCTTTTCTCGTTCTCATGTTCGGGCATCCCCGTGATCAAATCATGTTGTGTCTTGCCAGACGATGATGGATACCGTCACACCGGGAGGGTCCTAAGAATATCTCTCCATCGCCGGAGGAAAAAAATTAACAATCTCGACCTATCCAATTCATCGTCATACATTCCCGATGAACCAACAAGTTCTCGTTATGATCACCCTATTAAAGTTGACGTTTGACGAACCCCAAAGTGCATCATCGGTATGAAGGAACTTGATACTCTCATGGTGTAAAGAATCGCACAGAGGTTAACACAGTTAACCTTTGTGTTATATACTATAAACTTGTGATGAAAGAATCTCATAGTATAACATTTAATTTGGGTCAGTTCAACACAAGTGTCCTTCTAACACTGTGTCCTCAAAGTTGCCGGCATCCTTGTTGCACTAGCTTATGCCCATGATCAGTAAAATGAAACCGTCATGCTCCACTTGGGCTAGTCTTAGAGGTAGGACTAGGAATCTATTTACCATTTATTGTCCATACATGCATATGAGTTTTCTTCTAAGCCTCCTGGTTATTGCACACTCGAGAACCATTGCAATTATAGCACAAAACATAAACATTAATTGCAAACTTGGAAATAAATAATAATATTTAATATTTTCTCAAGGGCATATTTTCAATAAGCATTTCATCAAAAGCTTTGTCGTTCTTGTCCATTGTGGTCATCTAAATGGGCTTGGTCGACTAATTTGGCCCATTCATGTCTTTGGTTGTGGTCATTTCAGCTGACCTATTTTGTCGGTTCATGGTTGTAACACCCCGAGAATCATGCTGAAGTAACTCCACACTAATGATGCCAAGTCATCGTCATTATGCCCATAAGAAAAACAATTAAGAAATACTTCAACCTCAAATTCAATTTTAAATTAAAGTCAAGATCTTAATTATCCAAGTAGCAAAACAAAAGTGTTCATAATATTACAAAAATTCCCAAAGCTGTTATTAAAATAAAACCAACATTATTTGAAACTCCAAAACGCCCTAGATAATTTTGAATGACCCAACAACAACCATCCATCACATTTAAATTCATAATGAAATTCAAATGAAACTGTCATGCCACCAAACTTCTTGGGGCAGTGCAAAATATTGTTTAGTAATTGTTTTGGCAAGATCCACTTTTTTTAAAAGTCATTTGGTGCACTAAATAAATGCAACTCAGTGGTGGACTAATAAAAAAGAAGAAGAAGGAAGAAAGAAACAACTACAGTGCGCTAGGCCCTAGTGGCCACAACATACATCCCAGCACGCACAGCGCAACAGCCCACCCCAACTAACCCCTGTCTCCTTCTTCCTGTTCATCACACGCGCCGTGGACGCACACGTCGCGTCCATGGTTTCGATTGCCACACGTCGGCCATCCGGTCCTCCCCGGCGACCACAAGACCTCCCCTCACCCCCTGCTGAAACCCTAGCCCCCTCATTCCCCTCTTGCGTTGTTTCTTTCTCTCCCGCAAGAAGCCGAGTCGCCGTCGCCAGGGACCCCGTCGTCCTCGCGCCCACCCAGCTCCCTGACGCCTGAGAATCTGTCCAGTTACTTTGCCGTCGTCGCCTACATCGACTGGGACGGATTCGGCCTCGGAGCCCCTGCAACGAGTGGATCGAACTCGTCTTCCACCTCGACACCCGAAGCACGTCTTCGTCAAATTCGTCTCCGTCGAACCCTCCCCGACCACGCCGTCTACTCCTCTGCGATCGCTGTGAGCTGCTCTTCAGTTTCCCCTCCACCCCATGCTCGTTTGCTTCCCGTAGAGCCGTGCCCGTGATTTTGCCGCACCACTATCCGCCATGGTCGGGCCTCGCTCCGCGCGCTTGCGCCGTGCTACCCACTGCCTGGCCTCACCTCCGGCTGGCGCCTGGCCACACCAGACCGCTCTCACCCCGCCCCTGTCCATTCTCTGGCCGCGGCTATGTACACGTCCCACCGCCGCAGGGCCGTGCCCCGGCCTAGAGTCGCCCGCTCCTGATGGCTGCGCTGCAGCCTACAACTGCCGCTCCCGCCTATGCGTGTGCCGCCCAGCTCGCCCTGGCCGCATCCGGCCGTGCACGCTGTCGCTTGACCGCGCCTTACATAGCGCGAGCGCCCGTGCCCCGTGCGCGCCCCTGGCCGCGCAGCGCCCCGCCGCTGCTCCTGTCTCGCGCGCTTGTGCGCCATGGTCTCACCCTGTTGCTGTTCCACTTGCGTCGCTGCTACTGATGCCCGCCACTGCCCACTGCTTCTGCTGTTGCTAGCTGCTGCTACTCTTAGTAACTGCTTGCTACTACTGCATACTACTGCTACTCTGCTACAGTAACATTCAGTTACTATAGCAGTAGCTAGCTTTGCCATTGCTGCATTGATTAGCCGTCTAAACAACGTCTAAATAACTGATAACATGAGTAAAAACAATATGCATAGAAAATTTACTTGTTAAACTCCATTTTACTCCACTGGAGCAAATCCATTTGCCACACGGATTAAATCCTATAAAAGTCACAAAATCCTATGTTCACATATTTTAACAGTTTCTGGAATTAACATCAAGTGGCACTTTTCAAGTGAAGTTTTGATTAACCAATTGAACTCTAACAATGATGCAATTGATACCATCTTGTAGATCACAAGAAAGTGATCGATATTGATATAAGGCACTAATCCATAGGATGGTCAGAACAATAGTTATAGCCTTTGAAAAACAGCTAAGTAATATTCAAAAACTAAGCAATCCCCAGACTTAGTCAATTTTCAGGAGTTCCAAATAATTGTTTAAATCTTCAAAAATCCGTAGAAACTCATCTGTAACTCGGATGGAAAAACTTTATACATCAAAGTTGATCAGAAAGACGAGACGGATCTGGTGGTGCCCTCTGTGTGGCTGTCACATGCCTCTAACACTGCAAACATGGAACCTTCCCCCTCCGGATCGCCTGTCTGATAGTTTTCCAGAGCCGGGACCCATCCGTAATGAGTAGCACTGCGTTAGATCACCCTACCGTAGCTTTTTGCCATGTCTTGCTTTGCGATTGCATTTGTATGCTGTGTATTTATATGTTTCCTCCCCCTCTTCTTTCTTTGTAGACCCCGACATCGGTGTAGTCCCCAAGGCCGACGCAGCTCCAGAGTATGACTACACAGTTGACGACCAAACCCTTGTCGCAGAGCTTCCAGGCAAGCACCCCTCTTTTGGGCATACCGATATCGCCTACTCTATCTCTCTTATGGTTGCATTAGAATCTGTTGCTGCTACTGTTATCCTATTTCTGTTGCCTAACATGTTTATTGTAACCTGCTGTTGTTACCTACCTGCTTATCCTAAACTGTTTAGTATAGGCTGGGTAGAGACCCATCAGAGACGCCCACTTTGTCCCGACTGCCCCATTGGATTATCAGAAGACCCGATCAACAGGATCGAAGACCAGGCCCCGACACCGCACATCACTTTCCCCTTAGTTACTCGACACTACTAGGTTACTATCGAGTGCCGAGGGTGATACCTCATCAGCACTTCTCATGTTAACCTTGTCGGTTAGTTCATTGGTTATGGTCGTCGAGGGTGATTCCTCCTTCTCCACTCTTCGTAACGACACTGTCGTGCAACTCCTCAAGAGTGGACCTCGAGGGTGATTCCTCCTTCGTTCACCTCGATGATAACATCAGGTGGAATTCCATCGAGGGTGATTCTGTTGGGGAACGTAGTAATTTCAAAAAATTTCTACGCACACGCAAGATCATGGTGATGCATAGCAACGAGAGGGGAGAGTGTTGTCCACGTACCCTCATAGACTGAAAGCGGAAGCTTTAGCACAACGCGGTTGATGTAGTCGTACGTCTTCACGGCCCGACCGATCAAGCACCGAAACTACGGCACCTCCGAGTTCTAGCACACGTTCAGCTCGATGACGATCCTCGGACTTCGATCCAGCAGAATGTCGGGGAAGAGTTCCGTGAGCACGACGGCGTGGTGCGATCTTAATGTTCTACTATCGCAGGGCTTCGCCTAAGCACCACTACAATATTATCGAGGACTATGGTGGAGGGGGCACCGCACACGGCTAAGAGATCAATAATCAACTGTTGTGTCTATGGGGTGCCCCCTGCCCCCGTATATAAAGGAGCAAGGGAGGGAGGCGGCCGGCCTAGGAGGAGGGCGCGCCAAGGGGGGAGTCCTACTCCCACCGGGAGTAGGACTCCTCCTTCCCTTGTTGGAGTAGGAGAGAAGGAAAGAGGGGGAGAGGAACAAGGAAAAGTGGGCTGCACCCCTTGTCCAATTTGGACCAGAGGGGGGGGGGGCGCCTCCTTCCTTTTGGCCTCTCTCCTCTATTCCTGTATGGCCCAATAAGGCCCATATACTCCCCGGCGAATTCCCATAACTCTCCGGTACTCTTTAAAATACCCGAATCACTCGGAACCTTTCCGATATCCGAATATAGTCGTCCAATATATCGATCTTTACGTTTCGACCATTTCGAGACTCCTCGTCATGTCCCCGATCTCATCCGGGACTCCGAACTCCTTCAGTACATCAAAACTCATAATATAACTGTCATCGAAACCTTAAGCGTGCGGACCCTACGGGTTCGAGAAAAATGTAGACATGACCGAGACACGTCTCCGGTCAATAACCAATAGCGGAACCTGGATGCTCATATTGGCTCCCACATATTCTACGAAGATCTTTATCGGTCAGACCGCATAACAACATACGTTGTTCCCTTTGTCATCGGTATGTTACTTGCCCGAGATTCGATCGTCGGTATCTCAATACCTAGTTCAATCTCGTTACCGGCAAGTCTCTTTACTCGTTCCGTAATACATCATCCTGTAACTAACTCATTAGTTGCAATGCTTGCAAGGCTTAAGTGATGTGCATTACCGAGAGGGCCCAGAGATACCTCTCCGACAATCGGAGTGACAAATCCTAATCTCGAAATACGGCAACCCAACAAGTACCTTCGGAGACACATGTAGAGCACCTTTATAATCACCCAGTTACGTTGTGACGTTTGGTAGCACACAAAGTGTTCCTCCGGTAAACGGGAGTTGCATAATCTCATAGTCATAGGAACATGTATAAGTCATGAAGAAAGCAATAGCAACAAACTAAACGATCAAGTGCTATGCTAATGGAATGGGTCAAGTCAATCACATCATTCTCTAATGATGTGACCCCGTTAATCAAATGACAACTCATGTCTATGGCTAGGAAACTTAACCATCTTTGATTCAACGAGCTAGTCAAGTAGAGGCATACTAGTGACACTCTGTTTGTCTATGTATTCACAGATGTATTATGTTTCCGGTTAATACGATTCTAGCATGAATAATAAACATTTATCATGAAATAAGGAAATAAATAATAAATTTATTATTGCCTCTAGGGCATATTTCCTTCAGTCTCCCACTTGCACTAGAGTCAATAATCTAGTTCACATCGCCATGTGATTTAACATCAATAGTTCACATCACCATGTGATTAACACCCATAGTTCACATCGTCATGTGACCAACACCCAAAGGGTTTACTAGATTCAATAATCTAGTTCACATTGCTATGTGATTAACGCCCAAAGAGTGCTAAGGTGTGATCATGTTTTGCTTGTGAGAGAAGTTTAGTCAACAGGTCTGCCACATTCAGATCCGTAAGTATTTTGCAAATTTCTATGTCAACAATGCTCTGCACTAAGCTACTCTAGCTAATTGCTCCCACTTGCAATATGTATCCAGATTGAGACTTTGAGTCATCTGGATCAGTGTCAAAATTTGCATCGACGTAACCCTTTACGACGAACCTTTTGTCACTTCTATAATCGAGAAACATATCCTTATTCCACTAAGGATAAGTTTGACCAATGTCTAGTGATCTACTCCTAGATCACTATTGTACTCCTTTGCCAAACTCAGGGCAGGGTATACAATAGGTCTGGTACATAGCATGGCATACTTTATAGAACCTATGGCTGAGGCATAGGGAATGACTTTCATTCTCTCTCTATTTTCTGCCGTGGTCGGGTTTTGAGTCTTACTCAACTTCACACCTTGTAACACAGGCAAGAACTCCTTCTTTGACTGTTCCATTTTGAACTACTTCAAAATCTTGTCAAGGTATGTACTCATTGAAAAACTTATCAAGCGTCTTGATCTATCTCTATAGATCTTGATGCTCAATATGTAAGCAGCTTCACCGAGGTCTATCTTTGAAAAACTCCTTTCAAACACTCCTTTATGCTTTGCAGAATAATTCTACATTATCTCCGATCAACAATATGTCATTCACATATACTTATCAAAAATGATGTAGTGCTCGCACTCACTTTCTTGTAAATACATGCTTCACCGCAAGTCTGTATAAAACTATATGCTTTGATCAACTTATCAAAGCGTTTATTCCAACTCCGAGAGGCTTGCACCAGTCCATAAATGGATCGCTGGAGCTTGCACACTTTGTTAGCTCCCTTTGGATCGACAAAACCTTTTGGTTGCATCATATACAACTCTTCTTCCAAAAATCCATTAAGGAATGCAGTTTTGACATCCATCTGCCAAATTTCATAATCATAAAAAGCGGCAATTGCTAACATGATTCGGACAAACTTAAGCATAGATACGAGTGAGAAACTCCCATCGTAGTCAACACCTTGAACTTGACGAAAACCTTTTTGGGACAATTCTAGCTTTGTAGATGGTAACACTACTATCAGCGTCCGTCTTCCTCTTGAAGATCCATTTAATCTCAATGGCTCGCCGATCATTGGGCAAGTCAATCAAAGTCCATATTTTGCTCTCATACATGGATCTCATCTTAGATTTCATGGCCTCAAGCCATTTCGCGGAATCTGGGCTCATCATTTCTTCCTCATAGTTCGTAGGTTCGTCATGGTCAAGTAACATGACCTCCAGAATAGGATTACCGTACCACTCTGGTGCGGATCTCACTCTGGTTTACCTACGAGGTTCGGTAGTAACTTGATCTGAAGTTACATGATCATCATCATTAGCTTCCTCACTAATTGGTGTAGTAGTCACAGGAACAGATTTCTGTGATGAACTACTTTCCAATAAGGGAGCAGGTATAGTTACCTCATCAAGTTCTACTTTCCTCCCACTCCCTTCTTTCGAGAGAAACTCCTTCTCTAGAAAGGATCCATTCTCAGCAATGAATAACTTGCCTTCGGATCTATGATAGAAGGTGTACCCAACATTTTCTTTTTGGGTATCCTATGAAGATTTACTACTCCAATTTGGGTTCGAGCTTATCATGTTGAAACTTTTTTCACATAAGCATCGCAGTCCTAAACTTCAAGAAATGACAGCTTAGGTTTCTCGCCAAACCATAGTTCATACGGTGTTGTCTCAACGGATTTAGATGGTGCCCTATTTAACGTGAATGTAGCTGTCTCTAATGCATAACCCGAAAACGGTAGTGGTAACCGGTAAGAGACATCATAGATCGTACCATATCTAATAAAGCACGGTTACGACGTTCGGACACACCATTACATTGTGGTGTTCCAGGTGGCGTGAGTAGTGAAACTATTTCACATTGTTTTAACTGAAGGCCAAACTCGTAACTCAAATATTTGTCTCTGCGATCAGATCGTAGAAACTTTATTTTCTTGTCACGATGATTTTCCACTTCACTCTGAAGTTCTTTGAACTTTTCAAATGTTTCAGACTTATGTTTCATCAAGTAGATATACCCATATCTGCTCAAATCATCTGTGAAGATCAGAAAATAATGATACCTGCCGCGAGCCTCAATATTCATCGGACCACATACATCAGTATGTATGATTTCTAACAAATCTGTTGCTCGCTCCATTGTTCCGGAGAACGGAGTCTTAGTCATCTTGCCCATGAGGCATGGTTCGCAAGCATCAATTGATTCATAATCAAGTGATTCCAAAAGCCGATCAGCATGGATTTTCTTCATGCGCTTTACACCAATATGACCTAAACGGCAGTGCCATAAATAAGTTGCACTATCATTATCAACTTTGCATCTTTTGGCTTCAATATTATGAAAATGTGTATCACCACGATCGAGATTCAACAAACCATTTTCATTGGGTGTATGACCATAGAAGGTTTTATTCATGTAAACAGAACAACAATTTATTCTCTTACTTAAATGAATAACCGTATTGCAATAAACATGATCAAATCATATTCATGCTCAACGCAAACACCAAATAACACTTATTTAGGTTCAACACTAATCCCGAAAGTATAGGGAGTGTGCGATGATGATCATATCAATCTTGGAACCACTTCCAACACACATCGTCACTTCACCCTTAACTAGTCTCTGTTCATTCTGCAACTCCCGTTTCGAGTTACTACTCTTAGCAACTGAACCAGTATCAAATACCGAGGGTTTGCTATGAACACTAGTAAAATACACATCAATAATCTGTATATCAAATATACCTTTGTTCACTTTGCCATCCTTCTTATCCGCCAAATACTTGGGGCAGTTCCGCTTCTAGTGACCAGTCCCTTTGCAATAGAAGCACTTAGTCTCAGGCTTAGGACCAGACTTGGGCTTCTTCACTTGAGCAGCAACTTGCTTGCCGTTCTTCTTGAAGTTCCCTTTCTTTCCCTTTGCCCTTTTCTTGAAACTAGTGGTATTGTTAATCATCAACACTTGATGCTCTTTCTTGATTTCTACCTTCATCGATTTCATCATCATGAAAAGCTCGGGAATCGTTTTCATCATCCCTTGCATACTATAGTTCATCACGAAGTTCTACTAACTTGGTGATGGTGACTAAAGAATTATGTCAATCACTATTTTATCTGGAAGATTAACTCCCACTTGATTCAAGCGATTGTAGTAACCAGACAATCTGAACACATGCTCACTGCTTGAGCTATTCTCCTCCACCTTTTAGCTATAGAACTTGTTGGAGACTTCATATCTATCAACTCGGGTATTTGCTTGAAATATTAACCTCAACTCCTGGAACATCCATATGATCCATGATGTTCAAAACGTCTTTGAAGTCCCAATTCTAAGCTGTTAAGCATGGTGCACTAAACTATCAAGTAGTCATCATGTTGAGCTAGCCAAACATTCATGACGTCTGCATCTGCTCCTGCAATAGGTCTGTCACCTAGCGGTGCATTAAGGACATAATTCTTCTATGCAGCAATGTGGATAAACCTCAGATCACAGATCCAATCCGCATCATTGCTACTAACATCTTTCAACTTAGTTTTCTCTAGGAACATATAAAAATTAAATGGGGAGCAACATCGCGAGCTATTGATATACAACATAGATATGCTAATACTACCAGGACTAAGTTCATGATAAATTAAAGTTCAATTAATCATATTACTTAAGAACTCCCACTTAGATATACATCCCTCTAATAATCTAAGTGGACACGTGATCCAAATCAACTAAACCATAACCGATCATCACGTGAAATGGAATAGCTTTCAATGGTGAACATCATTATGTTGATCATATCTACTATATGATTCACGCTCGACCTTTCGGTCTCAGTGTTTCGAGGCCATATCTGCATATGCTAGGCTCGTCAAGTTTAACCTGAGTATTCTGCGTGTGCAAAACTGGCTTGCACCCGTTGTAGATGGACGTAGAGCTTATCACACCCGATCATAACGTGGTGTCTGGGCACGACGAACTTTGGCAACGGTGCATACTCAGTGAGAACACTTTTATCTTGAAATTTAGTGAGAGATCATCTTATAATGCTACCGTCAAACAAAGCAAGATAAGATGCATAAAAGATAAACATCACATGCAATCAATATAAGTGATATGATATGGCCATCATCATCTTGTGCTTGTGATCTCCATCTCCGAAGCACCGTCATGATCACCATCGTCACTGGCACGACACCTTGATCACCATCGTAGCATCGTTGTCATCTTGCCAATCTTATGCTTTCACGACTATCGCTACCACTTAGTGATAAAGTAAAGCATTACAACGCAATTGCATTGCATACAATAAAGCGACAACCATATGGCTCCTGCCAGTTGCCGATAACTCAGTTACAAAACATGATCATATCATACAATAAAATTTAGCATCATGTCTTGACCATATCACATCACAACATGCCCTGCAAAAACAAGTTAGACGTCCTCTACTTTGTTGTTGCAAGTTTTACGTGGCTACTACGGGCTGAGCAAGAACCGTTCTTACCTACGCATCAAAACCACAATGATAGTTTGTCAAGTTGGTGCTGTTTTAACCTTTGTAAGGACCGGGCGTAGCCACACTCGGTTCAGCTAAAGTTGGAGAAACTGACACCCGCCAGCCACCTGTGTGCAAAGCACGTCGGTAGAACCAGTCTCGCGTAAGCGTACGCGTAATGTCGGTCCGGGCCGCTTCATCCAATAATACCGCTGAACCAAAGTGTGACATGCTGGTAAGCAGTATGACTTATATCGCCCACAACTCACTTGTGTTCTACTCGTGCACAACATCAATGCATAAAACCTAGGCTCGGATGCCACTGTTGGGGAACATAGTAATTTCAAAATTTTCCTACGCACACGCAAGATCATGGTGATGCATAGCAACAAGAGGGGAGAGTGTTGTCCACGTACCCTCGTAGACCGAAAGCGGAAGCGTTAGCACAACACAGTTGATGTAGTCGTACGTCTTCACGACCCGACCGATCAAGCACCGAAACTACGTCACCTCCGAGTTCTAGCACACGTTCAGCTCGATGACGATCCCCGGACTCCGATCTAGCAGAATGTCGGGGAAGAGTTCCGTCAGCACGAGGACGTGGTGACGATCTTGATGTTCTACTGTCGCAGGGCTTCGCCTAAGCACCACTACAATGTTATCGAGGACTATGGTGGAGGGGGGCACCGCACACGGCTTAGAGATCAATGATCAACTGTTGTGTCTATGGGATGCCCCCTGCCCCCGTATATAAAGGAGCAAGGGAGGGAGGCGGCCGGCCTAGGAGGAGGGCCCACCAAGGGGGGAGTCCTACTCCCATCGGGAGTAGGACTCCTCCTTCCCTTGTTGGAGTAGGAGAGAAGGAAAGAGGGGGAGAGGAACAAGGAAAAGTGGGCTGCACCTCTTGTCCAATTCGTACCAGAGGGGGGGGGGCGCCTCCTTCCTTTTGGCCTCTCTCCTCTATTTTTGTATGGCCCAATAAGGCCCATATACTCCCCGGCGAATTCCCGTAACTCACTGGTACTCCGAAAAATACCCGAATCACTCGAACCTTTCCGATGTCCAAATATAGTCGTCCAATATATCGATCTTTACGTCTTGACCATTTTGAGACTCCTTGTCATGTCCCCGATCTCATCTGGGACTCCAAACTCCTTCGGTACATCAAAACTCATAAACTCATAATATAACTGTCATCGAAACCTTAAGCGTGCGGACCGTATGGGTTTGAGAACAATGTAGACATGACCGAGACATGTCTCCGGTCAATAACCAATAGTGGAACCTGGATGCTCATATCGGCTCCCATATATTCTACGAAGATCTTTATCGGTCAGACCGCATAACAACATACGTTGTTCCCTTTGTCATCGGTATGTTACTTGCCCGAGATTCGATCGTCGGTATCTCAATACCTAGTTCAATCTCGTTACCGGCAAGTCTCTTTACTCGTTCCGTAATACATCATCCTGCAACTAACTCATTAGTTGCAATGCTTGCAAGGCTTAAGTGATGTGCATTACCGAGAGGGCCCAGAGATACCTCTCCGACAATCGGAGTGACAAATCCTCATCTCGAAATACGGCAACCCAACAAGTACCTTCGGAGACACCTGTAGAGCACCTTTATAATCACCCAGTTACGTTGTGACGTTTGGTAGAACACAAAGTGTTCCTCCGGTAAACGGAAGTTGCATAATCTCATAGTCATAGGAACATGTATAAGTCATGAAGAAAGCAATAGCAACAAACTAAACGATCAAGTGCTATGCTAACGGAATGGGTCAAGTCAATCACATCATTCTCTAATGATGTGACCCCGTTAATCAAATGACAACTCATGTCTATGGCTAGGAAACTTAACCATCTTTGATTCAATGAGCTAGTCAAGTAGAGGCATACTAGTGACAATCTGTTTGTCTATGTATTCACACATGTATTATGTTTCCGGTTAATACAATTCTAGCATGAATAATAAATATTTATCATGAAATAAGGAAATAAATAATAACTTTATTATTGCCTCTAGGGCATATTTCCTTCAGATTCCTCAAGGTTCCTCTTGGTGTTAGACACACGGTTACTATGGTTACTATGACTTTACATTGAACCATGTTACTAAAGACGGGTCGGCCCTGAGGGGTACCCGCGCGAGCTTAATTGCAAGTGATGTGGAGTCGGGTTGACCTGGAAGGTGCCCGCGAGATACTTACGAGGCGTGGCCGGGCATTCTTAGCCCTTGCCGCAAGTCCTCGAGACGGGGCGACGGGGTCACATCGATCGTGGGTCTTTGCTCGTTACCGCGCGTTCCTAATCCACTATGATTTGGATATTTGATCCGAGGGGCCTCTGGCTTGATATCACTAACCATCACATGGCAGAGTATGGGCATTCTGCGTCGTATGCATCAGCCGAAGCTTAATAGATGTCATGCGACTGAGCGACGCGCGCCGGGTTGGACTGAAATGCCTCGCCTTGTATAAGGGAGGCTAGGTCTGCTCACTAGCCGCCCACGCAACGTGCAGGAGTTCTCGGGGTGATGGCCCAAGAACCCTGGGGGCATAGGTTTAGTCCAATGTGCTGACCTGTTGATTAAGCCTAGGTCGGGTTGCGACGTATCGTTTGGCCGAGGCCGGGCATGACCCAGTAAAGTGTGTCTGGACGGAGTTAATCGAGCGTGGTGGGTAAGCTGGTGCACCCCTACAGGGAAGAAAACATCTATCGATAGCTTGTCCTACGGTAAGGGACACTCAGAGTTGTATCCCAACCGACACAAATAGAACTTGATGTTGAGGCATGCAATGGAAATTATGGCTCCGGGATTGTTTTCTCGCAGGGAGTCAAGGAAGTGATCTATGGGCGATGTTACAACATACTTACTAATATTATAATATGACACTCTTATCTCTTCTGATGCTGCAAGATGCTTGGAGCTGCTTGAAGATGCTAGTCTTTGATAAGCTAGGCTTTCCCCTTCTCTTCTGGCATTCTGCAATTCAGTCCACAGATACTACCCATTTCATTGACACCGATGCATATGTAGTGTAGATCTTTGCTTGCGAGTACTTTGGATGAGTACTCATGGTTGCTTTGCTCCCCCTTTTCCCTCTTTTCCTTTCTTTACGGATGTCAAAACTAGATGGTGGAGCCCAGGAACCAGACGCCACCGTCGACGATGACTACTACTACCAGGAGGGTCCTTACTACTATGTGGAGGCCGCCGACGATCGTGAAGACGTTTGACTACATCAACCGCGTTGTCATAACGCTTCCGCTTACGGTCTATGAGGCTACGTGGACAACACTCTCCCCTCTCATTGCTATGCATCACCATGATCTTGCGTGTGCGTAGAATTTTGTTGAAATTACTACGTTCCCCAATAGGAGGGGCTCCCTACTCTTGGGGAGGTGCACCAAGAGTGGGCCCCACCTCTAACCCTAGCCGCAACAACTAGCATGGGTGCCAAGGCTAGGGGGAGGCGCCCACCTATTGTGCCTCAAAGGCCCATGCGGCCAACGACCTATAGGCCTTGCCCGTGTGGCAAACCCATGCCCCCTAACACTTCTAGGGGGCTTTGAAAAATTCCCGTAGCACTTATATATCTTTTTATTCTCCTCCAAGACTTTTTCGGTCTCCTCGTTTTTCTCCGAAACACATTCGGTTCTCTCTCAGAAATATATACAACATCTACTAAACCTTTTCGGTGATTTTCTCTCGAGCTCCTAACCCATCTAGTACTCAATAGATCGATGACCATTAAGCATGTGGCCCCGCATGTTCGGTAAAGTATAGACATGACCAGAACTCTTTGTGTTCAATGATCAATAGCGGAACTGTGAACATCAATATTGACCCCTATACCTACACAAATTATTATCAAGTTAACCTGTAGTTACCGTGTGTTATTCCTCTTGATTCGCAATACTTTAAAAACCCCGAGGTGAGATTTATCAGCATTCGCGTGAATAACTATGCCAGTTTTCTCGTTACCTATTTTTTCTATTTTCTCGTTCTCATGTTCGGGCATCCCCGTGATCAAATCATGTTGTGTCTTGCCAGACGATGATGGATACCGTCACACCGAGAGGGTCCTAAGAATATCTCTCCATCGCCAGAGGAAAAAAATCACAATCTCGAGCTATCCAATTCATCGTCATACATTCCCGATGAACCAACAAGTTGTCGTTATGATCACCCTATTACAGTTGATGTTTGACGAACCCCAAAGTGCATCATCGGTATGAAGGAACTTGATACTCTAATGGTGTAAAGAATCGCACAGAGGTTAACACAGTTAACCTTTGTGTTATATACTATAAACTTGTGATGAAAGAATCTCATAGTATAACATTTAATTTGGGTCAGTTCAACACAAGTGTCCTTCTAACACAGTGTCCTCAAAGTTGCCGGCATCCTTGTTACACTAGCTTATGCCCATGATCAGTAAAATGAAACCATCATGTACCATTTGGGCTAGTCTTAGAGGTAGGACTAGGAATCTATTTACCGTTTATTGGCCATACATGCATATGAGTTTTCTTCTAAGCCTCCTGGTTATTGCACACTCGAGAACCATTGCAATTATAGCACAAAACATAAACATTAATTACAAACTTGGAAATAAATAATATTATTTATTATTGTCTCAAGGGCATATTTTCAATAAGCATTTCATCAAAAGCTTTGTCATTCTTGTCCATTGTAGTCATCTAAATGGGCTTGGTCGACTAATTTGGCTCATTCATGTCTTTGGTTGTGGTCATTTCAGCTGACCTATTTTGTCGGTTCAGGGTCGTAACACCCCGAGAATCATGCCGCAGTAACTCCACACTAATGATGCCAAGTCATCGTCATTATGCCCATAAGAAAAACAATTAAGAAATACTTCAACCTCAAATTCAATTTTAAATTAAAATCAAGATCTTAATTATCCAAGTAGCAAAACAAAAGTGTTCATAATATTACAAAAATTCCCAAAGCTATTATTAAAATAAAACCAACATTATTTGAAAATCCAAAACGCCCTAGATAATTTTGAATGACCCAACAACAACCATCCATCACATTTAAATTCATAACGAAATTCAAATGAAACTATCATGCCACCAAACTTTTTGTGGCAGTGCAAAATATTGTTTAGTAATTGTTTTGGCAAGATCCACCTTTTTTAGAAGTCATTTGGTGCACTAAATAAATGCAAATCCGTGGTGGACTAATAAAATAGAAGAAGAAGGAAGAAAGAAACAACTACAGTGCGCTAGGCCCTAGTGGCCACAACACACAGCCCAGCACGCACAGCGCAACAGCCCACCCCAACTACCCCTGTCTCCTTCTTCCTGTTCATCACACGCGCCGTGGACGCACACGCCGCGTCCATGGTTTCGATTTCCACACGTCGGCCATCTAGTCCTCCCCGGCGACCACAAGACCTCCCCTCACCCCCTGCTGAAACCCTAGTCCCCTCATTCCCCTCTTGCGTTGTTTCTTTCTCTCCCGCAAGAAGCCGAGTCGCCGTCGCCATGGACCCCATCGTCCTCGCGCCCACCCAACTCCCCGACGCCTAAGAATCTGTCCAGCTACTTCGCCGTTGTCGCCTACGTCGACTGTGTGGATGGATTCGGCCTCGAAGCCCCTGCAACGAGTGGATCGAACTCGTCTTCCACCTCGACACCCGAAGCACGTCTTCGTCAAATTCGTCTCCGTCGAACCCTCCCCGAGGCCGACGCAGCTCCGGAGTATGACTACACAGTTGACGACCAGACCCTTGTCGCAGAGCTTCCAGGCAAGCACCCCCCTTTTGGGCATACCGATATCGCCTACTCTATCTCTCTTATGCTTGCATTAGAATCTTTTGATGCTACTATTATCCTATTTCTGTTGCATAGCATGTTTATTGTAACCTGCTGTTGTTACCTACCTGCTTATCCTAAACTATTTAGTATAGGCTGGGTAGAGACCCATCAGAGACCCCCACTTTGTCCCGACTGCCCCACTAGATTATCAGAAGACCCGATCAACGGGACCGAAGACCAGGCCCCGGCACCGCACATCACTTTCCTCTTAGTTGCTTGACACTACTAGGTTACTATCGAGTGCCGAGGGTGATACCTCATCAGCACTTCTCATGTTAACCTTGTAGGTTAGTTCATTGGTTATGGTCATCGAGGGTGATTCCTCCTTCTCCACTCTTGGTAACGACACTGTCGTGCAACTCCTTAAGAGTGGACCTCGAGGGTGATTCCTCCTTCGTTCACCTTGACGATAACATCAGGTGGAATTCCATCGAGGGTGATTCCTCAAGGTTCCTCTTGGTGTTAGACACACGGTTACTATGGTTACTATGAATTTACATTGAACCATGTTACTAAAGACGGGTCGGCCCTGAGGGGTACCCACGCAAGCTTAATTGCATGTGATGTGGAGTCGGGTTGACCTGGAAGGTGCCCGCGAGATACTTACGAGGCATGGCCGGGCATTCTTAGCCCTTGCCGCAAGTCCTCGAGATGGGGCGACGGGATCACATCGATCGTGGGTCTCTGCTCGTTACCGCGCGTTCCTAATTCACTATGATTTGGATATTTGATCCGAGGGGCCTCTGGCTTGATAGCACTAACCATCACGTGGGCATAGTATGGGCATTCTGCATCGTATGCATCAGCCGAAGCTTAATAGACGTCATGCGACTGAGCGACGCACACCGTGTTGGACTAGAATGCCTCGCCTTGTATAAGGGAGGCTAGGCCTGCTCACTCACCGCCCACACAACATGCAGGAGTTCCCGGGGTGATGGCCCAAGAACCCTGGGGGCATAGGTTTAGTCTGATGTACTGACCTCTCTATTAAGCCTAGGTCGGGTTGCGGCGTATCGTTTGGCCGAGGCCGGGCATGACCCAGTAAAGTGTGTCTGGACGGAGTTAATCGAGCGTGGTGGGTAAGCTGGTGCACCCCTACAGGGAAGAAAACATCTATCGATAGCCTGTCCTACGGTAACGGAAACTCGGAGTTGTATCCCGATCGATACAAATAGAACTTGATGTTGAGGCATGTAATGGAAATTATGGCTCCAGGATTGTTTTCTCGCAGGGAGTCGAGGAAGTGATCTATGGGTGATGTTACAACATACTTACTAATATTATAATATGACACTCTTATCTCTTCTGATGCTGCAAGATGCTTGGAGCTGCTTGAAGATGCTAGTCTTCGATAAGCTAGGCTTTCCCCTTCTCTTCTGGCATTCTGCAATTCAGTCCACAGATACTACCCATTTCATTGACACCGATGCATATGTAGTGTAGATCTTTGCTTGCGAGTACTTTGGATGAGTACTCACGGTTGCTTTGCACCCCCTTTTCCCTCTTTTCCTTTCTTTCCGGATGTCGAAACTAGATGGTGGAGCCCAGGAACCAGACGCCACCGTCGACGATGACTACTACTACCACGAGGGTGCTTACTACTACGTGGAGGCCGCCGCCGACAAGGAGTAGTTAGGAGGCTCCCAGGCAGGAGGCCTTGCCTTTTCGATCGTTGCTGCTTTTGTGCTAGCCTTCTTAAGGCAAACTTGTTCAACTTATGTTTGTACTCAGATATTGTTACTTCCGCTGACTCTTGTGTATTCGAGCTTATGTATTCGAGCCCTCGAGGCCCCTGGCTTGTAATATAAAATTTTATTATTTTAATTTGTGTCTAGAGTTGTGTTGTAATATCTTCCCGTAAGTCCTTGATCTTTATCGTACACATTTGCGTGTATGATTAGTGTACGATTGAATCGAGGGTGTCACAAGTTGGTATCAGAGCCGACTGCCTGTAGGATCCCCCTTTCCAACTCCTTGGCCACAATTGAGTCTAGTCATCCAAAACTGTTTTACTAACTTGGATGTGTGGCTTACGGCCCATGTCGCCATTGGGTGGTATTAGGATCTTTTATTCCTCGTTTATACTCTGGGACTCTGATCTCTTGTCTATTCGGGTTAAACATTTTACTAACTCTGACATTAGGCTCTCGTACCCACTTCCTCCTGGAGAGCCCCGACATTATCGATGACCGCTTGCTTTGCCAGAAGATTCTATAGATACTCTTCGATGTTTTTGGAGACACTATGCCAACTGCCTTGCAGTTCCTGACCACTGATAATGCCCGTGAATAACATCCTTGCCGCCTGTACCTTCATCCCTAGTTGCTCCTATTATTACAAGATACCCGTAGTACTCTTCGTTGTTCCGAGAATCCTTTGTGCCTTCTACTTTGCAGCTTCTTTTCACACTGCGGATAATTCACTTAACCGGGGTTCGTTTGTCCCCAATTGTTCATGTGCTTTCCAAAATACCCGAAAATGCTATCTGATATTTCAAAATCCTCTGTAGCCTATTGCTCTTGATTCTCCTTGCCTGCTTGCATTAGGATTAATTCCATATGTCTAGCAATATTCTTTAAAATTCTTTGTGATTGTCATTCTGTTCCTATGGATTCAGTGTGTGCGCGAATACTCGCAATCATCAATTAATCCTTGGAAATTTTCTTTCCGGCTCAGACATCCTTCTAGATATGAGCTAGTTCTTTCCCAATTCAAATTTGATCGGGTACACCTCTAAGTCTATTCAACTTACTCATCTTTTGATCAGAGCCTCTGCTTTTGTTCCTTTATCTTGAAATCATAATTCCTTTGTACCCAAGCATCGAATCATTCAGACGTTTCTATAAGCCGATGCCTTTGCATCCCCTTCTTCATCTGATTGATTACCGATACTCACATCAACTCTGTCGTGAATCGCCAGATCCATTGCTGGGTTGTTATCTGATAGTGTCCTTCCCATCCAAAGTCGTGTGAGTTTTTCCCTAATACATAATACCTTTGGTAAATTGTATCATCTACTTTGACTTTGATACTCTGCTTTCGAACTCGTATCTTTTGCTTGGTTGATGGTTGTATAGATTCATAAAAATGCCCCGATGGGTTGAACTTATGCCTTCCAAAATCTGTGTGAACCCGAGAGTTCTCATGAGTCCTACTCTTCTGGTACTTCGCCAGATAAATCCTCTACACTACAATTTCTTCGAAAACGAGGAGTGATGAAAGGTTATGCATTGAAGAAGTTGGAGTCGACCTTGAACCTTTGTGTTCCTGCCCATGGACCCGATGTAGAACTTATCATGGAAGCTGCTCGTAAAAATAATTATTTCTTTGGTACAAGCTCATCTTGTATCTATGAATTGATCCTTTGCAATCGTGGTTCCGACCATATTTCCTCCTTGATTCCATTTAACGGATAAGTTAAAATACTTATCCTCTGCAAATCATTTCCCCCGTCCAACCTCTACTCCGATTTACCTTCCAGCATTACACCTAGTACTTGATATTGGGAAGTTTTATACCCCATCACATCATTCCTAGCCTGATCGGCTATATTTTTATCGTGTCAACTTTTAACTGTGCTAGGTCCTTATGCCCGGAGCAACTTTCGACGATGAGCTAAGCTTATGTCGATCTTCCTCATCTTATCATTTCACCTCGAACAAGAAGCTTGACTTCGAGCTTGTGTCGAATCCGTGGTTCTCATAGCCTTTCGCTTCATCCTTCCTTTTCTACTCGATGGCATCTTCATAGAGTCTCTTGACAAAATTTGTCATGATCATTGTCAACACTTTGGCTTCTTCAGAGATGTCAATTGAATTCATGGCTAGAAATACCATCACTGCCCCTCGATGATTTGTGATATCATTGATGACATCTTGACTTTCTGCCAACACACACCTGGTTGTGCTTTGTTAATCCTTACGTTCTGAGATAATCTTGGAATTATTTCTCGGTATCTCTTGAGATCTTTGAACCCAATGTTTACTTGACACCATATCGTTGCTGCATCGAAGCATGACGGTGTTATTCCGAATATCAACAAGAACATCGGAAGCATAATACAAAATGTTTCTCGTTCAATTACCCTCACACCGTTGTATGGGTAATATCATGATTCTTCCATCGCCCCATTATCTAAATGCTTTTGAACTTGCTGTCCTATCATGTATATCTTGCTCTGCTTTTCCTTGGGAAGGATATACTCCCAACTCTTATGTGTAAATACATCTTCCTTTCCATTGGACTGTTTGATTTGATAATCACATTTTTCCTTTCCATTGGTTTGTTTAACCTTTCTTGTGATCTATATGATATAACCAGAAATAAATCCCTGCTTATAAAACACCCCGACGTACAACCTTATCAGTGAGACCCTGTTACTAATGTTGATAACATTTCGTATCACCGATGGACGAGAACTTTGCCTATTGGTCCGCCTCGAATTAACGAGCAGGAAAATGGTTCTCTTCGTCCCTCGCCCATGGTACTGATGTTGTTACCGACATAACTGACAGACTATCCTTTGACATACCATGTTGTCGTGACCGGTAAGATGTCACCATCCTCCCTACTCTCGATTGACACTCACCGCAGTTCCACAAGATTGGAACCTGACTCTCCTGTATATCCTTTATTCTGATGTATCATATGCTCTTGACTTTGTGTGTTATCACGAGCCACCCTCTGAGAGATGATCTATCCCTGTTGCTCCGAACGCCCTTTCACACTATGTTCAGGTACCGATCGGATACCCATTCGCTCGAAACTTCTTATTGTAACTTCTTACTTCGCTCTTGATATTTTCTTAAGTTTCAATTCGAGAGTTTACCTTCCGCCACCTTCCCTGATGTTATCTACCAGATAAAAAACCTTGTAGAGGTCCGTTCTTCCGAAGCTACCCCTTATCATTTTTGTAAGTACATTGGAATCCCGAAGAAAGTATGACGGCTTCATCATGATGACCTGAAGCAGAGGAATGAGGACATCAATGTAATGGACCGACCTCTTCAAGAAGAGCAACCAAGAATGAAAAGATCCGTTAGAATTTTGTAACCAGAACTTTCCCCCTTACTCCACCTCTTTAAATCTCGGGACAAAATTTCTTGTAGTGGAGGAGATTTGTAACACCCCGAGAATCATGCTGTATTAACTCCACACTAATGATGCCAAGTCATCGTCATTATGGCCATAAGAAAAACAATTAAGAAATACTTCAACCTCAATTTCAATTTTAAATTAAAGTCAAGATCTTAATTATCCAAGTAGCAAAGCAAAAGTGTTCATAATATTACAAAAATTCCCAAAGCTGTTATTAAAATAAAACTGATGACCCACAAGTATAGGGGATCGCAACAGTTTTCGAGGGTAGAGTATTCAACCCAAATTTATTGATTCGACACAACGGGAGACAAAGAATATTCCCAAATATTAGCAGCTGAGTTGTCAATTCAACCACACCTGGAAACTTAATATCTGCACCAAAGTGTTTAGTAGCAAAGTAATATGATAATAGTGGTAACGGTAGCAAAAGTAATATTTTTGGGTTTTATAGTGATTGTAACAGTAGCAACGAAAAAGTAAATAAGGGGAGAACAATATATGAAAAGCTCGTAGGCAATGGATCAGTGATGGAGAATTATGCCGGATGTGGTCCATCATGTAACAGTCATAACATAGGGTGACACAGAACTAGCTCCAATTCATCAATGTAATGTAGGCATGTATTCCGAATATAGTCATACATGCTTATGGAAAAGAACTTGCATGACATCTTTTGTCCTACCCTCCCGTGGCAGCGGGGTCCTAACGGAAACTAAGGGATATTAAGGCCTCCTTTTAATAGAGTACTGGACCAAAGCATTAACACATAGTGAATACATGAACTCCTCAAACTACAGTCATCACCGGGAGTGGTCCCGATTATTGTCACTTCGGGGTTACCGGATCATAACACATAGTAGGTGACTATTGACTTGCAAGATAGGATCAAGAACTCACATAAATTCATGAAAACATAATAGGTTCAGATCTGAAATCATGGCACTCGGGCCCTAGTGACAAGCATTAAGCATAGCAAAGTCATAGCAACATCAATCTCAGAACATAGTGGATACTAGGGATCAAACCCTAACAAAACTAACTCGATTACATGATAAATCTCATCCAACCCATCACCGTCCAGCAAGCCTACGATGGAATTACTCATGCACAGCGGTGATAATCATGAAATTGGTGATGGAGGAAGGTTGATGATGACGATGACGATGGATTCCCCTCTCCCGAGCCCCGAACAAACTCCAGATCAGCCCTCCCGAGAGAGTTTAGGGCTTGGCGGCGGCTCCGTATCGTAAAACGCAATGAATCCTTCTCTCTAATTTTTTTCTCCCCGAACACGAATATATGGAGTTGGAGTTGAGGTCCGTGGAGCACCAGGGGGCCCACGAGGCAGGGGGCACGCCCAGGGGGTAGGCGTGCCCCCACCCTCGTGGACATGGTGTGGGCCCCCTGAGGTGGATTCTTTTGCCAGTATTTTTTATATATTCCAAAAATAATCTCTGTTGATTTTCAGGTCATTCTGAGAACTTTTATTTCTGCACAAAAATAACAGCATGGCAATTCTGCTGAAAATAGCGTCAGTCCGGGTTAGTTCCATTCAAATCATGCAAGTTAGAGTCCAGAACAAGGACAAAAGTGTTTGGAAAAGTAGATACGTTGGAGACGTATCAACTCCCCCAAGCTTAAACCTTTGCTTGTCCTCAAGTAATTCAGTTGATAAACTGAAAGTGATAAAGAAAAACTTTTACAAACTCTGTTTGCTCTTGTTGTTGCAAATATGTAAAGCCAACATTGAAGTTTTCAGCAAAGATTATGAACTAACCATATTCACAATAATATTTAGGTGTCATGTTTACTCATATCAATGGCATAATCAACTAGCGAGCAATAATAATAAATCTTGAATGACAACACTTTCTCAAAACAATCATAATATGATATAACAAGATGGTATCTCGCTAGCCCTTTCTGAGACCGCAAAACATAAATGCAGAGCACCTCTAAAGATCAAGGACTGACTAGACATTGTAATTCATGGTAAAAGAGATACAGTCAAGTCATACTCAATGTAAACTAACAATAATACTTGCAAATGACTGTGGTGCTCTCCAACTGGTGCTTTTAAATAAGAGGATGATGACTCAACATAAAAGTAAATAGATAGGCCCTTTGCAGAGGGAAGCAGGGATTTGTAGAGGTGCCAGTGCTCAATTTTGAAATAGAGATGAATAATATTTTGAGTGGTATACTTTCATTGTCAACATAACAACCGAGAGATCTCGATATCTTCCATGCTACACACATTAAGGCGGTTCCCAAGCAGAATGGTAAAGTTTATACTCCCCCACTACCAACAAGCATCAATCCATGGCTTGCCTGAAACAACGGGTGCCTCCAACTAGCAACAATCCTGGGGGAGTTTTGTTTGCAATTATTTTGATTTGATTTGAGCATGGGACTAGGCATCCCGGTGACCAGCCATTTTCTCGCGAGTGAGGAGCGGAGTCCACTCCTCTTGAGAATAACCCGCCTAGCATGGAAGATACAGACAGCCCTAGCTGATACATGAGCTATTCGAGCATACAAAACAGAATGTTTATTTGAAGATTTAGAGTTTGGCACATACAAATATACTTGGAACGGCAGGTAGATACCGTATATAGGAAGGTATGGTGGACCCATATGGAATAAATTTGGGGTTTATGGAATTGATGCACAAGCAGTATTCCTGCTTAGTACAAGTGAAGGCTAGAAAGAGACTGGGAAGCGACCAGCTAGAGAGCGACAATAGTCACGAACATGCATTAAAATTAATCAACACCGAATGCAAGCATGAGTAGGATATAATTCGCCATGAACATAAATATCGTTGGGGCTATGTTGATTTTGTTTCAACTACATGCGTGAACATGTGCCAGGTCAAGCCACTCGAATCATTCAAAGGAGGATACCATCCCATCATACCACATCACAACCATTTTAATAACATGTTGGCACACAAGGTAAACCATTATAAACTCCTAGCAAATTAAGCATGGCATAAGAAACTACAATCTCTAATTGTCATTGCAAACATGTTTCAGTCATAATAGGCTGAATCAGGAAGACGAACTAATCATATTTACAAAAACAAGAGAGGTCGAGTTCATACCAGCTTTTCTCATCTCAATCAGTTCATCATATATCGTCATTATTGCCTTTCACTTGCACGACCGAACATTGTGAATAATAATAATAGTGCATGTGCATTGGACTAAGCTGGAATCTGCAAGCATTCAATTCAAGGGAGAAGACAAGGTAATATGGGCTCTTTGTTAGATCAACAATAATGCATATAAGTGCTACTCAACATTTTCATCAAGGTCTTCTCCTCTCGACCCCCAAAGAACAAGAAAAGAAATAAAACTATTTACACGGGAAAGCTCCCAACATGCAAAAGAAGAACGATGAATCTTTTTGGGTTTTCTTTTAATTACTACTACTACAGGCATGGAAGGTAAACTAGCTAAAATCTACAACTAATTTTTTTTGTTTTTTCTTAAGGTTTTTCAAAGACACAAGAAGAAAACTTAAAAAGAACATAAACTAGCATAGATGATACAATGAAAAAGTATGAGCACCGACAACTAGCATGAGTGTGTGAACATGAATGTAATGTCGGTGAGGAATACGTACTCCCCGAAGCTTAGGCTTTTGGCCTAAGTTGGTCTATGCCCATGGATGGCCTGGTGGATATCCGAAGTTGAAGCTGGGGTCGTACTGAGATGCATCAGCTATTGCCTGAAGGACTGCAGCTTGGAGGCGGGCTGCCTCCGTCCTCCTCTCGTACGCGTTCGCGTCCTCCCTGGTTATAACATATCTCCCTTTTGCCCGAAAATCAAAGAAAGCAGGAGCAGGGAGAGCAACATGGACGGTGCGCCGTCTGTCAAAGATTTGTCGGTACTGGAGGAACTGATCGTTCCTCTCAACAAACTGATGACGAACCATAGCATTATAATCTAGATAAGCAGGAGGCAACTCAATATCATATCCACATATGGGAACCTCAAGAAAATTAGCTAAACGGGTTGTGTAAATTCCACCGAACAAATTTCCATTAATACTGTTATTATGCAACCTACGTGCAACAATGGCCCCCCAAGTTATATTGTCTATCTCCTAATACAACGCTCTTGAGAACACTAAGATCGGGAACGCACATGTGACATGCCTCGTCTTTACCGTTAATGCATTTACCTATGAAGAGAGCAAAATAATGTATGGCAGGGAAATGAATGCTCCCTATGGTATCTTGCGTGATCTCCCTAGATTCCCCCACAGTTATACTAGCAAGAAAGTCTTTATATTCAGATTTGCGAGGTTCACTAACATTACCCCGCTATGGGAGTTTACAAGCAGTATTAAAATCTTCTAAGTCCATGGTATAAGATTTATTATAAAGATCAAATAGGACAGTTTGAGAATTGTGTGATGATGTAAATTTAAACCTTCTTACAAATGAATCAGTTAAATAGAGGTACTGACGGCACTTATCTGACTCGAAGCTCTCAAGATGAGTGTTACGCACATATGCTTCAAATTCATCCTTAATTCCTGCCCGGACCATGAAATTTTCGGACGACCATTCACAAGGCCGCACTTGAGCATCCCTTGGTAGTTTATTGTCTGGCTCGCGTATTGTGGGCATGGGTCCTTGCTTCCTTGAGGAACCACCTTGGTACATTTTTCTAAACATACTTCTTCCTCTGAAAAATTTCTGAAATTTTTAGTAACTCAAAAATAAAAGTGAACCAAACTCAACAAAATTGATAGCAACTACTCCTACAAGTGCCTAGAGGCCATATCATGCATTAAAACTACTTTTGACCGCATAAATTTGACATGCAAGCTCAAGAACAGGGTCACCTAAGAAACAAAAATTTGCAATGAATAAAGCACTAGAACAAAAACTAATTGGACTATTGGAGGAGTCACATACCGAAGAACAATCTCCCAAAGCAGTTTTGTGAATGGAGCTTTGAGCAAGGAGATTGAAAATCGCAGCAAGATGAGAAAGAACTTGGATTTGAGTTGGTTAGTGATTTTTCTGGAGCAAGATGAAGTGTGTGGATGCAAGGATAAGTGGAGGGGACCCATGTGGGGTCCACGAGGCAAGGGGGCACGCCCAGGTGGGTGGGCCCGCCCTCCACCCTCATGGGCACGTGGCTGCTCCCCCTGATGTGTTCTCAGTGCCTAAAATCCTTAAATATTCTGGAAAAATCATATTTCATTTTCAGGGCATTTGGAGAACTTTTATTTTTGGGGTATTTTTATTGCAAGGATAATTCAGAAAACAGACAAAAATACTATTTTTGCTTTATTTAATATAAATAACAGAAAGTAAAAAGAGGGTACAGAAGGTTGTGCTTTCTAACTTCATCCATCTCATACTCATCAAAAGGAATCGACTAACAAGGTTGATCAGGTCTTCTTAACAAACTCATTTCGAATAACATGAAACCGGAGAAATTTCGAATAACACTAGGTTACCTCAACAGGGATATGCACATCCCCAACCATAAGAATATCATATTTCTTCTTGACAGTAGGAAGAGGAAATTCAAAACCTCCAATAGTGATTGTTGAAATTTTTCCAATATAATTGATACTGTGGACTTGAGGTTGTTTCCTCGGAAAGTGTACCGTGTGCTCATTACCATTAACATGAAAAGTGACATTGCCTTTGTTGCAATCAATAACAGCCCCTGCAGTATTCAAAAAGGGTCTACCAAGGATAATCGACATACTATCGTCCTCGGGAATATCAAGAATGACAAAGTCCGTTAAAATAGTAACGTTTGCAACCACAACAGGCACATCCTCACAAATACCGACAGGTATAGCAGTTGATTTTTCAGCCATTTGCAAAGATATTTCACTAGGTGTCAACTTATTCAAATCAAGTCTACGATATAAAGAGAGAGGCATAACACTAACACCGGAGCCAAGATCACATAAAGCAATTTTAACATAGTTTCTTTTAATGGAGCATGGTATAGTCGGTACTCCGGGATCTCCAAGTTTCTTTGGTATTCCACCTTTAAAATTGTAATTAGCAAGCATGGTGGAAATTTCAGCTTCCGGTATCTTTCTTTTATTAGTAACAATATCCTTCATGTATTTAGCATAAGGGTTCATTTTAAGCATATCAGTCAAACGCATACGCAAAAAGATAGGTCTAATCATTTCAACAAAGCGCTCAAAATCCTCATCATCCTTTTTCTTGGATGGTTTAGGAGGAAAAGGCATGGGTTTCTGAACCCATGGTTCTCTTTCTTTACCGTGCTTCCTAGCAACAAAGTATCTCTTATCATAATGTTGATTCTTTGATTGTGGGTTATCAAGATCAACAGCAGGTTCAATCTCTACATCATTATCATTGCTAGGTTGAGCATCAACATGAACATCATTATTAACATTATCACTAGGTTCATGTTCATTACCAGATTGTGTTTCAGCATCAGAAATAGAAATATCATTGGGATTCTCAAGTGTGTCAACAACAGGTTCAATAGAAGCATGCAAAGTCCTATCATTTTTCTTTTTCTTCCTCTTAGAAGAACTAGGTGCATCAATATTAATTCTCTGAGAATCTTTCTCAATTCTCTTAGGGCGGCCTTCAGGATACAAAGGTTCCTGAGTCATTTTACCCTCTCTAGTCATAATTCTAACAACATTATCATTTTTCTTATTATTTAATTCATTCAGCAAATCATTCTGAGCTTTAAGCACTTGTTCTACTTGAGTGGTAACCATAGAAGCATGTTTACTAATAAGTTTAAGTTCACCTTTAACTATAGACATATAATCACTCAAGTGTTCAAGCATATCAGCATTGTGGTTCACATGTCTACCAACATAAGCATTGAAGTTTTCTTGTTTAACAATAAAATTATCAAACTCATCTAAGCATTGGCTAGCAGACTTATAACGAGGAATATCACCTTCATCAAATCTATAGAGATAATTTACCTTTACTACCTGTGTTGGGTTATCAAGACCATGTATTTCTTCAATAGGTGGTAAATTCTTAACATCTTCAGCTTTAATACCTTTTTCTTTCATAGATTTCTTTGCCTATTGCATATCTTCAGGACTGAGAAATAGAATACCCCTTTTCTTCGGAGTTGGCTTAGGAGTTGGTTCAGGAATTAGATCAGGAAGTGTCCAATTATTTTCATTAGTCAACATATTATTCAATAAAATTTCAGCTTCATCTGGTGTTCTTCCCCTGAAAACACAACCAGCACAACTATCCAGGTGGTCTCTGGAAGCATCGGTTAGTCCATTATAAAAAATATCAAGTATTTCATTTTTCTTGAGACGATGATCAGGCAAAGCATTAAGTAATTGGAGAAGTCTCCCCCAAGCTTGTGGGAGACTCTCTTCTTCAATTTGCACAAAATTATATATTTCCCTTAAGGCAGCTTCTTATGAGCGGGGAAATATTTAGCAGAGAAGTAATAAATCATATCCAGGGGACTACGCACACAACCAGGATCAAGAGAATTAAACCATGTTTTAGCATCATCCTTTAATGAGAACGGAAATAACTTAAGGATAAAGTAATAGCGAGTTTTCTCATCATTAGTGAACAGGGTGGCTATATCATTTAATTTAGTAAGATGTGCCACAACAGTTTCAGATTCATAGCCATAGAAAGGATCAAATTCAACCAAAGTAATTAACTTAGGATCGATAGAGAAATCATAATCCTTATCAGTAATAAAGATAGGTGAAGTAGAAAAAGCAGGGTCATATTTCATTCTAGCATTCAAAGACTTTTCTTTAAGCTTAGCTAATAATTTCTTAAGATCAGATCTATCATTGCAAGCTAAGAAGTCTCTAGCAGTTTCTTCATCCATAACATAACCCTCAGGCACAACAGGCAATTCATATCTAGATAATATTCATCATCACTTTCATCAATATTACCAGTTTCAATAATTTCTTGTTCATCAAGAAATTCACCTAGTGTCACAGTATTATCAAGCATAGAAGTAGTTTCATCATAAGTATCATGCAAAGCAGAAGTGGCATCATCAATAACATGTGACATATCAGAATGAATAGGAGGTGTAGGTGTTGCAAGTTTACTCAAAACAGAAGGTGAATCAAGTGCAGAGCTAGATGGCAGTTCTTACCTCCCCTCGTAGTTGACGGAAAAATCTTGGTTCTTTCATCTTTCAAGTTCTTCATAGTGATAAACAGATATAAATCCCAAGTGACTCAAAGAATAGAGCTATGCTCCCCAGCAACGGCGCTAGAAAATAGCCTTGATAACCGAGAAGTATAGGGGATCGCAAGAGTTTTCGAGGGTAGAGTATTCAACCCAAATTTATTGATTCGACACAAGGGAGCCAAAGAATATTCTCAAGTATTAGTGATACGTCTCCAACGTATCTATAATTTTTGATTGCTCCATGCTATATTATCTACTGTTTTGGACTATATTGGGCTTTTTTTCCACTTGTATATTATTTTTGGGACTAACCTATTAACCGGAGGCCCAGCCCTGAATTGCTGTTTTTTGCCTATTTCAGTGTTTCGAAGAAACATAATATCAAACGGAGTCCAAACGGAATAAAATCTCCGGGAACGTGATTTTCTCACCGAACGTGATCCAGGAGACTTGGACCCTACTCCAAGGAGTCAAAGAGGAGGTCACGAGGGTGGGGGGCACCCCCCTAGGGCGCGCCCCCTGCCTCGTGGGCCCCTCAGTGCTCCACCAACGTACTCCTTCCTCTATATATACACACGTACCCCCAAACGATCAGAAGAGGAGCCAAAAACCTAATTCCACCGCCGCAACTTTCTGTATCCACGATATCCCATCTTGGGGCCTGTTCCGAAGCTCCGCCGGAAGAGGGCCGTCATCACGGAGGGCTTCTACATCATCCTAGCCTCTCCGATGAAGTGTGAGTAGTTTACCTCAGACCTTCGGGTCCATAGTTATTAGCTAGATGGCTTCTTCTCTCTCTTTGAATCTCAATACAAAGTTCTCCCCCTCTCTTGTGGAGATCTATTCGATGTAATCTTCTTTTTGCGGTGTGTTTGTTGAGACCGATGAATTGTGGATTTATGATCAAGTCTATCTATGAATAATATTTGAATCTTCTCTGAATTCTTTTATGTACGATTGTTTATCTTTGCAAGTCTCTTTGAATTATCTGTTTGGTTTGGCCAACTAGATTGGTAGTTCTTGCCATGGGAGAAGTGCTTAGCTTTGGGTTCGATCTTGCGGTGTCCTTTCCCAGTGACAGAAGGGGCAGCAAGGCACGTATTGCATCGTTGCCATCGAGGATAACAAGATGGGGTTTATTTCATATTGCATGAATTTATCTCTCTACATCATGTCATCTTGCTTAAGGCGTTACTCTATTTTTAACTTAATACTCTAGATGCATGCTGGATAGCGGTCGATGAGTGGAGTAATAGTAGTAGATGCAGAATCGTTTCGATCTACTTGTCACGGACGTGATGCCTATATACATGATCATGCCTAGATATTCTCATAACTATGCTCAATTCTGTCAATTGCTCAACAGTAATTTGTTCACCCACCGTAGAATACTTATCCTCTTGAGAGAAGCCACTAGTGAAACCTATGGCCCCCGGGTCTATTCTCATCATATCAATCTCCATCACTTTAATCTTGTTTTGCTTTTTTACTTTGCCTTTACTTTTTACTTTGCATCTTTATACCAAAAATATTATATCTATCAGATCTCACTCTCGTAAGTGACCGTGAAGGGATTGACACCCCCTAATCGCGTTGGTTGCGAGTAGCCATCGTTTTGTGCAGGTACAAGGGACTTGAGCGTGACCTCCTACTGGATTGATACCTTGGTTCTCAAAAACTGAGGGAAATACTTACGCTACTCTGCTGCATCATCCCTTACTCTTCGAGGAAAACCAACGCAAGCTCAAGACGTAGCAAGAAGGATTTCTGGCGCCATTGCCGGGGAGTCTACGCAAAAAGTCAACATACCAAGTACCCATCACAATCCCTATCTCTCGCATTACATTATTTGCCATTTGCCTCTCGTTTTCCTCTCCCCCACTTCAACCTTGCTGTTTTATTCGCCCTCTCTCTCTATCCTCCCTCTCGATTTGCCTCTTTTGCCCGTTTGCTCTTGTTTGCTTGTGTGCTAGTTTGCTTGTTTGTCGCGATGGCTCAAGATACTACCAAATTGTGTGACTTCACTAATACCAATAATAATGATTTCCTTATCACTTCGATTGCTCCTCTTACCGATGCTGAATCTTGTGAAATTAATGCTGCTTTGTTGAATCTTGTTATGAAAGATCAATTCGCCGGCCTTCCTAGTGAAGATGCCGCTACTCATCTGAATAGCTTCGTTGATTTATGTGATATGCAAAAGAAAAAAGATGTCAATAATGATGTCGTTAAATTGAAGCTATTTCCTTTTTCGCTTAGAGATCGTGTTAAAGCTTGGTTTTCGTCTTTGCCTCAAAATAGTATTGATTCATGGAACAAGTGCAAAGATTCTTTTATCTCTAAGTATTTTCCTCCCGCTAAGATCATTTCTCTTAGAAACGATATTATGAACTTTAAGCAACTTGATCATGAACATGTTGCACAAGCTTGGGAGAGAATGAAATTAATGATACGTAATTGCCCTACTCAAAGTTTGAATTTGTGGATGATTATACAAAATTTTTATGCCGGATTGAATTTTGCTTCTAGAAATCTTTTAGATTCGGCCGCGGGAGGCACTTTTATGGAAATCACTTTAGGAGATGCTACTAAACTCCTAGATAATATTATGGTTAATTATTTTCAATGGCATACTGAAAGATCTTCTAATAAAAAAGTGCATGCGATAGAAGAAATCAATGTGTTGAGTGGAAAGATGGATGAACTTATGAAATTATTTGCTACTAAGAGTGTTTCTTCTGATCCTAATGATATGCCTTTGTCTACTTTGATTGAGAATAACAATGGATCTATGGATGTGAATTTTGTTGGTAGGAATAATTTTGGTAACAACGCTTATAGAGGGAAGTTTAATCTTAGGCCATATCCTAGTAATCCTTCTAATAATTATGGGAATTCCTACAACAACTCTTATGGAAATTATAATAAGATGCCCTCTGAATTTGAGAATAGTGTTAAAGAGTTTATGAATTCACAAAAGAATTTTAATGCTTTGGTTGAAGAGAAATTGCTTAAAGTTGATGATTTGGCTAGAAACGTTGATATAATTTCTCTTGAGATTGATTCTTTAAAGATTAGATCTATTCCTCCTAAGCATGATATCAATGAGTCTCTTAAAGCCATGAGAATTTCCATTGATGAGTGCAAGGAAAGAACCGCTAGGATGCGTGCTTCCAAAGATGCATTTATTAAAGCGTGTTCTTCCAATTCCTATGAAAATCAAGATGAAGATCTAAAATTTATTGATGTGTCCCCTATTAAATCTTTATTTTGCAATATGAATCTTGATGAAACTGAATATGATCTTCCTTTACCTAGAAGGCGTTCTAAAAATTCGGCGTATTTAGATCTTAATGATGAAATTGATGAAAGTGGGATTGAAAGAAATAAAAATCTAGATGTTGCTAAACCCACTATATTGGATTTCAAGGAATTTAATTATGAAAGTTGCTCTTTAATTGATTGTATTTCCTTGTTGCAATCCGTGCTAAATTCTCCACATGCTTATAGTCAAAATAAAGCCTTCACCGAACATATTGTTGATGCCTTGATGCAATCTTATGAAGAAAAACTTGAGTTGAAAGTTTCTATCCCTAGAAAACTCTATGATGAGTGAGAACCAACTATTAAAATTAAAATTAAAGATCATGAGTTTTATGCTTTGTGTGATTTGGGTGCTAGTGTCTCCACTATTCCCAAAACTTTTTGTGATTTGCTAGATTTCCGCAATTTTGATGATTGCTCTCTAAATTTGCATCTTGCGGATTCCACTATTAAGAAAACTATGGGAAGGATTAATGATGTTCTTATTGTTGCAAATAGGTATTATGTGTCCGTAGATTTCATTGTTCTTGATATAGATTGCAATCCTTCTTGCCCTATTATTCTTGGTAGACCTTTCCTTAGAACGGTTGGTGCGATTATTGATATAAAGGAAGGGAATATTAGATTTCAATTTCCATTAAAAAAGGGCATGGAACACTTTCCAAGAAAGAAAATAAAATTACCATATGAAACTATCATGAGATCCACTTATGGATTGCCTACCAAAGATGGCAATACTTAGATCTATCCTCGCTTTTATGCCTAGCTAGGGGCGTTAAACGATAGCGCTTGTTGGGAGGGAACCCAATTTTATTTTTATTCCTTGCTTTTTTTCTCCTTCTTAGTAATAAATAAATTATTTATCCTCTGTTTTGGTTGTGTTTTTTGTTTTTAATTAGTGTTTGTGCCTAGTAGAACCCCTTGGGAAGACTTGGGGAAAGTCTTGTTGAACTTGCTGTAAAAAACAGAAACTTTAGCGCTCACGAGAACTGCTGTCATTTTTATCTGACGAGTGCTATTTAGTTAATTATTTTTGCATATGATTAATAGATAAATTCCTCATGTCCAGCAATTTATTTTAGAATTTTTGGGGTTCCAGATCTTGCGCTAGCTACAGATTACTACAGACTGTTCTGTTTTCGACAGATTCTGTTTTTCGTGTGTTGTTTGCTTATTTGGATGAATATATGGTTAGTAAAATAGTTTATAATCCATAGAGAAGTTGGAATACAGTAGGTTTAACACCAATATAAATAAATAATGAGTTAATTACAGTACCTTGAAGTGGTCTTTTGTTTTCTTTCGCTAACGGAGCTCATGAGTTTTCTATTTTGAGTTTTGTGTTGTGAAGTTTTCAAGTTTTGGGTGAATTCTTTTGATGGATTTTGGAACAAGGAGTGGAAAGAGCCTAAGCTTGGGGATGCCCATGGCACCCGCAAGATAATCCAAGGACACCAAGAAGTCAAAGCTTGGGGATGCCCCGGAAGGCATCCCCTCTTTCGTCTACTTCCATCGGTAATTTACTTGGAGCTATATTTTTATTCACCAACATGATATGTGTTTTACTTGGAGAGTATTGTATTATTTGTGTCTTTGTGTTTAGTATGCCACAATCATCCTTGCTGTACACACCTTTTGAGGGAGCCATACATGAATTAAAATTTGATACAATACTCTATGTGCTTCACTTATATCTTTTGAGCTATGTAGTTTTGCTCTATGTGCTTCACTTATATCTTTCGAGCGTTATAATTTTGCTCTATGTGCTTCACTTAGATCTTTTAGAGCACGGTGGTGGATTTGTTTTAAAGAAACTATTGATCTTTCATGCTTCACTTAAATTATTTTGAGAGTCTTAATAGCATGGTAATTTGCTTAATAATAATATGCTTGGTATTCAAGATTTGTAAAACTTTCTTTTGAGTGTGTTGAATACTAAGAAAAGATTGAAGCATGATAATTGTTTTGAGATATGGACGTGATAATATTAAAGTCGTGCTAGTTGAGTAGTTGTGAATTTAAAGAATACTTGTGTTAAAGTTTGTGAGTCCCGTAGCATGCACGTATGGTGAACCGTTATGTGATGAAGTTGGAGCATGATTTATTTATTGATTGTCTTCCTTATGAGTGGCGGTCGGGGACGAGCGATGGTCTTTTCCTACCAATCTATCCCCCTAGGAGCATGCGCGTCATACTTTGCTTTGATAACTTCTATATTTTTGCAATAAGTATATGAGTTCTTTATGACTAATGTTGAGTCCATGGATCATACACCTACCATATACCTTCCTCAAAACAGCCACCATACCTACCTATTATGGCATTTTCATAGCCATTCCGAGATATATTGCCATGCAACTTTCCACCGTTCCGTTCATGACACATTCCATCATTGTCATATTGCATATCCCGGTACACCACCGGATGCATTCACATAGAGTCATATTTTGTTCTAAGTATCGAGTTGTAATTGTTGAGTTGTAAGAAAAATAAAAGTGTGATGATCATCATTATTAGAGCATTGTCCCAGTGAGGAAAGGATGATGGAGGCTAGGTTCCCCCATAAGTCGGGATGAGTCTCCGGACGAAAAATAAATAAAAGAGGCCAAAGAATCCCAAATAAAAAAAAGAAAGAAAAGAGGCCATAAAAAATTAACAAAAAAAGAGAAAAGGCCCAAATAAAAAAATATACATAAAAATGATGAGAGAAAAATAGAGAAGGGACAATGTTACTATCCTTTTACCACACTTGTGCTTCAAAGTAGCACGATGATCTTCATAGTAGAGAGTCTATCATGTTATCACTTTCATATACTAGTGGGAATTTTACATTATAGAACTTGACTTGTATATTCCAATGATGGGCTTCCTCAAATTGCCCAAGGTCTTTATGAGCAAGCAAGTTGGATGCACACCCACTTAGTTTCTTTTTGAGCTTTCATATACTTATAGCTCTAGTGCATCCGTTGCATGGCAATCCCTACTCACTCACATTGATATCTATTGATGGGCGCCTCCATAGCCCGTTGATACGCCTAGTTGATGTGAGACTATCTTCTCCTTTTTGTCTTCTCCACAACCACCATTCTATTCCACCTACAGTGCTATATCCATGGCTCACGCTCATGTATTGCGTGAAGATTGAAAAAGTTTTGAAAAATTTAGAGTATGAAACAATTGCTTGGCTTGTCATCGGGGTTGTGCATGATTTAAATATTTTGTGTGGTGAAGATAGAGCATGGCCAGACTATATGATTTTGTAGGGATAACTTTCTTTGGCCATGTTATTTTGAGAAGACATAATTGCTTTGTTAGTATGCTTGAAGTATTATTATTTTTATGTCAATATAAACTTTTGTCTTGAATCTTTCTAATCTAAATATTCATACCACAATTAAGAAGATTTGCATTGAAATTATGCCAAGTAGCACTCCGCATCAAAAATTCTCTTTTTATCATTTACCTACTCGAGGACGAGCATGAATTATGCTTGGGGATGCCGGATACGTCTCCAACGTATCTATAATTTTTGATTGCTCCATGCTATATTATCTACTGTTTTAGACTATATTGGGCTTTATTTTCCACTTTTATATTATTTTTGGGACTAACCTATTAACTGGAGGCCCAGCCCAGAATTGTTGTTTTTGCCTATTTTAGTGTTTCGGAGAAACAGAATATCAAACGGAATAAAATCTTCAAGAACGTGATTTTCTCACCGACCGTGATCCAGGAGACTTGGACCCTACTCCAAGGAGTCAAATAGGAGGTCACGAGGGTGGGGGGCGCCCCCCTGCCTCATGGGCTCCTCGGTACTCCACCGACGTACTCCTTCCTCCTATATATATACACGTATCCCCAAACAATCAGAAGAGGAGCCAAAAACCTAATTCCACCACTGCAACTTTCTGTATCCATGAGATCCCATCTTGGGGCCTGTTCCGGAGCTCCGCCGGAAGAGGGCCGTCATCACGGAGGGCTTCTACATCATCCTAGCCTCTCCGATGAAGTGTGAGTAGTTTACCTCAGACCTTCGGGTCCATAGTTATTAGCTAGATGGCTTCTTCTCTCTCTTTGAATCTCAATACAAAGTTCTCCCCCTCTCTTGTGGAGATCTATTCGATGTAATCTTCTTTTTGCGGTGTGTTTGTTGAGATCGATGAATTGTGGGTTTATGATCTAGTCTATCTATGAATAATATTTGAATCTTCTCTGAATTCTTTTATGTATGATTGGTTATCTTTGCAAGTCTCTTTGAATTATCTATTTGCAAGTCTCTTTGCAAGTCTCTTTGAATTATCTGCTTAGCTTTGGGTTCGATCTTGCGGTGTCCTTTCCCAGTGACAGAAGGGGCAGCAAGGCACGTATTGCATCGTTGCCATCGAGGATAACAAGATGGGGTTTATTTCATATTGCATGAATTTATCTCTCTACATCATGTCATCTTGCTTAAGGCGTTACTCTGTTTTTAACTTAATACTCTAGATGCATGCTGGATAGCGGTCGATGAGTGGAGTAATAGTAGTAGATGCAGAATCGTTTCGATCTACTTGTCACGGACGTGATGCCTATATACATGATCATGCCTAGATATTCTCATAATTATGCTCAATTCTGTCAATTGCTCAACAGTAATTTGTTCACCCACTGTAGAATACTTATGCTCTTGAGAGAAGCCACTAGTGAAACCTATGGCCACCGGGTCTATTCTCATCATATCAATCTCCATCACTTTAATCTTGTTTTGCTTTTTTACTTTGCCTTTACTTTTTACTTTGCATCTTTATACCAAAAATACCAAAAATATTATATCTATCAGATCTCACTCTCGTAAGTGACCGTGAAGGGATTGACAACCCCTAATCGCGTTGGTTGCGAGTAGCTATCGTTTTGTGCAGGTATGAGGGACTTGAGCATGGTCTCCTACTGGATTGATACCTTGGTTCTGAAAAACTGAGGGAAATACTTACGCTACTCTGCTGCATCATCCCTTTCTCTTCGGGGAAAACCAATGCAAGCTCAAGACGTAGCAATTAGCAGCTGAGTTGTCAATTCAACCACACCTGGAAACTTAATATCTGCAGCAAAGTGTTTAGTAGCAAAGTAATATGATAATAGTGGCAACAGTAGCAAAAGTAATATTTTTGGGTTTTATAGTGATTGTAACAGTAGCAACGGAAAAGTAAATAAGCGGAGAACAATATATGAATAGCTTGTAGGCAATGGATCAGTGATGGATAATTATGTCGGATGTGATCAATCATGCAACAGTTCTAACATAGGGTGACACAGAACTAGCTCTAGTTCATCAATGTAATGTTGGCATGTATTCCGAATATAGTCATACATGCTTATGGAAAAGACTTGCATGACATCTTTTGTCCTACCCTCCCGTGGCAGCGGGGTCCTATTGGAAACTAAGGGATATTAAGGTCTACTTTTAATAGAGTACCGGACCAAAGCATTAACACATGGTGAATACATGAACTCCTCAAACTACGGTCATCACCGGTAAGTATCCCGATTATTGTTACTTCGGGGTTAACGGATCATAACATAATAGGTGATTATAGAATTGCAAGATATGATCATAACATATATTCATGAAAACATAATAGGTTCAGATCTGAAATCATGGCACTCGGGCCCTAGTGACAAGCATTAAGCATATCAAAGTCATAGCAACATCAATCTCAGAACATAGTGGATACTAGGGATCGAACCCTAACAAAACTAACTCGATTACATGATAAATCTCATCCAACCCATCACCGTCCCGCAAGCCTACGATGGAATTACTCACACACGGTGGTGAGCATCATGAAATTGGTGATGGAGGAAGGTTGATGATGACGATGGCGACGGATTCCCCTCTCCGGAGCCCCGAACGGACTCCAGATCAGCCCTCCCAAGAGAGTTTAGGGCTTGGCAGCGGCTCCGTATCATAAAACGCGATGAATCCTTCTCTCTGATTTTTTTCTCCCCGAACATGAATATATGGAGTTGGAGTTGAGGTCGGTGGAGCACCAGGGGGCCCACGAGGCAAGGGGACGTGCTCCCCACCCTCGTGGACAGGGTGTGGGCCCCCTGACGTGGATTCATTTGCCAGTATTTTTTATATATTCCGAGAACTTTTATTTCTGCACAAAAATAACACCATGGCAATTCTGCTGAAAACAGCGTCAGTCCGGGTTAGTTCCATTCAAATCATGCAAGTTAGAGTCCAAAACAAGGACAAAAGTGTTTGGAAAAGTAGATACGTTGGAGATGTATCAGAAACCAACATTATTTGAAACTCCAAAATGCCCTAGATAATTTTGAATGACCCAACCACAACCATCCATCACAGTTAAATTCATAACGAAATTCAAATGAAACTGTCATGCCACCAAACTTTTTGTGACAATGCAAAATATTGTTTAGTAATTGTTTTGGTAAGTTCCACTTTTTTCAAAAGTCATTTGGTGCACTAAATAAATGCAACTCAGTGGTGGACTAATAAAACAGAAAAGAAGGAAGAAAGAAACAACTACAGTGCGCTGGGCCCTAGTGGCCACAACACACATCCCAGCACGCACAGCGCAACAACCCAGCCCAACTACCCTTGTCTCCTTCTTCCCTGTTCATCACACGCGCCATGGATGCACACGCCGCGTCCATGGTTTTGATTGCCACACGTCGGCCGTCCGATCCTCCCCGGCGACCACAAGACTTCCCTCACCCCCTGTTGAAACCCTAGCCCCCTCATTCCCCTCTCGCGTTGTTTCTTTCTCTCCCACAAGAAGCCGAGTCATCGTTGCCGTGGACCCCGTCGTCCTCATGCCCACTCAGCTCCCCGACGCCTGAGAATCTGTCCAACTACTTCGCCGTCGTTGCCTATGTCGACTGCGTGGACGGATTCTGCCTCAGAGCCCCTGCACTGAGTGGATTGAACTTGTCTTCCACCTCGACAACCGAAGCACGCCGTCGTCAAACTCGTCTCCATCGAACCCTCCCCGACCATGCAGTCTACTCATCTGCGATCGCTGTGAGCTGCTCTTCAGTTTCCCCTCCACCCCATGCTCATTTGCTTCCCTTAGAGTTGCGCCCATGATTTTGCCGCACCACTATCCTCCATGGTCGAGCCTCGCTCCGCGCGCGCCTGCGCCGTGCTACCCACTGCCTGGCCTCACCTCCGTCTGGCGCCCGGCCACACCAGACCGCGCTCCCCCCGCCCCGGTCCATTCCCTAGTCGCGGTTACGCGTGCGTCCCACCTCCGCGGGGCCGAGCCTCGCCCTGCAGCTGATAACCCACAAGTATAGGGGATCGCAACAGTTTTCCAGGGTAGAGTATTCAACCCAAATTTATTGATTCGACACAAGGGGAGCCAAAGAATATTCTCAAGTATTAGCAGCTGAGTTGTCAATTCAACCACACCTGGAAACTTAATATCTGCAGCAAAGTGTTTAGTAGCAAAGTAATATGATAGTAGAGGTAATGATAGCAAAAGTAACGGTAGCAAAAGTAATGTTTTTGGTATTTTGTAGTGATGATAACAATAGCAATGGAAAAGTAAATAAGCGAAGAACAATATATGGAAAGCTCGTAGGCAATGGATCAGTGATGGAGAATTATGCCGGATGTGGTTCATCATGTAACAGTCATAACATAGGGTGACACAAAACAAGCTCCAATTCATCAATGTAATGTAGGCATGTATTCCGAATATAGTCATACGTGCGTATGGAAAAGAACTTGCATGACATCTTTTGTCCTACCCTCCCATGGCAGCGGGGTCCTAATGGAAACTAAGGGATATTAAGGCCTCCTTTTAATAGAGTACCGGACCAACGCATTAACACATAGTGAATACATGAACTCCTCAAACTACGGTCATCACCGGGAGTGGTCCCGATTATTGTCACTTCGGGGTTGCCGAATCATAACACATAGTAGGTGACTATTGACTTGCAAGATAGGATCAAGAACTTACATAAATTCATGAAAACATAATAGGTTCAGATCAGAAATCGTGGCACTCGGGCTCTAGTGACAAGCATTACGCATAGCAAAGTCATAGCAACATCAATCTCTGAACATAGTGGATACTAGGGATCAAACCCTAACAAAACTAACTCGATTACATGATGAATCTCATCCAACCCATCACCATCCAGCAAGCCTACGATGGAGTTACTCACAGACGGCGGTGAGCATCATGAAATTGGTGATGGAGGATGGTTGATGATGACGACAACGACGGATTCCCCTCTCCGGAGCCCCGAACAGACTCCAGATCAGCCCTCCCAAGAGAGTTTAGGGCTTGGCGGCGGCTCCGTATCGTAAAATGCGATGAATCTTTCTCCCTGATTTTTCTCTCCCCGAATACGAATATATGGAGTTGGAGTTGAGGTTGGTGGAGCTCCAGGGGGCCCACGAGGCAGGGGGGCGCTCCCAGGGGGGCAGGCGCGCCCCCACCCTTGTGGCTAGGGTGTGGCCCCCTGGCCTTGATTCTTTGCCAGCATTTTTTGTTATTTCCAAAAATAATCTCCGCGGAGTTTTAGGTCATTCCGAGAAATTCTGTTTCTGCACATAAATAACACCATGGCAATTCTGCTGAAAACAGCGTCACTCCGGGTTAGTTCCATTCAAATCATGCAAGTTAGAGTCCAAAACAAGGGCAAAAGTGTTTGGAAAAGTAGATACGACGGAGACGTATCAACTCCCCCAAGCTTAAACCTTTGCTTGTCCTCAAGCAATTCAGTTGACAAACTGAAAGTGATAAAGAAAAACTTTTACAAACTCTGTTTGCTCTTTTTGTTGTAAATATGTAAAGCCAGCATTCAAGTTTTCAGCACAGATTATGAACTAACCATATTCACAATAAAATTTAGGTCTCATGTTTACTCATATCAATGGCATAATCCACCAGCGAGCAATAATAATAAATCTCGGATGACAACACTTTCTCAAAACAATCATGATATAACAAGATGGTATCTCGCTAGCCCTTTCTGAGACTACAAAACATAAATGCAAAGCACCTTTAAAGATCAAGGACTGACTAGACATTGTAATTCATGGTAAAAGGGATCCAGTCAAGTCATACTCAATGTAAACTAACAATAATACATGCAAATGACAGCGGTGCTCTCCAAATGGTGCTTTTAAATAAGAGGATGACGACTCAACATAAAAGTAAATAGATAGGCCCTTCGCAGAGGGAAGCATGGATTTGTAGAGGTGCCAGAGCTCGGTTTTGAAATAGATATGAATAATAATTTGAGCGGCATACTTTCATTGTCAACATAACAACCAAGAGATGGCGATATCTTCCATGCTACACACATTATAGGCGGTTCCCAAACAGAATGGTAAAGTTTATACCCCCCCTCCACCAACAAGCATCAATCCATGGCTTGCCCGAAACAACGGGTGCCTCCAACTAACAACAGTCCCAGGGGAGTTTTGTTTGCAATTATTTTGATTTGATTTGCATAAAGCATGGGACTGGGCATCCCGGTGACCAACCATTTACTCATGCGTGAGGAGCGGAGTCCACTCCTCTTGAGAATAACCCGCCTAACATGGAAGATACGGACAACCCTAGTTGATACATGAGCTATTCGACCGTACAAAACAAAATGTTTATTTGAAGGTTTAGAGTTTGGCACATACAAATTTACTTGGAACGACAGGTAGATACCGTATATAGGTAGGTATGGTGGACTCATATGGAATAACTTTGGGGTTTATGGGAGTGGATGCACAAGCAGTATTCCCGCTTAGTACAGGTGAAGGCTAGAAAAAGACTGGGAAGCGACCAGCTAGAGAGCGACAACAATCATGAACATGCATTAAAATTAATCAACACCGAATGAAAGCATGAGTAGGATATAATGCACCATGAACATAAATACTGTAGAGGCTATGTTGATTTTGTTTCAACTACATGCGTGAACATGTGCCAAGTCAAGCCACTCGAATCGTTCAAAAGAGGATACCACCCTATCATACCACATCACAACCATTTTAATAGCATGTTGGCACGCAAAGTAAACCATTATAAGCTCCTAGCTAATTAAGCATGGCATAAGCAACTATAATCTCTAATTGTCATTGCATACATGTTTATTCATAATAAGCTGAATCGGGAACGATGAACTAATCATATTTACAAAAACAAGAGAGGTCGAGTTCATACCAGCTTCTCCCATCTCAATCAGTCCATCATATATCGTCATAATTGCCTTTTACTTGCACGATCGAATGATGTGAATAATAATAATAGTGCACGTGCATTGGACTAAGCTGGAATCTGCGAGCATTCAATAAATAGGAGAAGACAAGGCAATATGGACTCTTTTGTCAGATCAACAATAATGCATATAAGAGCCACTTTAACAATTTAATTGTGGTCTTCTCCTATCGACCGCCAAAGAAAAGAAGAGAAATAAAACTATTTACACGGGAAAGCTCCCAACAAGCAAAAGAAGAATATGAAATCTTTTTGGGTTTTCTTTTTAATTACTACTACAAGCATGGAAATTAAAACTAGCTAAAAGTTACAACTAATATTTTCCCGGTTTTTCTTAAGGTTTATTAAACACACAAGAAGAAAGCATAAAAAGAAATAAAGTAGCATGGATATTACAATGAAAAGGTATGAGCACCGACATCTAGCAATGATTGTGTGAACATAAATGTAATGTCGGTGGGAAATACGTACTCCCCCAAGCTAAGGCTTTTGGCCTAAGTGGGTTTATTGCCACGGATGGCCTGGCGGATATCCAAAGTTATAGTTGGGGTCGTACTGAGATGCAGCAGTCAATGCATCGTGGGCTGCAGCTTGGAGGCGAGCTATCTCAGCCCTCCTCTTATACTCTTCCGCCTCCTCTCTGGTTAGAAAATATCTCCCTTTTACCTAAAAGTCAAAGAAAGTAGAAGCAGGGACATCAACGTGATAGGTGCGTCATCTATCAAAGATTAGTCGGTACTGGAGGAACTGATCGTTCCTCTCAACAAAATGATGACGAACCATAGCCTCATAATCCAAATAAGCAGGAGGCAACTCAATATCATCCTCACGTATGGCTATACCAAGAAAATTAGCTATGCGGGTTGCATAAATTCCACCAAAGAAATCTCCATTAAATCTATTATGATGCAACCTACGTGCAACAATGGCTCCTAAATTATAATGTTTATCTCCTAACACATCACTCCTAAGAATACTGAGGTCAGGTACACACATATGACATGCTTCATCTTTACCATTTATGGACCTACCTATGAAGAGAGCAAAATAATGTATAGCAGGAAAATGAATGCTCCCTATGGTAGCTTGTGCTATATCTCTAGATTCCTCCACAGTTATACTAGCAAGAAAATCTCTAAACTCATATTTGTGAGGTTCACTAGTACTACCCCATTATGGAAGTTTGCAAGCAGTGGTAAAATCCTCTAAGTCCATAGTATAATAATTTTCATAGAGATCAAACATGAGAGTTTGAGAATTGCGTGAAGATGAAAATTCAAACCTCCTCACAAAGGAACTAGTGAGATAGTGGTACTGACGACACTTTTCTGCCTCGAAGCTCACAAGATAAGCGTTACGCAAATATGCGTTAAATTCTTCCTTAATTCCTGCTCGATCCATGAAGTCCTCTGAAGGCCATTCAGAAGGCCGCACTGGGGCGTCCCTTGGTGGTTCATCATCAGCATCACGCATTGCAAGCCTGGGTCCTTGCTTCCTTGAAGGACCACTTTGGTACATTTTCCTAAACATATTTCTTCCTCTGAAAAATTTCTGAAATTTTTAGTAAATTCAAATAAAAAGTGAACCAAGCTCAACAAAATTGATAGCAACTACTCCTACAAGTGCATAGAGCCTATATCATGCATTAGAACTACTTGGAACCATATAAATTTGACATGCTAGCTCAAGAACATGCTCACCTAGGCAGTACAAATTTGCAATGAATAAAGTACTAGAACAAAAACTAATTGGACCAATGGAGGAGTCATATACCAAGGAACAATCCCCCAAAGCAGTTTTGTGAGAGATGCTTTGAGCAAGGAGATCGAAAATCGCAGCAAAATGAGCTAGAACTCGTGCTTGAGCTGGCTAGTGATTTTTTGGGAGGAAGAAGAAGTGTATGGGTGCAGGAATAAGTGGAGGGGAGCCACCGTGGGCCCACAAGGCAGGGGGCGTGCCTAGGGGGTGGGCGCGCCCTGGACCCTCGTGGCTAGGTGCCAGCTTCCCCTGTTGTGTTCTCAGTGCCAAATATTCTCAAATATTTTAGAAAAAATAATATTTAAATTTCAGAGCATTTGGAGAACTTTTATTTTCGGGGTATTTTCTATTGCATGGATAATTCAGAAAACAGATAGAAATTACTATTTATGCTTTATTTAAACAAAATAACAGAAAGTAAAAAGAGGGTACAGAGAGTTGTGTTTTCTAAATTCATCCATCTCATGCTCATCAAAAGGAATCCACCAACAAGGTTGATCGTGTCTTGTTAACAAATTCATTCTGAATAACATGGAACCGGAGAATTTTTGAATAACACTAGGTTACCTCAACGGGGATATGCACATCCCCAACAATAAGAATATCATATTTATTCTTGAAAGTAGGAAGAGGAAATTCAAAACCTCCAAAAATAATCGATGGATTTTTTCCAATAAAATTGATACTGTGGACTTGAGGTTGTTTCCTCGGAAAGTGTACCGTATGCTCATTACCATTAACATGAAAAATGACATTGCCTTTGGTGCAATCAATAACAGCCCCTGCAGTATTCAAAAAGGGTCTTCCAAGAATAATATACATACTATCGTCCTCGGGAATATCAAGAATAACAAAGTCCGCTAAAATAGTAACGTTTGCAACCACAACAGGCACATCCTCACAAATACCGACAGGTATAGCAGTTAATTTATTGGCCATTTGCAAAGATATTTTAGTAGGTGTGAACTTATTCAAATCAAGTCTGCGATATAAAGAGAGAGGCATAACACTAACATCGGCTCCAAGATCACATAAAGCAGTTTTTACATAGTTTCTTTTAATAGAGCATGGTATAGTTGGTACTCCTGGATCTCCAAGTTTCTTTGGTATCCACCCTTAAAAGTATAATTAGCAAGCATGGTGGAAATTTCAGCTTCTGGTATATTTCTTTTATTTGTAACAATTTCTTTCATATACTTAGCATAAGGATTCATTTTAAGTATATCAGTCAAACGCATACGCAAGAAGATAGGTCTAATCATTTCATCAAAGCGCTCAAATCCTCATCATCCTTTTCTTGGATGGTTTAGGAGGAAAAGGCATGGGTTTCTGGACCCATGGTTCTCTTTCTTTACCGTGCTTCCTAGCAACAAAGTATCTCTTATCATAACGTTGATTCTTTGATTGTGGGTTATCAAGATCAACAGCAGGTTCAATCTCTACATCATTATCATTACTAGGTTGAGCATCAACATGAACATCATTATTAACATTATCGCTAGGTTCATGCTCATTACCAGATTGTGTTTCAGCATCAGAAATAGAAATATCATTGGGATTCTCAGGTGTGTCAACAACAGGTTCACTAGAAGCATGCAAAGTCCTATCATTTTTCTTTTTCTTCCTTTTAGAAGGACTAGGTGCATCAATATTATCTCTCTGAGAATCTTGCTCAATACTCTTAGGATGGCCCTCAGGATACAAAGGTTCCTGAGTCATTTTACCACCTCTAGTCATAACTCTAACCGCATTATCATTTTTCTGACTATTCAATACATTGAGCAAATCATTATGGGCTTTAAGTACTTGTTCTACTTGAGTGGTAACCATGGAACACTACAAAAAATACACTTTCGTGATGATACGTGTTTGTCACAGTAGGTCGCTTTTTTTGTCATGCATGTACATCCATGACAAATTTATGACAGAATCAAGATAGTCATACATGTGCTGTCGTAGAAGTGTTCCATGACATTACCAAAATTATCATCATGGAAGTGTCCACTTCCATGACGATAAATCGCGCGTCACAGAAGTGCTTTCGTCAAGGGTGACCGACACGTGGCATCCACCATAACGGAACACCGTTAAGCTATCGGGTCGGGTTTTGGATCCGATAACCCGTTAACAGCCCCGACCAATGGGGATTTTCCACGTGTAAAATCATCATTGGCTAGAGGAAACAAGTGTCCGCTCGTCGTTGGGACAGATGTCAACCACTCATTGGACGGAAGGCGCCTATGATACGTCGACACGTGTCACGACCCAATAGAGGCCCATTCCTGTGAAAAGGCCGGCCCGTTTGACTTGGTCAAAAGGTGGCGGGCCGGCCCATGGAAAGCCTATTAACGACATGTTCGCATATAGCTCATTTACAGCCCGCTAACCCAAGGCCCGTTACGCCCTATCCGAATTAGGCCCAGTAGCGTCATCTGGGCCATCCAATATGATTCTAGCCCGTTTTCACTTCTGGCCCATGTATGGCCCATGACGTCTTTCGGCCCATATGAGGCTCTATGTAACTCTTGGCCTATTAACGGCCCATGGTGAAACTGGCCCGTAATGAACAGTGTATTACTTTACACCCATTAACGGCCCGTGGTGAAACCGGCCCGTAATGAACAGTGTATCACTTTATACCCATTAACGGCTCGTTATTCCGTTGGGCCGTTTCCAGCCCATGTTATCTTTCGGCCTTCTTAGAGCCCATTTATTCTTGGGCTCATTTCCAGCATTCGTTTACTTACGGCCCGTTACTGTCATTTTTTGCTTGTGGGCCAAATTCAGCCCGTGGTTATAGTCGGCCCGTTTGTGGTCCATTAATATGTTGGGCCGTTTTCATAGCGTCATCAAATATAGCCTATTAACGATGGCCCGTTACGGTTGGCCCATGAACGGACGATTCGAACTCTTAGCCCGTTTACGGCCATAATGCGGCCTGTTATTGGCCCATGTTTGGCCATCGATCATACTGCCCGTATAAGGCCCATTGATAATACGGCCCGTAGAAGGCCCATTGTTTCTATGACCCGTAGAAGGCCCACTGTTTCTACGACCCGTAGACGGCCCACTATTTCTATGGCCCGTAGGAGGCCCGGCGTCACTACAGTAAATATTAGCCCATGGTTATTGTGGCCTAGTTTTAAAAAATAGGTTATTGCATCCACTAGCAAACCGCGGAAAAAAGAACTGCAATGACTAGAAGCAAACAAATAAACAAGACAAACAAGGAAATAAATAAGCAAGCAACTTACGCTAGGCTATCACGGCTATCACACATATTACATCCACTGGGCATCAAAGTTCGCCACGAGTGCAAATAAACGCGCCGACAAAAGAATATACAAAACTGAGAGCACTTCAGAAGGCACTAGGCCTGGCCAGGTCGGGCCCCCCCAAACAGCTGAAGAAGCTGAGTAGACCTCAGTTGTGTCAACGATAGATGCATCAACACTAGATCTAAGGCATGATGGTGCGCACGACAGTCCTCTGACATCTTCATTGCATCTTTGACTTCAAGTCGAAGCTGAGCTGAAGCAAGCCTTTCCGCTTTAAGTCAAGACTGAAGAAGTCGAACTGATTGAGGCAGCGACTGCACAGAGGTTGTCTCACACCTACTGGTGAGTAGCTTCAACTCACTGTCTTCATCAAGACAGGACCTTGGGGTCATCTTGCTGTCCTCAAGATGGTTTGGCTCACTATCTTCCCTAAAGTTCTGCCTGGCGTAAGAGATACGAGTATGAAAGAGAAACAAGGAGACACGTAACAGGTTTCACAATTATATAAGCAAATAAATGGATCTGTTCTGCGTAAGGAACATGTTTTTACAACTACAATTTGAAACTGGTAGTTGTTGCAAACATCCAATCAGATGTAAACAACAAAGCAAACAACAGTGGAGGAAATGATACCTATCCAAATCTATACTAGAACAAAGTTTGAAGGCTTGAGAAGGATGAACTTACATTACATGTTAACACGGGCTGGACAAAGCCCTTCTCCATGTTGATGGAAGGATAAGTCAATAAATTCCCCAAAGAAAATTCTTTATAAGCGTTTCCATTATTCTAAATTTTTCAAAGAGTAAATATAGATCAAATAATATTGGAAGAAACAGAGGATAATGGAGCTCAGGTGCAGACTGATGATACATAATCAAATAGCAATTAATTAAGTACAGCTACAAGGCAAAAGAGAGAGAGGTACTGACAAGAGCAATGCAGAGCCCATTATTGTTTTGAGATCGTATGATCCTTTGAGCAAGGAGATTCATCTGAAATTAGTTTTCATACAAGAGAGAAGGTAAGACAGAAGCAGAAATTTAGGAGTTCGAATTTTGAATTGATATCATAGACAGTACCTGACGCTGGGCTCCCAGCAGTTATAATAGGGGTTTGGCCAGTGGAGTAGGGGTAAAGTGTGGTATAGTTGGGCCTGTGTTTTCTGTGGCTACTGATCTATCTGATTTAACAGGTATCACTACCTTTTCCAAATACCTAGTTTGTACTCCTTGACGACCTGCACTCACCCTCTTCCTTTTGGAAACCTATTACGAAAGAACAACATTTGACTAGAAAAACATAGTGTGACGACACATGGAATAGGTACAGAAAATGGATAGGTATGGCATATACTCATATATGATGCTTAAACTAAGCAGATGGTGTAACAAAGTAGAAGTAATGCAAGGGGTCAGAAGCAAAATATGTGCGACCAATACAAGTTTGCAAAGTTAGAGCAAGCACCTTGATGGGTGAATAAGATAGGCCATCCTCCACCATGCCAAGTTTGTTAGGCAGTGGATCATTCCGCAATATCCCTCTCGTGCGCCCATTCTCATATTCATTTTGATAATGTTCAATATTTGACATGCATGAAAACATAAAAACAAGTGAGATTTTCTTTGTAATGTAGAAGCTATTCTAATCCAATATTGCCTCCCTGTAAACCCCTTTGTGCTATCTCTGAAATTATTTTAAAAGATGCCATGCATGCTGTAATTTGTTGTGTGCATTAATATAATGTGGCCTACTACTCAAAATATGAGAGCTCCAGAAGTGATGACACTTCGCAGATGATAGCTTCAACATATAGTAAAGAAGAACAAGTCGACCTGACCTGACAGATTCAAAATATACTAAGGGAGAACAACTCGACCTGACTAGTCGACCTCAAGAAAAGAGTATCATCTTAAAGAAGAGCAGAAGAGCAAGCAGATTGAAGATATTACAAGTCTTTTAATACAATGTCGGTTGGCCACCCATGATGAACCAGAGCGCACAGAGAAATACTATTCTTTCCGGTCTCTCCATATGTGGCTCACATGCATTTCAAAACTAAAGTAGGAACATTTAGCTAACCAATTAAACATCTCTCAGTTTTACTAATATCAGCAATAATATCAGATATGAATTTGTACAACTAAGCTTGTTTAGCTCGATGGGTGGAGGAGTGCTATTACGACACGAACCACATAGGCTGATTGTGGTCATCATAAAATGGGGAAAACATAAGCATGATGAGTACAGTGTTGACCGTGGTAGTGGGATGGTAGATCTGAAGCTGCAAACCGCGCAAAGGGTAGTTAGCAACTGATGTTTGCTTTGAAATAACAACTAAGATTAGGTATGGACAAGAAAGTACGGTCAACAAGTGACAAAGAAATGCAATTATGCTATCTCTCTATATGTCGCGACATGCATTTGGAAACTCAAGTGGGACCTTTAGCTAACCAATTAAATGTGTCGGTTAATTAATATCAGTATCATATCACAATCATATTTGAACAACTAAGCTTTCGAATTCTGAGTGTTGTGTTGTTTAGCTTGAAGGGTGGAGTAATGCTAGTACGACAGTAAGCACCTACACATATCATAGTAGAGTAGATAAAAGGGGAAAACCCTAAGCATCAAGAGAAAAATCAGGAAAGTGGAACTAGCTGGACCAGTGGGTGGCGCACATGCTTTTCGAAACGAATATAGGAACATTAGGTGACCAATTAAACGTTCTCTGTTTTAGTGATATGAGCATCATATCAGATTCGTATTTCAACACATAAGCTTTGGGTTGAGGTCTTGAGGAGCAGTGCTAGCACGACACGAAGCACCTACGATGATGGTAGTGAATATAAAGGGGGGAAACCATAAGCTTTACGAGTATAGTGCCCGTGCCATGGCGGATCTGAAGGTGCAAACCGGACAAAGCTACTTCGCAACCAATGTTTTCTTTCAACTAGCCACTACGATTTGGTATGGACAAGAAAAGTACAGTAAACAAATTACGATCTATTTTCCGGGTGAGATCAATAACTTAAGCACATATGGAAGAGTACCACCTCTCTTGCGACGCTGTGTAGGCCTATGCTGATACGTTGAGGGTGCTGCGGGTGCGATGGCTGTCGGCGGCGGGGAAGAAGACTTTAGACGGCAGACGGACGGATCGGGGGATATATCCTGTTGCCATGGACGAGGCGGTCGTAGGAGCGGCAACGGCAAGGTGGACGACGACGCCGATGAAGCAAGAGGAGGTGATGAAAGGATGCTGGTCTAGCGCCGTGGATGAGAGACGTCCATCTCTTGCAGTGGACGACAGGGTAGGGGTAGCGGCTCCGACAAGGTGGAGGATGGGGTGGCGGACGGAGGAGGTTGGCCGCAGTGCGGAGGTTGTCGTGCCACCGACGGTGTATGAATGGGGAAATGGAGGGGAGGGGATCTCAAACTTTGGGACGCGCTTCTCTGAAATGGGGGAAAGTTACGAACTTATCCCCCGTTTAAAATTTCAGACATCGCGTCGGTTGGGGATAGGACGGTAATCTCGCATCTCCCAAATATTTGCCGGTAACTATTTCGGGCGAGGAGAGGTTGTTTTGCCACCCACGGTTGGCGCCCACGGTGTATGAACAGGGCTGATAGGTAGGGCGGTTGTGTCACATTTGATGGAAGTTACACATCTACCCCTATTTAAAATATTAGCCTACACCGATTTCGGGCGAGGAGAGGGTGTTTTTCCGCCCATGGTTGGCGCCCACGGTGTATGAACGGGGCTGACAGGTAGGGCGGTTGTGTCACGTCTAATGGAAGTTACACATCTGCCCCTATTTAAAATATAAGCCTGCATCGATTTCAGACGAGGAGAGTTTGTTTTGCCGCCCACCGTGTATGAATGGGGAAGTGGAGGAAGAGAGACATGTCTTTCCGATGAGCTTGAATGAAATGTGCTTTGCCGCCCACGTTTGGCGCCCACCATGTCTGAATGGGCTCAGAGGCCGTCGTGTCACGTCTGATTGAAGTTACTAGTCTACCCCTATCGACAACAGTGTAAATCCTGTCGATAAGGATGTCAAGTGTCAGGGGTAGACAGTAATTTCCATCTCGCAAACACTTGCTTCGAGCAGCCCACAAATTATAGTGGGTGTTTAGCCGCTTCGTTCAAAACTTGGGAGAATTAGCATTCACGTTTGCCCTGGGACCTGGCAAACTAAATTAAAATCCAATTTGTATTTGATTACGAATATCCACAGATAATTATAGTTTTGTTATTTATTTCTTCAAAACCACAACAAATATTTATTCCACCTTTATATATGATTATGATTTAGAAATGTCGTGATCTTCAAATTCAGTAGGTTGGATACACTCCGAGTCAAATAGTTATTTCATCCAATACAATATGCTCACATGACAAACAGTTCACCTTATGTCAATCATACAATTTCTGAGGATTACCTCGCCTAAAAAATTCGGATCATTACAACACATGGACAACATAGGGGGTCTTGTAACATAATCCATTCAGAGACATGACACAACATGCAAGTACAATAATCTAATGAAAATTTCAACTGGCATCTAAAGAAGAACCGGGATTATCTTGGGCTTCACATAGCAGAAACAGCAGGACCTCCTCCGTCTTCAAATGCAACATTCTTACTTCCTCCAATTCTTGGGTTGCTTGCATAATGCGTGCCGCTAATTCCGTAATTTTCAGCCTCAAGATAAATATTACCTCATTCATGGCAGCCACACCATCTCTTTCTGCCTCTAGTAGAGCCTCAAGCACTATAATATTTGTGCTCAGACTGCTCTCCGGCGGTGTTGCCTCTGAACTGCTACCATCTGGTAACATGGATGGTGCACTGCTTACACAAATAGATTCTGGGGTTGTACATTGTGTCCTAGTGTGAACGGCATTCTGAAAGGTTTCCGCCGGACATCAGTAAGAGATAGTTATCGTATGATCCACGTAGTAAGCTTACATGGTAAACGACGGACGAATTATTGCCGAGCATGGAAAATTATATTTAAATGGTTCGAAGCAGCATCAGCCGAAAATAAATTAAAATGGTAAGATGAAACTAGGGGTGTAAGTGGCAAATAAACGAAATCCGCCAGTCCCATCTAGTTAGTTTTTGCTACGTCCCTAGTTCGTTTTCCTCAAAAAAACAAAAACTCTTTTGAACTATCATACCACTAGTGGACTTTAATCGGGATTAAACCGGACCCAGTTGACATCCCTAGTTGAAAGGGAGTGTACAACCGCTATATTTAAGTTGCCAAGGCATCTATGCAGTTGAAATAATATGAGAAAGCACTTAACAGTGTGGCCTCATATAAACTACGAAGACAGTCTTGTGATGAAGTTGAGAGGAAAAGTTAAGGACTCAAATGAAATAGGCATGCATTTCTTTACGATAGTACAGCAGGCACTGCTGACATATTGGCCAACTTAGGTATAGCGTAACGACAAATAAGCATTCGAATCAAGCAATACAGCAAAGCAGACAACTGAACTATTTGTAATTCGGTAGGATTACACGTTGAGGGCACAAGCCAAGAAAGCAGCCCACTCGCATTACATTTCACATGTACTAAAACACACTGGCTTACCATATGTTGCTGTGAAGCTTTGCTGCTGTTGCAATGTTCTTTGAAGATATCGTCAGCATCCCGTGGTTGCAAATCTAGTTGTTGTAGTTTATTCTGCACCATCTATTTAGGTAAAATTAATTTTAATCGCATGCACTGGTCCGAATTGATCATCAATGGTTCATCTAAACTAATGAAAGAAGGGTGTGTGCATACACAACAATACTCCCTCCGATTCTTTTTACTTTGCGTATAACTTTTTCTCAGTTTTCTCGTATTAGTCTGCGTGTTGCTGATTCCTAGCGCTGGTTTCCTTTTGTGCCCCGCCCCATCCGCCTCTTCCCTAATTAATTGGCAAATTAGTCTAGAAAAATTAAAATAGTGCCCTCCTTGGTATGCGGGTCAAGAGTTATGCGCAGAGTAAATAGAATCGGAGGGAGTATATCTGCTTCCCTCTATTTTTATGCTTGTTCGAGGTGCCAGCCCCAAAAGAACAAATATTTTGCTTGATGGGGTTGGCAGCTCCATAATTAGCATCAAATTAGTCATGCAACTTGGGAAGATAAAGAACACACAAACAAGTAATGAACAGAGGCTCGGAGCAGTGATATAATAGCTGGCATCAGAAAATGTAGGGTAAAACGAACAAAAAGCAGTGGAACCACATGCTAGTTTGCTGATGTGTAATTAAGCATATAGAACATTAAGCAGTCTGATGGAACCAACAGGTGGCATCAGAACAAAACTAAAGCATATTAACTATATGTGCACTGGTATGTAATTTAGCACATGCAACATGTTCACTGCCAGAAGTATGGCCCTATAGGTGCAAGCAGAATAACGTGTCTCATGAAAAACTGAATGATGCCCTGAAGAAATTCAAAGGTGTGGTGCTTATGCTAAGAAAGTGAACGTAGACGCCGGCCGTTGGATAATAGTACCCGATTCTCGGCGGCGTATGTGTATCGTTGTCATACTTGATAGCTAAGGATCGTCGATGGTGCTCGTGTTGCGATTGAGTTTGGGCCGGCTGTCGCTATCGCTGAAGCGGCTCCGGTGCTACGGTTGCGGCGCCTGTCGATATACAATAAAGCTCATCTGTGGTAAGTGAACAGTTGCACGATAAAGAGAAAAACCGAAGGAGTACAAATTGAAATAACCTGATGAGGCTGCGGCGTCGGTAAAGCAGGGCCGGTGGAGTTGAATATGGCGTCTGTGGAGCGGGTCCGGTGCAGTGGACGAAGGCTTCGGCGGTCACGTTGTACAGTGCTTTTGGTGAGGCGGATCTGTTGCGGCGGACGAGGGCATGTATGAAGGGCCAGCGAAGGGGCGGCCGAGGGAGTTAGTGAAGGGCCTACGCTGTGGTGGACGAGGGCATCGGTTAAGCAGATCCGGTGCGGTGGACCATGATGGCGGTCAAGGAGATCTAGAGCGGTGGACAAGCCAGTCGCTGAAGCGGCTCCGGTGAAGTGGTGAGTTGGCAGTTGGGGGTTCCAAGGTGCGGAAGGTAGATCCGGCGGGGTGTGAGGTCCACCGCTGCGGCGGAGGACTAGATTCGGCGGCTTGCCGTGGTTGGGGGGGGGTTGGGGAGGGGAAGGGGAGGGGCTCTGGGGAAGAATGTTGGGGGCAAAGAGGGGAAAACAATGGAGTTACCAAAGCAGCCCTTTTCCGTTCATGTGGCAGGGGTAAAACAGGAATATCACAGGGCTAAACTTTCGGGCGCATGATATTTCGATGTGAGCGGGAAGTTTGAAAGCTTTTGGCGCCTAAAATTATAAGTATTCTGCTCTCGTACGGCCAACTATGATATCATGGCCGACAATTTGTTTGTTTTGCACGCAAAAAATGTGCAAGTTTTGAAAATCAATGTCTCCAACTCGAAACTTAGATTGTCCATTCAATTCCAATATGGATCATTGAGCTACTACAAGCAAATACCATCATACGGTCCAATTCAAATGAAATTCCAAATGTGTTTATCCTAAATATGATGACAAAAGCAAAAATGTGTATGAATAAAGTGCATGGTTATAAAGTTTGAACATGCCTGTATGCGTATATCTCTAGGTTTGATATATGAATTTGAAATCACGAAATCCTGGCTTAAAAAATGTGCCTCCATTTAAATGAATTACAAAAGCTAATGATGGAGTCGAATTCCAAAATTCCAATCTTAGGTTTGTAATTATGGTACATCAAGGTATATCACACATGTTCAAAAGTATCGTTATCTCATAGTACAAACTGTGAAACAAATTCATCAACCATGAGTGCACAACATCTCAATTACGCTAAAGTCCCTCAAATATAGACACCTCACTCTTTATCTAAATCAACCCCCCCACACACACACAGAGAAGTCGTTCTCTCCCCCAAACACCAACACACGAGCACATTAACACCCCTCTCTCTTGTAAAGTCCGGACCCCAAGATAGGTCTCTATCACTTTATCTCTCGGGCATGCACACATCTCTTCCCTCACTCTCTATGTCTCCCGCTATCTCTCTTACCCAAGCACACACACTATGTAGAGTGTATATTTCCCATACACACAAAACGTCACCCCAAACGTCTATCTCCCTAGTTATGTGGTTCTCGCGCACTCACCTCACACACCACCCCCACTGCAAACAAGCACACTTTGTCTCCTTGTGCACCACTCTCCTCTTTCTATCTCTCCCACATGCGGACCCGCCCCAGCTCCTTCCCTATATACATATATTTCGTGACTCTTTGCATAGCTCCCTAATGTATAATCGTTCCGGATTTCGCACATTGTTCTCTACACCATCTATTCTAGCTCTCTCATGAAGTCCCTATCACACACACGATGACTCGCTTCCCTTGCGTCTCCGTTCATAGGCCAATTTCAGACAACATCAACATTGTCTCCCTATCTATACGCCATTTATGGACACAAACAACCCCTCTCGCCCCCTCTCTCTCTCTCTCTCTCTCCGGCGCTAGCTCTCTCTTTCTCTCGCTCTCACACCCCTCTCCCCCACACACACTCGATGTCTCTTCCAAATAGTCTGCTCCCCCCGCCCGCACCCGTGCTATCTCGCTACTACACATGTCACACCATTCCCCCTTCCCTTATACTAGGTTTACATCATCAGTGGTCTCTCTACTCCACATACACTCTCTCCCTCTCACACACAAACGCGTGCACAAACACACACAGACACGCACAAACACCCATTTACCTGGATCCTCATCTCTCCTCATGTCTGCATGTGTATCTCACACACTCACTCTCTAATTATGTATATGTGTCTCCACGTTACACAACACAAAGCCCCATGTACATGTCTCTCTCTATCATCTACACACATAGACACAAAGAATATGTTATCATTGCCTCAATCTCTAACATATCACACACGCACACTCTCTCTCTCTCTCTCTCTCTCTCGCAAACACGCTCAACAAAGGTTTCCCCGTGAATAACTTACCATATATTCATGAACAGACGTGGCAGTACGGCGAACACGAGATGTGAAAAAGAATAAATCTACACGTGCTTAGACCACCTAGTATGACTACTAGGACTAGAGCAAGCCAAAAAGCGCGCCACCGTCACCCCCTCCTTGTCGGCGACGGGAAAATCTTTGTTTTACACAGTCAAGAAGTCATTGTGTTAAGGCCCCACATGCCGAGGCGTTGAATAGAATATAGATGCTAGTTTGCAGAAGCAAGTATCGATAATACGTTTGTATCTCCATACTTATATTTCTTCTCTTATAAAAAACCGAGTTGGTGATGATGGTACGTGTGCCATCTTGCAATATAGACCGTCCGATCTATATCTGACGGATGGAAATTAAACTAAAAGATACCCGCACCCCTCTCCACATTTGCAGACAAGGCCTTCCCTTGTTCGTCCTTATCTCCAACAAACCTCATTGCTGAGCAATTAAGAAAGGAAGCCTCTGGAACAAACTGGCCTGGTGGCCACTGCCGGTGTCATCAATCCCCATGCCTCCGCTCAGTTCAACCACCAACCACCACCACACCCCACCCCTCTTCACTTTATCTCATACTTCTCGAGATATCATTAGTTTTTACACATGGGATTACTCCCGCAAGGGTCAATCACAACAAGTGTTTTATAAAAAAATGCATCTTGATGTTCCATGCAATGCACGGATCTTGCTAGTACTCCTACACAAGACTAAGTTGGTGATGCTGGTGTGTCTGTCATCCGTCGTTTCTGACCATTAGATCTACATATAATGATTGTGAGGTAAGTTGTTGCCTTTTCTCACCAACATCCCACTTGTCTTCCAATTTGCAGAAAAACCCATAATTAGTATCTTAAAACCAACCACATCCCTCCCTGACCTCACCAAAACAGCCCAAGGAATATATTCTAATTGAAACATAATATATCTCTAGTGACATATGTATATCAAAATTAGAGTGTTTTGTACCAAGTTTGTGAATAAGTATTATTCTAATTACGATTCGTTGCAACGAACATGAACATTGCTAGTATTTCCAACCATGCATTTCTTTTCGTTTCCATAGTTTCGAGTTTTCCATCAAGATATTAGTCACTCATGGTTGATATTTACTTTCAATCATGTACACATATGCACTATGTAACTAGCCTTGCTTATTGGCTTCCAAAGCTTAACTTTCACTCCTACTTACAATATGTAGATTATTTAACAAAAAACTACCACTTTCAACCAGCCCTAGGAGGAATCTATTATACAAAAAATAGCAAAAACATACCCAAAATTTCTTAATCCACTCCAAAAACTACCTAGTACTCCTACCGATTAGGTTCGTTTAAACCCATTTATGACAGGTTTGGCCCACATGTCCGTGCTGGCGAGGCAGCTTAAACCAACACATTTTGTTTGACCGTTGACACGAGGGACCCACATCTGACCTTCTATCCTGTTATTCCCCCTAAAATCATTATTTGTCCTGAACATTACTTCAAACAGTACTGATGCATGTTCGTCGGTGGCGCCGGTGATGAGCGAGTTGGCCACCGCTCCGCCGGATGGGCCGGACGCCACGCTGGCCTACGCACGGGTTGGCAGGATGGCCCGAGCGTGACTCACGAGCGAGAAAGCCGCCGCGCTGGCCTTCGCTCGAGCCAGATGGCTGGCCTTAGCGCGGCGCGCGCGAGCAAGCCGCCGCGCTGCCTTGCCAATCTAGCTAGCAAACCTTGCAGACAAGCAGCTGGACGGAGCTATCTTGGCTAGCTAGCGGCCGCGAGCGCCGGACGGAGCTGGCATCCGGGCTGCCACAACATGGGCTCCACACCGCTGGCGGTTTTGACCTCGCCTTCTGCCGGCGGTGGTAGCTGTGTCCCATGGCCGAGGATGACTAGGTGGACGGGCCGGAGGTAGGAGGTCACTCGAGGATTTTTGTTGGTAAGAGCATGTACAATGGTTGATAAGGTAGTCTTATCTTAAGTCTGCCACGTGTGCAAGTGGTAGTAGTTTCTTGGCATTTTAGTGGTTTCTTGCATTATTAGAGCAAGTACAGTAGAGCTGAGTCAGCGGGCTATAAGAAACAAACTACTACTACATGTTGGCTATAAGATGGGCTATAGATGACATGGCACTGGCTTATAGCCAGCAGCTGGCTATACTATTAACCATGCTCTTAGGGGTTTCTTGTAAGGAACAATGTACGTACTACTAGCAACAAAAGGCGATTCTAGGTTGCATTGTACTCCAACGAGTACTACTAGTGGTCACGGGAGTGTATACCTCGTTTTGTGGGTTCGATCACGGCCGAACGCACGACGACCTTTTTTTAAAAATAGTACTACTACAGTTTGCTGTGAGCCAATATTTTACACGGGTAGTTTGAGTTTTGAAGTCAAACGGATGTGCGGCCCCACAATCTGGGTGCACTAGACAGCCTAGCCACGTGAACAGGTTTTCCTTCCCAGCATCCCGTGGCTCGCTTGCTCGCCCTAGCCGCACCTCGCTTGCAGCTTCCAGCTAGTAGCTTATTTAAACTAGCGCCTCCCAATTAAGCCCGAGGTGCCGGAAAAGTTGGAAATATTAGCACTTTTCCGATTAGACTTATCCACGAGTAAAAGTAAGCATGGCATAAAAGGTATGCATCTCATAGCGATACCTAAGCATACTAGCATGTACATAACATAGAATCAAACCATCTATGACCAGCACATATACGGCTAGTATAAGTACGAGTAAACGAGGGATGAACAGATCATACCCTCCGGTTGGCCAGGCCAACGCGGCAGCGGCAGCAGCAGCCTCGGCTTCGTCCGCGGCCTTCTTCTTGGAGGCGGCGTCATTGGCCATGGTGTCGATGCAGGGGAAGTAGTGGAAGCAGAGGCGAATAGAGCTGGAGACGGATCGGGAGCAGTCGCGTCGAGACGCTCCCCAAAAACCTTATTGCCGTTCTCCCGGGCAGGATCTCAAACGACAGGGTTCCGGAGGCACATGCTCTCCCGACCAGCCATGCACGCGGTCGTCGGGATGGGATCGCCGGAGGCAGCACAGAGTGAGGAACAATAGATGACGGCTAGGTCACGTGAGAGGGAGTGAGTGAACCGAACTAGGTTACTTCACTGGCCAGAGCCTTCTTATATAGTCCGTAAGGAAGAAAGTCGCGGGCCTTTCTGAGGCCCACGATCGAGTTGGCCCACTCCCGGAAAGGGAGTCGTTGTTCCCGGCAAGGGAGTCGACAAGTATGCGGGTCCCGGCAAGGGTCGCACCCCCAGCAAGGGAGTCGACGAATCCTGGCAACGCAAGTCAGCCCACAGTGCAACGTCTTGGACAGTGGCCCACCTGTTAGCGACTCGTTAATTAATCCCTGATTAATTAATTCGTTCCTGAGCGGCAAAAATAAGCTTCGGCCCGGCTCATGCCCGCAACCCGCGGCGCGCGCGTGTCGTGACGAGGCGAGGCGGGCGGTGGCGGAGGAGGAGCGCGCGTGTACCACTCCTCTTCCCAAGCTCCCAATGGCAAGTGGTAGAGCAGCCCTTATAAAGGGGTCTCAACTCTCCTCAACTAGCAAGGTGGGACTAAACTTCCCACCACCTGCCATCTCATACATGGTCCTCAAGATTAACCAGGGATTAGTGTCTTATATGGGCCTAAGCCCATCCATAATCCAACAATCCCCCACCAGATCTTGAGGCACATAAGTTTGTCAACTGTTCCAAACAATGTTTGATATACCAGAATTTTCAGTGGAGACTATTAAGTTGAACTTCCACCTAGAGCAACAGGATTAGACTTCTTCACAACTGAACAATGGACTATGCCTTGAATTGTCAGTTTGGCGTGCAGAAGTTTCGCCTATTGTCAGCTGATACATGGCTGCCGAAGGCTAAACCCCACGGGTGGAGCCTATTAGTCATACTCCATACCTTCTCATGAGCTTACTAGAGATTGCCCAATCTCATAGACTGTGACCAGCAGCCGGGCTCACATAGGTGTGTTCCTCCAAAGAATGCTCTGTAGGTTAGCATCTTGCTTACATAAGCTTTGGAACACATTAAGACAAAAGTCAGCCTGCCTTACAGAATTGAGAGTATTTTGCATCTCCAACGGAGTGGGTTTAATTAAGGATACTCTCCCCAGTTGACCGCTGGATTGTTTTCCCAGGTCCTAATTCACGGGATCTCCAATCACATAGGTTGGGTTACCCCCATGGCAACTTACGTGGGTCTCATACCGATCTTCCTCGATGCATTTTCTATCACAATCCGTGATAGCCCTTTCGTAAAAGGGTCTGCCAGATTCTTAGCCGTCTGGATGTAATCCAACGCTATTACTCCGAAGTTTATTGATTTTTTGACAGATTTCAATCTTCTTCTTATGTGCTTTGTGGATTTCATGTTGTCCTTTGAACTCTTAGCCTTGGCAATCACTGTTTGATTGTCACAGTTCATAAGGACAGCCGGCACTGGTTTATCAACCACCGGCAAATCCATCAAAAGCTCTTGAAGCCATTCTGCTTCGACGCATGATGTGTCTAATGCTGTGACTTCTGCTTCCATAGTCGTTCTGGTTAAGATCGTCTGCTTGCAAGACTTCTAGGAAACAGCACCACCACCAAGTGTGAAGACATGTCCACTTGTGGCTTTCATATCATCAGCATCAGATATCCAATTCGAATCACTATACCCCTCAAGTACCGTCAGGTACCCAGAATAGTGAATTCCATAGTTCGCAGTACCTTGCAAATAACGCATCACTCGCTCAACAGCATGCCAATGCACATCTCCCGGATTGGAAACAAACCGGCTCAGTTTGCACACAGCAAATGAGATGTCTGGACGAGTAGCACATGCTAGGTACATCAGTGAACCAACCACTTGAGAATATCTCAATTGATCTATAGTCGTGCCTTCGAACTTTCGAATCCACACGCTAGGATCATATCGTGTTGCAGAAGGTTTGCAGTCCGAATATCCAAAACATCTCAAAATCTTCTCAACATAGTGGGATTGCAAAAGTGTAATTCCACCCTTAGAATTTCTCAGTAGCTTGATGTTCAGCATAACATCAGCCACACCTAGGTCCTTCATCTCAAAGTTGTGAGATAGAAAAGACTTGACCTCCTCAATGACCTTGAGGTGGGTCCCAAATATCAGTATGTCATCGACATACACTTCGCCCCCACTGAGGGAGTCCTGTATTAGGGGGTGTCCGGATGGCCGGACTATACCTTCAGCCGGACACCTGGACTATGAAGATACGAGATTGAAGACTTCGTCCTGTGTCAGGAAGGGACTTTCCTTGGCGTGGAAGGCAAGCTTGGCGATACGAATATGCAGATCTCCTACCATTGTAACCGACTTTGTGTAACCCTAACCCTCTCCGGTGTCTATATAAACCGGAGGGTTTTAGTCCGTAGGACAACATACACAACAACAATCATACCATAGGCTAGCTTCTAGGGTTTAGCCTCTCCGATCTCATGGTAGATCTACTCTTGTACTACCCATATCATCAATATTAATCAAGCAGGACGTAGGGTTTTACCTCCATCGAGAGGGCCCGAACCTGGGTAAAACTTCGTGTCCCTTGCCTCCTGTTACCATCTAGCCTAGACGCACAGTTCGGGACCCCCTACCCGAGATCCGCCGGTTTTGACACCGACATTGGTGCTTTCATTGAGAGTTCCTCTGTGTTGTCGCCGTCAGGCTTGATGGCTCCTACGACCATCAATGGCGATGCAGTCCAGGGTGAGGCCTTCCTCCCCGGACAGATCTTCGTCTTCGGCGGCTTCGCACTGCGGGCCAATTCACTTGGCCATCTGGAGCAGATCGAAAGCTATGCCCCTGGCCGTCAGGTCAGATTTGGAAGTTTAAACTACACGGCTGACATCCGCAGGGACTTGATCTTCGACGGATTCAAGCCACTGCCGAGCGCGCCGCACTATCACGACGAGCATGATCTAGCTCTGCCGCCGAACAATGCCCTGGAGGCCGCACCCGCATCGGCTTCGACCCTTAATTCAGAGCCAACTGCCCCGATCGAGGATGGGTGGTTGGACGCCGCCTCGGGGGCTGTGATCCTAATGGCGATCGAGCCGAACACCAGCCCCACACTCCGCGAGACTCGTGATTCTTAGGAGCCGGACTCCTCTCCGAACTCTGAACCATTCGCGCCTCTGCCGATCGAATCCGATTGGGCGCCGATCATGGAGTTTACTGTCGCGGACATCTTTCAGCACTCGCCCTTTGGCGATATTATGAAATCACTAAAGTCTCTCTCTTTATCAGGAGAGCCCTGGCCGGACTACGGTCAGCAAGATTGGGATACGGAGGATGAAGAAATTCAAAGCCCACCCACCACCCACTTTGTAGCCACTGTCGACGATTTAACCGACATGCTCGACTTCGACTCCGAAGACATCGACGGTATGGACGCCGATGAAGGAAATGATGAAGAACCAGCGCCTATTGGGCCATGGAACGCCACCTCATCATATGACGTATACATGGTGGATGCACCAAAAGATGACGACGAGGAACGGAAGGATGCACCGAAGGCTTGTTCCCTCGAAAAGCAGCCAAAGCAGCGACGCAAGCGCCGCCCCAAATCCCGCCTCGACAGAAATAGCGATCACACAGACCCAGCACTGGAGCAGGGCGAACCGCTGCCAGACAATGGCAATCCGGATAATCAAACCGAACAAACAAATCCTATCAAGGATAATTTTCCGGATGACATAACGCCGGACAGGCACCCGGAGCAGCACACTGCCCGTAAAAGGCTTGTTGCCACCGCGAGGAGTCTTAAAAAGCAGAAGCAAAGGCTCAAGGCCGCGCAAGACACACTCCAAATCAGATGGAGTAAAATAATCAACACTGCAGCAAGGTACGACGACAATCGCCCCTCCAAGAGCTACCCAAAGCGGAAGCTGCTACCCGAATTCGATGAGGAGGCCTCAGACCCCCCGCAACCAAATATCAAAGCAGCCACCTGGTCGGATAGACCCCCCTACCAACACAGAGCGGCATACAATGCCGCTCACAATACAATACGCGACCCATGCGAGGGCTCGCACCCAAAGGATGGTGCAACAAGATCCATCTATGGACCACGCAAGCGCGCCCCAGCATACAATGCAACACAACAAACATCTGAACAACGCGGTACACCCAGCTACAGGGGTGCCGCACACCCCCTGTGTTTCACCGATGAGGTGCTGGACCATGAATTTCTAGAGGGATTCAAGCCCGTAAACATAGAGGCGTACAACGGAACAACATACCCTGGGGTCTGGATTGAGGACTACATCCTTCACATCCATATGGCTCGAGGAGATGATCTCCACGCCATCAAGTACTTACCCCTCAAGCTCAAAGGGCCAGCTCGTCACTGGCTCAAAGGCCTCCCCGAAATCTCCATTGGAAGTTGGGAAGAGCTCGAAGACGCCTTTCGGGCCAATTTTCAAGGGACTTATGTCCGACCTCCAGATGCGGACGATTTGAGTCATATAACTCAACAGCCCGGAGAGTCAGCCTGAAAGCTTTGGAACAGGTTTCTTACTAAAAAGAACCAGATTGTCGACTGTCCGGACGCCGAAGCCTTGGCAGCTTTCAAGCATAGCGTCCGTGATGAATGGCTCGCCAGACACCTCGGCCAAAATAAGCCGAGAACGATGGCCGCATTAACAAACCTCATGACCCGCTTTTGCGCGGGTGAGGACAACTGGCTAGCCAGATGCAGCACCAGCAACCCCAGTACATCTGAAGTTAGAGATGGAAACGGGAAATCACGGCGCAACAGCAACAAGAAACGCCGGAATAAAGAAGACAGCACGAAGGGCGTGGCAGTAAATGCCGGATTCAAAAGCTCTCGGCCAGGTCAAAAGCCGCCCCCTAAAGGCACCAGGGATGAACTGTCCAGCCTCAACAAAATTCTGGACCAAGTATGTCAGATCCATAGTACCCCTGGTAAACCTGCTAATCATACCCACAGAGAATGTTGGGTCTTCAAGCAGTCCGACAAACTCAACGCCGTACACAAGGGGGGGGGGATACACCAAGTGAAGACGACGACGAGCCCCCCAAGCAAGACACGGGGGAACAAAAGAAATTTCCACCAGAAGTCAAAACAGTAAACGTGTTACACGTGATCATGGCGGCACTCCTAGGAAAATATACCCAAGTGCCTGTCACCGCGAAGTCCTGCCACTGGTCGTCTCTGTTGGAAATATGCCCTAGAGGCAATAATAAATTGGTTATTATTATATTTCCTTGTTCGTGATAATCGTTTATTATCCATGCTAGAATTGTATTGATAGGAAACTCAGGTACATGTGTGGATACATAGACAGCACCATGTCCCTAGTAAGCCTCTAGTTGACTAGCTCGTTGATCAATAGATGGTTACGGTTTCCTGACCATGGACATTGGATGTCGTTGATAACGGGATCACATCATTAGGAGAATGATGTGATGGACAAGACCCAATCCTAAGCCTAGCACAAAGATCGTGTAGTTCGTATGCTAGAGCTTTTCTAATGTCAAGTATCATTTGCTTAGACCATGAGATTGTGCAACTCCCGGATACCGTAGGAATACTTTGGGTGTGCCAAACGTCACAACGTAACTGGGTGGCTATAAAGGTACACTACAGGTATCTTCGAAAGTGTCTGTTGGGTTGGCACGAATCGAGACTGGGATTTGTCACTCCGTGTAAATGGAGAAGTATCTCTGGGCCCACTCGGTAGGACATCATCATAATGTGCACAATGTGATCAAGGAGTTGATCACGGGATGATGTGTTACGGAAGGAGTAAAGAGACTTGCCGGTAACGAGATTGAACAAGGTATCGGGATACCGACGATCGAATCTCGGGCAAGTATCGTACCGATAGACAAAGGGAATTGTATACGGGATTGATTAAGTCCTTGACATCGTGGTTCATCCGATGAGATCATCGTGGAGCATGTGGGAGCCAACATGGGTATCCAGATCCCGCTGTTGGTTATTGGCCGGAGAGTTATCTCGGCCATGTCTGCATGACTCCCGAACCCGTAGGGTCTACACACTTAAGGTTCGATGACGCTAGGGTTATAGGGAATAGATATACGTGGTTACCGAATGTTGTTCGGAGTCCCGGATGAGATCCCGGACGTCATGAGGAGTTCCGGAATGCTCCGAAGGTAAAGATTTATATATGGGAAATCCTGTTTTGGTCACCGGAAAAGTTTCGGGGTTTATCGGTAACGTACCGGGACCACCGGGAGGGTCCCGGGGGTCCACCAAGTGGGGCCACAAGCCCCGGAGGGCTGCATGGGCCAAGCGTGGGAGGGGAACAGCCCCAGGTGGGCTGGTGCGCCCCCCCACAAGGGCCCAAGGCGCCTAAGGGGAGGAGGGGGGCAAACCCTAAGGGCAGATGGGCCTTAGGGCCCATGCCTGGTGCGCCTACCTCTCCCCTCCACCTGGCCGCCACCCAGATGGGATCTAGGGGCTGCCGCCACCCCTAGGGAGGGAAACCTAGGTGGGGGCGCAGCCCCTCTCCTTCCCCTATATATACTTGAGGTTTGGGCTGCCCAAGACACACGAGTTCCTCTCCTTCTTGGCGCAGCCCTACCCCTCTCCCTCCTCGTCTCTTGCGGTGCTTGGCGAAGCCCTGCTGGAGTACCACGCTCCTCCACCACCACCATGCCGTCATGCTGCTGCTGGATGGAGTCTTCCCCAACCTCTCCTTCTCCCCTTGCTGGATCAAGGCATAGGAGACGTCACCGGGCTGTACGTGTGTTGAACACGGAGGTGCCGTCCGTTCGGCACTAGGATCATCGGTGATTTGGATCACGACGAGTACGACTCCATCAACCCCGTTCTCTTGAACGCTTCCGCGTAGCGATCTACAAGGGTATGTAGATGCACTCTCCTTCCCTTGTTGCTAGATTACTCCATAGATTGATCTTGGTGATGCGTAGAAAATTTTGAATTTCTGCTACGTTCCCCAACAGTGGCATCATGAGCTAGGTCTATGCGTAGTTACTATGCACAAATAGAACACAAAGTAGTTGTTGGCGTCGATATTTTCAATTATCTTGCCGTTACTAGTCTTATCTTTATTCGGCGGCATCGTGGGATGAAGCGGCCCGGACCAACCTTACACGTACGCTTACGTGAGATCGGTTCCACCGACTAACATGCACTAGTTGCATAAGGTGGCTAGCAGGTGTCTGTCTCTCCCACTTCAGTAGGATCGGATTCGATGAAAAGGGTCCTTATAAAGGGTAAATAGCAATTGGCATATCACGTTGTGGTTTTTGCGTAGGTAAGAAACGTTCTTGCTAGAAACCCATAGAAGCCACATAAAAAATGCAAACAACAATTAGAGGACGTCTAACTTGTTTTTGCAGGGTATGCTATGTGATGTGATATGGCCAAGAAGAATGTGATGAATGATATGTGATGTATGAGATCGATCACGTTCTTGTAATAGGAATCACGACTTGCATGTCGATGAGTATGACAACCGGCAGGAGCCATAGGAGTTGTCTTTATTTATTGTATGACCTGCGTGTCATTGAACAACGCCATGTAATTACTTTACTTTATTTCTAACCGGTAGTCATAGTAGTAGAAGTAATAGTTGGCGAGCAACTTCATGGAGACACGATGATGGAGATCATGATGATGGAGATCATGGTGTCATGCCGGTGACAAGATGATCATGGAGCCCCAAGATGGAGATCAAAGGAGCTATATGATATTGGCCATATCATGTCACTGTTTTTTTGATTGCATGTGATGTTTATCATGTTTTTGCATCTTATTTGCTTAGAACGACGATAGTAAATAAGATGATACCTCATTAAAATTTCAAGAAAGTGTTCCCCCTAACTGTGCACCGTTGCGAAAGTTCGTCATTTCAAAGCACCACGTGATGATCGGGTGTGATAGATTCTTACGTTCGAATACAACGGGTGTTGACGAGCCTAGCATGTACAGACATGGCCTTGGAACACATGCGAAACACTTAGGTTAACTTGAAGAGCATAGCATGTACAGACATGGCCTCGGAACACAAGAGACCGAAAGGTCGAGCATGAGTCGTATGGTAGATACGATCAACATGAAGATGTTCACCGATGATGACTAGTCCGTCTCACGTGATGATCGCACACGGCCTAGTTGACTCGAATCATGTAATCACTTAGATGACTAGAGGGATGTCTATCTGAGTGGGAGTTCATAAGATGAACTTAATTATCCTGAACATAGTCAAAAGGTCTTCGCAAATTATGTCGTAGCTCGCGCTTCAGTTCTACTGTTTAGATATGCTCCTAGAGAAAATTTAGTTGAAAGTTGATAGTAGCAATTATGCGGACTAGGTCCGTAAACTGAGGATTGTCCTCATTGCTTCATAGAAGGCTTGTGTCCTTAATGCACCGCTTAGTGTGCTGAACCTCGAATGTCATCTGTGGATGTTGCGAACATCAGACATACACATTTTGATAACTATGTGATAGTTCAGTTAAACGGTTTAGAGTTGAGGCACCGAAGACGTTTTGAAACATTGTGAAACATATGAGATATTTTGAGGGCTGAAATTGGGATTTCAGGCTCGTGCCCACGTCAAGAGGTATAAGACCTCCGACGATTTTTTCTTAGCCTGCAAACTAAGGGAGAAAAGCTCAATTGTTGAGCTTGTGCTCAGATTGTCTGAGTACAACGATCATTTGAATCAAGTGGGAGTTGATCTTCCAGATGAGATAGTGATGTTTCTCCGAAGTCATTACCACCAAGCTGCTAGAGCTTCGTGATGAACTATAATATATGAGGGACATATATGATGATCCTTGAGATATTCGCGATGTTTGACACCACAAAAGTAGAAATCAAGAAGGAGCATCAATTGTTGATGGTTGGTGAAACCACTAGTTTCAAGAAGGGCAAGGGCAAGAAGGGATACTTCATGAAACGGCAAATCAGCTGCTGCTCTAGTGAAGAAACCCAAGGTTGAACCCAAACCCAAGACTAAGTGCTTCTGTAATAAGGGGAACAGCCACTGGAGCAGAATTACCCTAGATACTTGGTAGATGAGAAGGCTGGCAAGGTCAATAGAAGTATATTGGATATACATTGTGTTAATGTGTACTTTACTAGTACTCCTAGTAGCACCATGGTATTAGATACCGGTTCGGTTGCTAAGTGTTAGTAAACTCAAAATAAAAGGCTGCGGAGTAAACGGAGACTAGCTAAAGGTGAGCTGGCGATATGTGTTGGAAGTTTTTCCCAAGCTTGATGTGATCAAGCATCGCACGCTCCCTCTACCATCGAGATTGGTGTTTGCGTTGAGCATAGACGTGATTGGATTATGTCTATCGCAATACGGTTATTCATTTAAGGAGAATAATGGTTACTCTGTTTATTTGAATAATACCTTCAATGGTCTTGCACCTAAAATGAATGGTTTATTGAATCTCGATCGTAGTGATACACATTTTCATGCCAAAGGTATAAGATAGTAATGATAGTACCACACAAATGTGGCACTGCAATTTGAGTCATATCGGTATAAAACGCATGAAGAAGCTCCATGTTGATGGATCTTTGGGCTCACTCGTTTTTGAAAAGTTTGACACATGCGAACCATGTCTATTGGTGTATATGCATGAAGAAACTCCATGCAAATGGACCGTTTGGACTCACTTGATTTTGAATCACTTGAGACATGCAAATCATACCACATGGGCAAGATGACTGAAAGCCTCGTTTTCAGTAAAATGGAACTAGAAAGCAACTTGTTGGAAGTAATACATTTTGATGTGTGCAGTCCAATGAGTGCTGAAGCGTGTAGTGGATATCGTTATGTTCTTACTTCACAGATGATTTGAGTAGACGTTGAGTATATTTACTTGATGAATCACGAGTCTGAATTATTGAAAGGTTCAAGTAATTTCAGGGTGAAGTTGAAAGATCGTCGTGACAAGAGGATAAAAGATCTATGATATGATCATAGAGATGAATATCTGAATTACGAGTTTGGCACAGAATTAAGACATTGTGGAAATTGTTTCACAACCGATACAGCCTGGAACACCATAGTGTGATGGTGTGTCCGAACATCATAACTGCACCCTATTGGATATGATGCATACCATGATGTCTCTTATCGAATTACCACGATAGTTTATGGGTTAGGCATTAGAGACAACCACATTCACTTTAAATAGGGCACCACGTAATTCCGATGAGATGACACCGTATGAACTATGGTTTAGAGAAACCTAAGCTGTCATTTCTTAAAAGTTTGGGGCTGCAACGCTTATGTGAAAAAGTTTCAGGCTGATAAGCTAGAACCCGAAGAGGATAAATGCATCTTCATAGGACACCCAAAATAGTTGGGTATACCTCCTGTCTCTGATCCGAAAGCAATAAGAGATTGTTTCTAGAATCGGGTCCTTTCTCGAGGAAAAGTTTCTCTCGAAAGAATTGAGTGGGAGGATGGTGGAGACTTGATGAGGTTATTGAACCGTCTCTTCAACTAGTGTGTGGCAGGGCACATGGAGTTGTTCCTGTGGCACCTACACCAATTGAATTGGAAGCTTATGATAGTGATCATGAAACTTCAGATCAAGTCACTACCAAACCTCGTGGGATGACAAGGATGTGTACTACTTCAAAGTGGTACATAATCCTGTCTTAGAAGTCATGTTGCTAGACAACAATGAACCTACGAGGTATGGAGAAGTGATGGTGGGCCTAGATTCCAAAATGGCTCGAGGCCATATAATCCGAGAGAGGATCCATATATGAAAACAAAGTGTAGACTTTGGAAGAACTACTTGATGGTCGTAAGGCTATTAGGTACATATGGATTTTAAAAGGAAGACGGACAATGATGGTAAGTATCACCATTAAGAAAGCTCGACTTGTCGTTAAGATGTTTTCCGACAAGTTCAAGGAGTTGACTACGATGAGACTTTCTCACTCGTAGCGATGCTAAGAGTCTGTTGGAATTATATTAGCGATTACTGCATTTTTTATGAAATCTTGCAGATAGGATGTCAAAACATTGTTTCCTCGACGATTTTTGAGGAAAGGTTGTATGTGATACAACCGGAAGGTTTTGTCAATCCTGAAAGATGCTAATAAGTATGCAAAGCTCCAGCAATCCTTCTAAGGACTAGAGTAAGCATCTTGGAGTTGGAATGTATGCTTTGATGAGATGATCAAAGATTTTGGGTGTATACAAAGTTTGTGAGAAACTTGTATTTCGAAAGAAGTGAGTGGGAGCACTATAGAATTTCTGATGAGTATATGTTGTTGACATATTGTTGATCAGAAATGACGTAGAATTTCTGGAAAGCATATCGGGTTATTTGGAAAGTGTTTTTCAATGGAAAGCCTGGATTAAGCTACTTGAACATTGAGCATCAAGATCTATAAGGATAGATCAAAACGCTTAATGGTACTTTCAAATGAGCACATACCTTGACATGATCTTGAAGGTGTTCAAGATGGATCAGTCAAAGAAGGAGTTCTTGCCTGAGTTGTAAGGTATGAAGTTAAGACTTAAAGCTCGACCACGGCAGAAGAAAGAGGAAGGACGAAGGTCGTCCCCTATGCTTTTGTCATAGGCTCCATACGGTATGCCATGCTGAGTACCACACCTGATGTGTGCCTTGCCACATATTTGGCAAGAGGGTACAAAGTTGATCTAGGAGTAGATCACCAGATAGCGGTCTAAATTATCCTTAGAGGAATAAGGATATGTTTCTCGGTTATGGAGGTGATAAAGAGTTCGACGTAAAGAGTTACGTCGATGCAAGCTTAACACCTATCCGGATAGCTTTGAGTAGAGATACCGGATACGTATAATGGAGCAACAATTTAGAATAGCTCCAAGTAGAACGGTTATTTGAAATGGCTCCAAATGTAGCGCAGTAGTTGCATCCACAAGATGACATAGAAATTTGCGAAGAACATATGGATCTGAATGTTGCAGACCCGTTGACTGAAACCTCTCTCACAAGCATAACATGATCAAACCCAGAACTCTTTGGGTGTTAGTCACATGGGGATGTGACCTTGAGTGTTAATCACATATCGATGTGAACTGGATTATTGACTCTAGTGCAAGTGGGAGACTGTTTGAAATATGCCCTAGAGGCAATAATAAATTGGTTATTATTATATTTCCTTGTTCATGATAGTCGTTTATTATTCATGCTAGAATTGTATTGATAGGAAACTCAGATACATGTGTGGATACATAGACAACACCATGTCCCTAGTAAGCCTCTAGTTGACTAGCTCGTTGATCAATAGATGGTTACAGTTTCCTGACCATGGACATTGGATGTCGTTGATAACAGGATCACATCATTAGGAGAATGATGTGATGGACAAGACCCAATCCTAAGCCTAGCTCAAAGATCGTGTAGTTCGTATGCTAGAGCTTTTCTAATGTCAAGTATCATTTCCTTAGACCATGAGATTGTGCAACTCCCGGATACCGTAGGAAAACTTTGGGTGTGCCAAACGTCACAACGTAACTGGGTGGCTATAAAGGTACACTACAGGTATCTCCGAAAGTGTATGTTGGGTTGGCACGAATCGAGACTGGGATTTGTCACTCCGTGTAAACGGAGAAGTATCTCTGGGCCCAATCGATAGGACATCATCATAATGTGCACAATGTGATCAAGGAGTTGATCACGGGATGATGTGTTACGGAACGAGTAAAGAGACTTGCCGGTAACGAGATTGAACAAGGTATCGGGATACCGACGATCGAATCTCGGGCAAGTATCGTACCGATAGACAAAGGGAATTGTATACGGGATTGATTAAGTCCTTGACATCGTGGTTCATCCGATGAGATCATCGTGGAGCATGTGGGAGCCAACATGGGTATCCAGATCCCGCTGTTGGTTATTGGCCGGAGAGTTATCTCGGCCATGTCTGCATGACTCCCGAACCCGTAGGGTCTACACACTTAAGGTTCGATGACGCTAGGGTTATAGGGAATAGATATACGTGGTTACCGAATGTTGTTCGGAGTCCCGGATGAGATCCCAGACGTCACGAGGAGTTCCAGAATGGTCCGAAGGTAAAGATTTATATATGGGAAATCCTGTTTTGGTCACCGGAAAAGTTTCGGGGTTTATCGGTAACGTACCGGGACCACCGGGAGGGTCCCGGGGGTCCACCAACTGGGGCCACAAGCCCCGGAGGGCTGCATGGGCCAAGTGTGGGAGGGGACCAGCCCCAGGTGGGCTGGTGCACCCCCCCCCCCACAAGGGCCCAAGGCGCCTAAGGGGAGGAGGGGGGCAAACCCTAAGGGCGGATGGGCCTTAGGGCCCATGCCTGGTGCGCCTCCCTCTCCCCTCCACCTGGCCACCACCTAGATGGGATCTAGGGGCTGCCGCCACCCCTAGGGAGGGAACCCTAGGTGGGGGCGCAGCCCCTCCCCTTCCCCTATATATACTTGAGGTTTGGGCTGCCCAAGACACACGAGTTCCTCTCCTTCTTGGCGCAGCCCTACCCCTCTCCCTCCTCGTCTCTTGCGGTGCTTGGCGAAGCCCTGCTGGAGTACCACGCTCCTCCACCACCACCACACCGTCGTGCTACTGCTGGATGGAGTCTTCCCCAACCTCTCCTTCTCCCCTTGCTGGATCAAGGCGTAGGAGACGTCACCGGGCTGTACGTGTGTTGAACACGGAGGTGCCGTCCGTTCGGCACTAGGATCATCGGTGATTTGGATCACGACGAGTACGACTCCATCAACCCCGTTCTCTTGAACGCTTCCGAGTAGCGATCTACAATGGTATGTAGATGCACTCTCCTTCCCTCGTTGCTAGATTACTCCATAGATTGATCTTGGTGATGCGTAGAAAATTTTGAATTTCTGCTACGTTCCCCAACAGTCTCAACCGATCACTTTCGACCATCGCGATTACTCAGCAAGTATCCGACACGCAGGATGGGCTGACCTGGTATTAGACCCAGTAATTGGCGAATATCACTTCACACGAGTCTTGATGGACGGCGGCAGTAGCCTAAACCTAATATATCAGGATACAATCCACGGGATGGGGTTAGACCCAACACAAATTCGCCATAGCAATACTACCTTTAAAGGAGTAACGCCAGGCCCAGGGGCTCGTTGTACGGGCTCCATC
>NC_041388.1:328409313-328421872 GCF_002162155.2 Triticum dicoccoides
ATAACTTCCGTCGTGAGCATTTAACTTTCCACATCGCTCCGTTTTAAAGTGGCTATCAAGCACTGCTCGGACACGAAGCTTTCGCTTGCTTTAATGCAATACCACACTATGCCTCCCTCACACTCAAGATGCCCGGTCCACGTGGCATCATTAAAGTGCACGGAAATATCAAGCGATCTTTGCGAACCGAAGAGAGTGAGGCTGCCTTGGCAGCCGCACACTAAAGGCGCCCGGACCAGCGAAAGCGTCCAATAGGTCATCAAGACCTCAGAACAACTAATCGAGTCCGGCGCCGCTACTTACACCGAATAAACGGTCACACCCCTACTTGTCAATACAAGGGGCTCAACACGCGCAGACAAGTGGCAATTTCTTCTCATCTTGAATTATACATGGTTTCTTTAACAAACTATCTTTTTGCACGACAACTTTTTCACCTAAATTCCTCTCTTTTACAGACGATCATCATGCTACACTCATCCAGGATACGGCACAACGGAGACACATGCGCAGACGTGCAGTAGGGACCCGCTCCAAGGATTCTTTTTAGATTAAGACCCTGTGTAAACCTTTTTTACTGTCTCTTGTTGATGCATATCCACCGTTGAGGAGGATGCTGATGTCTTGGCATGTGGCCACGCCAAAACAATGTACGTACCTGGACACAAGGGGCTTCTTACAAAGGCCATTATTTAGGTCCGGTTTATACCACAAAGACCGAACACCTTAGGGAGTGTTCGGCGTCGCGAGTTTGGCCCAATATGCATCAGCTCCGAATCATTGTCTTTGGTCAAATGTTGGGTTTGCCCGGCTCCTGTGTTTTGGTGCCTTACGTTCCGCTTTACCGGCTAAGGTAGAACCAGGAGAACTACTGCAATTGTGCCCTGGTTCATCCGGACGAGCACCTGAGTAGAGAAAGCCGAAAACTGACTGTCATGATATAGCATGTACTAGTACATAGTTATTCCATTTCCATCCCGTAATTTCTCCGCTGCCCACCGTCTTATATATAGGTCTCGGTCGGTGCCAACGAAGATTGGCTTGCGTACCTCTACCACCATCATTTTGCACAACATCCACAACAGTGCGGCTGTTCCGGTAGACCCCTTCTCCACCATTGGGATCGGCCTTCCGGACTGGCTGGGCAAGAATACTTATGATGATGCCTACATGAGATTGAAGAAGATAGCAATTGCGTACCCGCCGACAAAGCGACGCGGCTACGACGATTACTATCTCATCGCGGTGTTCGACATAAGGATTGCTATCAATGCTGGAGGTAGTAACGGCAGAGGCTGGCGCATGTTGGCGGTGGCAGATTTATACCCCTACACGTTTGAAGACGCCGTGCGCCATCTAGGCCGCATCTTCGCGGTGACAAGCCAGGGGACTTGTTTCATCTGGTTGACATCCTACGGTACGGGAGATTACAAACGGAATGCACAAACCATCATTTGCATCCCTAACGGTACTCCATTATTTTGCAGGGACTAGTCATCCCCCGATCAAAATATGATTGCCGATCCAGGATGTGCATTTGCATCCGTGATTCGGTCTAACCTGGAACCTTGTAGCTGACTTTGGCATATTGGGATCAACTATCTTAGCAGTCGTTACCCATGGTACCACTGATGTGCAACATGGTCACATAATCTACCACGATCGGACCGTCACCATCTACCCAGGTATTCCATTTTTTAACCATCTCGCCTTCTCTTCCATTGTTGTACTAGTAGTATACTTTGTAGTACTAGTAGGAGTACTTTTTACCTTGGAGGACGCGTATAGCTAGCTAGGCTCTTGAAGACTTGAACCCACTAGTTGCCACCATTTTTGTTTTTCCATGTCTTACTATCTCATCCATGTAGCCAAGAGTGGCTATATATAATAAGCCGGTTATTTTACTTCCTCTATACCGGAGTAGTACTATTTGTTGCACAGTATTACTGACCACCACATTTGAGCACAACATTATTATGCATGGACCTTGTGATGCTACGTGGGTGCCGAGGAACACTCTTGGAGAGTACTCGCTTTTCATCGGGGACAGCTACCCCATTGTGAAGCGGATGCCACCTTCCGTGCACGACACAGAAGGCCTGCCGTTCATGAAGCATGGTTGTGTCTTCAGTGTGCACCACCGGATGAACGACATGCTAGGACACGCTATCCCTAATTTATGCCGCTTCAGCTTGGATGAGTCTCCATCGTGTGGAACCGGACTAGAAAGCAACGACAATGATTCCCGTTGCCCATCGCTATGGATCGTGCCATCCATGAAGAACACCTGGGACTGGAACCTGGAGGAGGACATGTAGCCCATCTATAACGTGTAAGTGGAGTACGGTAATTGTGAACGGTAGCACTTTGAATATATGTAGACTAGTCGTGCACAAATTTATCACATGAGTTGGAGATGAACTTGTGTGGCATACTGGCATTTGTCCTTTAGAATTTATTACTAGTAAATGTGTTATGTGTACGTGCAACTTGTGTGGTTGTTGCACGGGCTCCAACATGCTCTTTGAGAAAAAAGGTGGCACATCTTTGGATATACGTGACGTGGCGGCATCATACAGTAGCATCGTTCGCTATAGTTGTACTAGTACACTCCTACTAGGACGACAACTCCTATAAAACCTTGCGCTTGGCTCTTTGCCTCTTCGGGAGGTTCAACAGTTCGTACTCGTGTGAACCTTGCACTTGGCTCTTCGCCTCTTCGGAAGGTCCAACAATGATGATACTACAATACAATATGCTTCTGGCAATCTGACACCGATTGAACTGCTGCACGTCCACCGCGAGGGCGAGGGAGAGGGAGAGGGCGCTGTAGTCAAAACCCTCTCCTCGTCCTGCGAACCACCGCACGCGTGGGCGAGGGAGAGGCGTAGTAAGCAAGCTTCTCCTCGTTCGACGAGTTGACGGGACACATCAAAGCAGTACTAGTACTAGTAGTAGTAGTCCATACTGCGTCCTTTCCGATTAATATGGCTTAATTTGAAACGAGAAAAATACACTGGCGGTCAACGTATGTAACAGTACGCTCTTTGCGGTCACTATATATAGTTTTGCGGCGAGTATGCAATCACTAGCTCATCGTAGAGCACCGTATTGCACCCTACTGACCGGCCACATAGTCGATGTGGCACTTTGTTGACTAGTTAAATTGTCACCTGGTTTCTAGGTCCCACCTGTCAGTTGGCAGAGCAAAGAAATCGGTTAAACTAAACTTCACGCAGGCACGACATGAGTCCAACCCTTGCGCGTGAACCGCCCTGGCTGTGTATGTGAGTGCATGCACGTGTCCTCCCTCGGTCTTCCAACAAAGAGTGTACTACATGATGTACATCTACACTTCCATTGTGTTTAGCCTTTAATATAAATCGATATTGATTGACTAATGCACCAACTTGTGCTGTAGGTATAGGCTACATGTCTATCCTTAATTACAGCATGCAACGGCCTTCATTTAATCTTCTTATCTCAATGGTCGCATGCACACATAAGTCTTCTACTTTTGGGCGTTAATTATGCCCTAGTCAATGTGTAAATCTCTAAATGTACAGTCTTTCATGGACATAGGGAGTAGGTTGAGCACTTGAGTGTAAGCATGTGTGTTGCGTCGTGTGCTGTGTGCCGCATGGGTGCGTGAGTGTTGCGTACGTCCATGTGTACGTGTGAGTATTGCATGTTGCATGCATGCATGCATGGGGCTTACTCCCTCCCATTGACATGTTCATATTTCAAGCTTCCTCTGTTCCCTCCATATGGTGATACTTCCTCTGTTCCCAAATAATACGGAGTAAAAGCCTCCCTCTGTTCCCAAATACGGAGTATTTGTCTTTCTACAGATTTCAACAAGTGACTAGGTACGGAGCAAAATGAGTGAAGTGAGCGTAGAGGCATAGTGATACTATAAAAAGGGAGTCCTCGCGATCCATTTATTCCCCATCTCGGTCAGAGAGAACTATTCAACTAGTCTCTTCTTCTTCCTCCTCTCTTCTTCTTCCTCCTCTCTTCCCCATCGTCGGCCGCACACCATTTACCCCCGCTCACTGCTCGCCCACCCGCGCCATCTTCCTTGGTAGCTCGCGCGTACCATATCCCCCCGCTCACTGCTCGGCCACACGAGGAGAAGCTTCTTCGCTCGCCCGTCCGAATCCACTTCCCCGCTGGCTCGCAGGCACCGAAAACCCCAATGGCAGAACCGACTGACATGCAGAGCCGCGATTGGAATTCCCTCCCCGATGTTCTCTTGGAGCAGATCTGTAGTCGTATGGACCTACTCAGCACCGTCCGTCTGGCCGCATGCTTAGTGTCTTTGTACCGTCTACTCGTCTGCAACCGGCCGGCTCTTTTCAAGACACCCTGCTTGCTGATGCCCGATCCTCGTAGGTGGCCCAGACACCGACTTGACAATCCTACGGAGGTTGTTGTGGTGCCCCTCAACATGCTACCGCTACCCGTCCACCTGTCCTTCATGCGCGGCGACTACTGGGCGGGCATGAAGGCCAACTGGATCGTCCTCATCCACCACACCGGTAGTCCGTGGCATCTCGTGGATATCTACACCCAGCGAGAGATCACCCTTCCATCGTTGGATACCGCCGCCATCAAGCCTCGCGGCCCGCCGGACACTCCTGCCTACTACGCATGAGACGCGTCAAGCTTTTGGCTCGACCTCTGTTTGCAGAAAGTTGTAATCTGCGAAGTGCTCACACCATCAGAAGACTACATGGATTACAAGCTCATTGCCTTGTTCAACAAGGGATTAGTCTATCTGGAATCCGGTCGCCATACATGGTTATGGCTCATCATCAATCTTGTTGAGGAAACAGTTCTGTCTGGTGTTATAGTGCACGATGGCATCGTTTACGCGGTCGAAGCACAGATTGGCTACCTATATTGGTGCAATCTATCGTTGTGTAATTGTTCTATCTCATCTCATCTTTACCTTATGAATACGACTGCCTGTTCATTTGTTACAAATTTAGAATGCATAGCATGTCTATAACGACATCATTGCTATATGTTCCTCTCATTTCCTAGATTTTTATTACCACACATGTTATTGTTAGAGTTGATATGAGAACAATTGGCATCTAATGATTGTTAGAATACATATTATGAGCATAACATCATGATTGCTATATGTTACTCTCGTTTACAAGATTTTTATAACAACGCATGTTATTGCTTAGAGTTGATATGAGAACAATAGTAGTAAGTGCTATGGTAGAATATGAGTAGGCGTTGTCATAGCCGTTTTCCACTCATTGTTACATGATGTTTGAACCATGACATATTGCTAGAATATGAAAGCCATTGGCTTATTTGTTTAACTTGGGGTATGATTATGACCACGGCATTGCAATTCTCTGTCTATGATATGCATCACTTTTATAATAATCTTAATTCCACACATACTCTGAACATGATTGTTTATTTTTGTCCTTTTGGTCTCCAATTTGAATTGTTGCAGCAGACGCAAATGCGCGGGCCTTTATGATTCCAGGACTTGGAATCATACCAGCCAATAGGTGGTGCTTTATCGCTCATTCAGCTGACAGCGGTCATTTGATGCTCATTCGCACGTACCAAATTGACCAAACCATTACATCAAACCACATGCAGTACAATGTGTGGGGCGTTCGTGACATTGATGGCTATGGCTGCTTCGTGTTTGAGAAAGGTCCCCGCTCTGTTGGGCCAGGCGTATTCAACTGGAGGTGGGTTTACAGCCTCGGCAACCACTCCTTGTTCCTCGGGCTCAATTATCCGATCATCCAACCAATCATCGATCATATCACCGACGATGATTACTATGCTATGCAACTTCCATTCGCGAGGGGGGCTGTGTTTACACATCATACCATGGGTTTCATCAATCACCATATCCAGAGATTCGTCGACACAGCTTGTTGCCAGATAATCTTCAGTGTGTGAAAGGCATCAAGCTTCCACGCGATGGATGGCTTTTGCAAACCCGACATGCGGCGATGTGGTTCATGCCAACAGCAAATATGCACAACTTGATTTGTGCTGATATCTAGACTGAGCCATGTATTCTACTACTGTAGCACGACCCTCTTTTGTTGGATATTATGTACTGTTGTTAGTTTGAAGCACTCCTCTGGTTTGAAGGATAGATACCTTCCTGGGATCAAGTGCATCCTAACTCACCTGCGTAGGATGTACTGATAATGATGATGGAGATGCTATGCAGAAGCCATATATATATATATATATATATATATATCAGTTAGGCTTCAAGTGCATACTTGTTAGTTAAACCTATGTATAAATTGCGACACTAAATACGACTAGTAAGTAGTACAGCAGCAGTACTAGTATACGTCGGTCAAATTATTCATCATGTCCACACATTGAATTGACGTGACAAAACGCTGCGCATGAGGTGACACAAGAATCACGGCAGCGTGTTCAGGCATTCTAGACTTCATATTTGGAGTACCACTTATCTGTCGAAATCTTTCATCATTCACTTAAAATAGTCGATTGATCATACGTTGAGTACCATATAACTGGAATTACCGATGCAAGTCAAAGAAGGATTGGCCCGTGCTGCCGGCTGGCGTCAAGTTCGATCCCACGGATCAGGAGCTGATCGAGCACCTTGAGGCCAAAGTGAGTGCTGACAGCGCGAGATTTCAGTCTCTCATCGATTTGTTCATACCAACCATCGACAACGAGCACGACATATGTTACACCCAACCTGAGAAACTTCTAGGTAAGACACCGATCGGCCGTTTACTTGCACAAACATATTCCTTTGTTTATAGCTCTATTTTTCTTTTTAGACGCAGACCTGGTGAAGAAATTACAATTTGACAGTTAATAAAAAGTGAAACAAGTGACTGCAACATGCCAAAGATGTTATCAAAAATGCCAACTAGGTACACTAAAACCTGTATTCCACAATACTGCAGGTATCACACTGAGTGGCCTAAGGAAGCATTTCTTCCAGCACAATTCCAGGGCGTTCAAAAGGGGCGCGTGGACGCGTCGCAAGACCGGCAATACCTTGCCGGTGATGGTCAACGGCCGGCAGACAGGCAGCAAAAAAGGTTCTGGTGCTGCACACCAACAAGAACTTCGACCAGCAGAGGACCAACTGGGTGATGCACCAGTACCACCTCGGGGACCTGGAGCAAGAGAAGGAGCGGGAGCTGGTCCTCTGCAAGATTTTCTACCAGACGAACACTAGGGCCAGGAGTAAAAAGATTATAAGTTAGTTTGGTATTGGTAGTTGTACTACCTTGTCGTCCGCAAGTTGGTATTGTTGTTAACGATCTTTTGGTATGAACTTGCATTTGCTTCCAACCATCATGCCGAGGGTCGACGTGGATATAAAGCTGAATCATTTGTTTCGAAATGAATTTTCAGGAACCTGGTTTTTATTTGATGGGTAGCATAAGCACCCGCCGTTCGAATTCCCAGTTCTCCAATTTTTTTGAAACAAGTGCATGCACTTATTATCACGATAAAAAACAATATCCGTGTTGCATCCCAGTTATTAGTCTGTACTTGCAGAATTCTCTCGTTTATTGAGCACGTATATTGTTTTTTCAGGTCGAGCAAGTTTCAACTGGGTTGTAGATTGCCCAGGGTTGTTTTGTTTTTAACAGGCCCAGCCCATGACGACAACGGGGCACAGAGATCCAGCAGGTATGTACTGGCCTCTGGCCCGCCAGCGTTAGTTATATTTTGTCTTACAACATCCGCATGCAGTTTTTTTTACTGAATCAAACACACAGCCCAGTTCTATTTTCCTCTTGAAACGCATGTCCTACATCTGTTTTCTAATCTCTACCTATAGTTTTACTAGTTCATATACACGTATCATTATATTGAAAACACATAAAATTCCCTTTTCATATTTACATCCTTATTTTTGTTGTTTTTTCCCACCCGGCGCTGATTTTTTTACCACTGGTTTTCCCTTAAACCAACTAAATTGTCCCACGTCTTATTTGCTTACAAAAACAAAATGATTTTTTTGGCAAATCAATAAGTTCTTAAAAAATATTTATAATTTCAGGATTACAATAGTTCGGACTCCACCGAAATATGCAAAATAAGATTGGACTTTTTGACCGTGGTCCTGGGCAGAAAATGGGCTATAATAAATTACTTAAGAATTAGCAAATGGGCTGCAAATTATAAAAAATAGCAAATGGGCTTTATGTTGGCTGCCATAGATTTGGAGGCTGACTTGTGGGCCTACTAAGTTCATGTGTACACAAGGTTTCTCAAAAAAGAAACTTAGTCAACAATCGACTCTACCAGCGTCAGACCGTTAGATGTCAATCTAACGACAATCGTGCTTCTTCAGTCTTTGATCTTCCTGCCCCAGCCGCCCAAACCAGCGCCGTCAGAACTGCCTGCTCCCGCCTCCCGTGGCCGGCAGTGCTGCCGGGAAAGCCTCATGGCCCCATCATACTCGCATCCCTGGCCTGTCTATCCCTCTACTCACCCACACCTCCTGTTATTTTCCGGTGATGGCAGCCGAACCAGTCAACCCTCGTACTCTACACCGTGTGGGCAGCCACTGCCGTGTCTTCCCCGGCTCCGTGTCGTTCCCTTCGTAGGCCTCACCGTCGTCCACCACCCTGGTGCTCTCGGCGTGGCGTGGTCAACGATGTCCATCCAACGGCCGTAGTGCTTCTTCAACCTCTGGTCTTCTTGCCCCAGCCGCCCAAAGCAGCGTCGGTCGTGCCGCATGCTCCTGCCTCTTGTGGCCGGCTGTGCTGCCGCGGAGGCCTCACCGTCCCCATACTACTCCAACCGCTGGCCAGGCCATCCCTCCACTCACCCACTCCCCCTGTTATTCTGTGGCGACGGCAGCCTCACACCGCAGCCGAACAAGTGAACCCTCATACTCCTCTCCGCATGGGCATTCACTGACGCGTCTTCCCCGGCTCCGCGTCGTCCCCTTCCTAGGCCTCGCCGTCGTCCACCGCCGTGGTGCTCTCGGCGCGGCGTGGTCAATGTGGTCAACGACCGACTTCCATCGGAAGAGTACTGTACGTGGAGAGGCTGACAGCAGGGTCCACGACAGCCGCAAGGAAGTGCCTCCTTATTACGCGCAAAATAATTATTCCTCCACCTAACAGCAGGGACCCACCGGACATGCCACCAGTATTTTGCGGAAAAAACGTTTCCCCCCTGACTGCTGGGACCCACCGGACGGGCCACCGTATTTCACAAAAAAACATTTTCCCCTGACTACTGGGACCCACCGGACGGACCATCGTATTTCTCAAAAAAACGTTCCCCCCCCCCGCTGTCAGCTCGGACCCACCGGAAGTGCCTCCTTATTACGCACAGAAAAATGAATACTCCCCCTGCTAGCTGGGACCCAACCTGGTGGGAGGCTGACTTGTGGGCCTACTAAGTTGATGAGGATGGAGCGCTTTGTCAACTTAGCCAATATGAACGATTCTAGCTCTAGTGACCATACGATGTCCATCCAATGGCCGTAGTGCTTCTTCAACCTCTGGTCTTCTTGCTCCAGCCGCCCAAAGCTGCGTCGGTCGTGTCGCGTGCTCCTGCCTCTCGTGGCCGGCTGTGATGCCGCGGACGCCTCACCGCCCCCTACTAATCCCACCGCTGGCCCATGCTATCCCTCTACTCACCCACACCCCCTGTTATTCTGCGGCGACGACAGCCTCACGCCGCAGCCGAACCAGTGAACCCTCGTACTCCTCTCCGTGTGGGCATCCACTGTCGCGTCTTCCCCGGCTCCGCATCGTCCCCTTCCTAGGCCTCGTCGTCGTCCACCGCCTTGGTGCTCTCGGCGCGGCGTGGTAAATGTGGTCAACGACCGACTTCCATCGGAAGAGTATTGTACGTGGAGAGGCTGACAGCTGGGTCCATGGCCACAGCCTAGGATTTTTGTGATTTTCCAAGTAAGTCGCTTTGTCAGGCCTGTTGGGCTGCAAATCTTTCAAGACGAGGAGAGCTTCAGTCGACTGGCCGAGAAAATGGCCTATCAGTAATGAGAAATGGGTTGTACATTTTTAAAACACATCAAACCAGCAATTAGTTTAAAATATCTTTTTTTCATTTTGAGATTTTAAATTACATTAATTTTTATGCGTGGAGAATTTGTTGGATTTTATATTGATATACATTTATTTTTAAAATCAGTTTGAATGTGAGTCGAAATTTCGGGATTAAAAACAGTTCGGACCGCACCGAAATATGCAAAATTTCGTTAATTTTTTAAACGTGGCCACAATATGGGCTATAATGCTAACAAAAAGAATATGGGCTCCAAAAAACCTTAAGAATTAGCAAATGTGCTGTAAATTATTAGAAATAATGGCAGATGGGTTGTATGCTATTTTCCACAGATTTGAGGCTTTCCTAAAAAAAGGTTGACGCACAAGCAGTGACTGTTGGATGTCCATCGAATGGCCGTCGTGCTTCTTCAATCTCTACTCTTCCTGCTCCAGCCGCTCAAACAAGCGCCGGCGGGACTGCCTGCTCCCTCCTCCCCGCGGCCGGCTGTGCTGCCGTGCAGGCCTCACCGCCCCACCGTACTCCCATCGCTGACCTAGCCATCCCTCTACTCACCCACACCTGCTGTTATTCTCCGACGACGGCAGACGAACCAGTAAACCCTCGTACAGTCGTACTCCCCTCCGCGTGGGAAACAACTGTCGAGTCTTCCCTGCCTCCGTGTCGTTCCCTTCCTAGGCCTCGCCGTCGTCTACCGCCCTGGTGCTCTCGGTGCGGCCTGGTCAACATGGTCAACGACCGACATGCATCTGAAGTGGACTGTACATGGAGAGGCCGACATCTGGGTCCACGGCCGCACGCAAGGAAATGCCTCCTTATTACGCGCAAAATAATGATTCCTCCACCTGACATCAGGGACCCACCGAAAGGGCCTTTGTATTTCATGAAAAAAACGTTACCGCCGCTGACAGCTCGGACCCACCAGCTATATCTTCGCACACAAGGAAATGCCTCCTTATTATGCTCAAAAAAATGAATACCCCCTGCTAGCTGGGACCCACCTTGGTGGGAGGCTAACTTGTGGGCCTACTAAGTTGACCGGGACGAAGGGCTTTGTCAACTTAGTCAATATGCATGATTCTAGCTCCAGTGACCGTACAATGTCCATCCAACGGCCGTAGTGCTTCTTGAACCTCTGGTCTTCTTGCTCCAGCTGCCCAAACCAGCGCCGGTCGTGCCTTGTGCTCCTGCCTCCCGTGGCCGGCTGCGATGCGGCGGAGGCCTCACCGCCCCCTACTACTCCCACCACTGGCCAGGCCATCCCTCTACTCACCCACACCCCCTGTTGTTCTGCAGCGATGGCAGCCTCACACCGCAGCGAACCAGTGAACCCTCGTACTCCTCTACGCGTGGGCATCCATTGCCGCGTTTTCCCCGGCTCCGCGTCGTCCCCTTCCTAGGCCTCACCGTCGTCCACCGCCCTAGTGCTCTCGGCACGGCGTGGTCAACGTGGTCAAGGAACGGCTTCCATCGGACGTGGACTATACGTGGAGAGGCTTACAGCTGGGTCCATGGTCGCAGCAAGGAAGTGCCTCCTTATTACATGCAAAATAATTATTCCTCACCTGACAGCGGGGACCCATCGAACGGGCCATCGTATTTCGCCCCCCTGACTGCTGGGACCCACCAGCTACATCTTCGCACACAAGGAAGTGCCTGATAGTCGGGACCCACCTGGTCGAAGCGTACGTAGCATTGTCATTCTGTTCGCGAACGTGTACGTACATATATACTGGTCGATGTAGAGGCGCGCACGTGTCGTAGTAGAGGCGCGCACGTAGCATGTACACGTACGTACAGCGGCCAGGGTGCAAGAAAGAAAATACGGCCACGTATGTGTACATACGGGCGGGGTCTCGAACGCCTACTCGCGCATACGTACGGCCAGGGCTCGTGTACATGGCTGGATGGAACGGAGAAACAACGTAGTCGTCGTGTTCATGGGGAGGCAACGGAATGCGTCGTGTTCATGGGGAGGCAACGGAATGCGTCGTGTTCATCGGGAGGGCTTGGACGGAACAGGCGATGGAAACGAGGCCTGGCGTACCGCAGAACGGAGGAAACGGCCTTGTGTTCGACCAGCCACGTTCGAAACGGGATCATGTTCATCGGGAGGGGTCTGGCGTACCGCAAAACGGAGGAAACGAACCTCCTACGGTCGAAACGGGGGTCCTGTTGATCGGGAGGGGTGTGGCGTACCGCAAAACGGACGAAACGGACTTGTGTTGGAGCGCTACGGTCGAAACGGGGGTCCTGTTCATCAGGAGGGGTGTGGCGTACCGCAAAATGGGACTCCATGGGATACTGTTCATCTCCACCGTTGACCTCCTCCAGCCTCCACGGGCTCCTGTTCATCCAGCCTCCACGGGCTCCTGTTCATCCAGCCTCCACTGCGCGCTACTCCATCGGCTACTGTTCAACCACCCCTCCACCGTCTACTGTTCATCCAGCCCTTCACACCACGGGGTCCTGTTCAACTACCCCTCCACGGGCACCCCTCCATCGTCTACTG
>NC_041388.1:328422335-328516849 GCF_002162155.2 Triticum dicoccoides
CATCCCATCGATCGGCTTCAGTTAGCAGCAGTAGCAAAGGAATCGCTCGATCGGGTTCAGTTAACAGCCATCGATCGATCGCTCGGGTTCGGTAACGTGTAGCCTGTAGTGCAATCGCTCGGGTTCAGTTAGAGCCAACGACTCGCACACACGCGCGTACGTGTACGAGAGAAACATGCATCGCTCGGCCCCCGACCTCCCACCGTAACCGGGAACTCCCCAAAATTTTCCTCCCCCTCGCTTCTACCACGGTTTTTTCCGTCATGGACGGCCCAAAGAATGTCATGCAGCTGCGTCTCTGGCCCGCCCAGGACAAAAGGCCCATTTTCTGTCATGATTTTTTGTCATAGAAGTAGGAGCCCACCACATCTATGATGATACTGGGTTTTGTCACAATTATCATCATAGAAGTGTCATATGTATGACAGAAAAAAAATTGTTCGGCCCAAAATGTCACGGATGTGTCTTTTTTTTGTAGTGGAAGCATGTTTACTAATAAGTTTAAGTTCACCTTTAACATTAGCCATATAATCACCCAAGTGTTCAAGCATATCAGCATTGCGTTTTAATTCCCTGCCAAAATAAGCATTGAAGTTTTCTTGTTTAACCATAAAGTCATCAAATTCATCCAAGCATGGGCTAGCAAACTTAGTAAATGGGATTTCAGCTTTATCATATCTATAGAGAGAATTTACCTTTGCTACCTGTGTCAGGTTATCAAGACCATATGTTTCTTCAATAGATAATGAATTAAGACCATGTATTTCTTCAATAGGAGGTAAATTCTTAACATCTTCAGCTTTAATACCGTTTTCCTTCTTAGATTTCTTTGCCTCTTGCATATCTTCAGGACTGAGAAATAGAATACCCCTTTTCTTCGGAGTTAGCTTAGGAGTTGGTTCAGGAATTGGATCAGGAAGTGTCCAATTATTTTCATTAGTCAACATATTATTCAATAAAATTTCAGCTTCATCTGGTGTTCTTTCCCTGAAAACACAACCAGCACAACTATCCAGGTGGTCTCTGGAAGCATCGGTTAGTCCATTATAAAAGATATCAAGTATTTCATTTTTCTTAAGAGGATGATCAGGCAAAGCATTAAGTAATTGGAGAAGCCTCCCCCAAGCTTGCGGGAGACTCTCTTCTTCAATTTGCACAAAATTATATATTTCCCTTAAAGCAGCTTGTTTCTTATGAGCAGGGAAATATTTAGCAGAGAAGTAATAAATCATATCCTGGGGACTACGCACACAACCAGGATCAAGAGAATTAAACCATGTCTTAGCATAACCCTTTAATGAGAACGGAAATAATTTAAACCATGTCTTAGCATCACCCATTTGCAAAGATATTTCAGTAGGTGTCAACTTATTCAAATCAAGTCTGTGATATAAAGAGAGAGGCATAACACTAACACTGGCTCCAAGATCACATAAAGTGGTTTTAACATAGTTTCTTTTAATGGATCATGGTATAGTTGGTACTCCGGGATCTCCAAGTTTATTTGGTATTCCTCCCTTAAAAGTATAATTAGCAAGCATGGTGGAAATTTCCGCTTCCGGTATCTTTCTTTTATTTGTCACAATTTCTTTCATATACTTAGCATAAGGATTCATTTTAAGCATATTAGTCAAACGCATACGCAAAAAGATAGGTCTAATCATTTCAGCAAAGTGCTCAAAATCCTCATCATCCTTTTTCTTGGATGGTTTAGGAGGAAAAGGCATGGGTTTCTGAACCCATGGTTCTCTTTCCTTACCATGCTTCCTAGCAACAAAGTATCTCTTATCATAACGTTGATTCTCTGATTGTGGGTTATCAAGATCAACAGCAGGTTCAATCTCTACGTCATTATCATTACTAGGTTGAGCATCAACATGATCATCATTATTAACATTATCACTAGGTTCATGTTCATTACCAGATTGTGTTTCAACATCAGAAATAGAGATATCATTGGGATTCTCAGGTGTGTCAATAACAGGTTTGTCGGCGTTCTGGGAATGGGGGTCCCCAGACTTGCCTGCCTGCGGCCCGCGGCGTGGCTGGGCCAGCAGGCCGTACGGCCCATCTTCATCAAAAAGCACCCAAGACCCTCACGAGGGGCCAAGCCTCGCGAGGCGGACGATGCAAGACCTCCTCTCGAGTGGCCTAGCTAGGCAGGCTCACCAGGAGCGGAGATATCAAGGCGAGGCGAACCTCATGAGGCGCTTGTGACGTGAGCCGTGACGATCGACACCAGGCGGGCGCCAGCGTGCATAGCGTCCTTGTTTCCTCTTTGGTGCAAAGGGGGAAAGCGCAGTCGCGGGGAACCGAGGCCTCAGGGAAAGGTTGCCATTTCGGTGCAACAAGACCAATACCATGGACTGCAAGACGGAGGTCACCGTGGAGCCCAGAACAGCGTCACCACCAGAACTTTGTGCAGGTGAAGACTACTTTTGTCAGGATAGCTTGTACTAGCTGTCCCCCTTCAAAATTAGCCCGCCATTGTTGGCTCCCTTCCCGCTCAATATTTGGGAAGAGGACCAGGGACTCTATAAATAGGACTAGCCACCACAGTGGAGGGGGGATCACCTCATCTGAGCAAGAGGAAGAGAGACCACCCCACACACACAAGCTCACCAAGCCCAAGAACGCCTCAACCTCAGGAGGCCGTTTTTCCTTGTATTGTTCATCATCAGCCCAAGAGGCAATCCACCACCACCACACTGGAGTAGGGTATTACACCACAACGGTGGCCCAAACCAGTATAAACCCCGTGTCCCTCTGTGTTGTGAGTTCGTCGAGTTCGTCTGCAAGATCTTAGCGAGCTAGAGCGTAGATCGGTTGGAGGGAAAGACTTCGCGCGCACCCAGTGTTCGAACCTTAAGGGTTTGTCGGAACCCCACATCCCGACATTTGGCGCGCCAGGTAGGGGTGCGCCGGAGCTTTTCTCCATCAACCAGATCCCCGTACCGCCGCACCGCGCTCCCATGGCAGGTGCCCGGCCACCGACCTCCTCGACCGACGCCAGCAGCAGGGAGTCTGGGTACCGAGCCCTGGCCCCCATTGTGCGGCGAGTGCAGTGGCCGGTCAAGTTCAAGCCGGAGATGCCGCCACATTACGACGGCGCGGCAGACTCGGCGCTGTTCCTGCTAGCGTACGAGGAGGCCGTCCTCGAAGCCGGAGGTGACGACAAGATCATGGCAAACTTGTTCCCCCTAGCCCTCGCCGGCAAGCCACGCACTTGGCTGCTCGACCTCCCGGGATCCACGATGACGTCCTGGGGGGAACTCCGCGACCTCTTCACTGCGCGCAACGTGGCGCCGGCACACCACGCAGTCGCGGCACTGCTGGGCAGCTCCCAAGCACCTCCTTCAGGTCGCCACGTCAAGCCTTTCTTCTGTCAGATTGGGGCCGCCTGCAAGCGCCCGAGGACTCCGCCGGGTTGGGCCGCGCCGGAAGCCGACCTCACCTTCGACTCGGAAGACCACCCCGGCTCCACCGCCAGCTCAGGGATGCTTCTGATGCTCTGCATGCCCACCATCTGCAACGTGGCTGTCACCAAGACCCTCATCAACGGGGGCGCCAGTCTCAACCTGCTCTTCGTGGAAACTTTCAGCCTTCTTCATGCGCCGCTCGAACAGCTCGGCCTCAGCAAGCCCTTCACAGGGGTGGGTGGTGGAGCTGCTCACCCCTTGGGGCAGATCCGCCTCCCTATCACCTTTGGCATGTGGGATAACTACCGCACCGAGCTGGTGGACTTTGACATCGCCCGCATCGGTCTCCCGTACAATGCCATCCTCGGGTACCCGGCCCTCGCTCAGTTCCTGGCGGCAACTCACCCGACCTACAACCTCATGAAGATGCCAAGGAGAAAGGGCGTCCTCACCATCCAAGGGGACGCTAAGGAGGCCGTGATGGCGCTCAGGCTCACCTTCAAGACCACGGCAGCAGCGCAGCCAGCCGGTGCCGGTGCGCCGGAGGCCAAGGAGGCTGCGCCCACCAAGAAAAAGGAGTTGTTCACCCAAGACAAGGCGGTGACCAAGCAGGTGCCAGTCAACGAGGATGGGTCTTCAGGAGCCACCTTCACCATAGGAACCGGCCTTAACCCGGGGCAAGAAGAAGCTTTGGTGAGGTTTTTGCGCGCGAACAAGGAGATATTCGCGTGGGAACCCGATCAACTGGTAGGGGTCCCGAGAGAGGTAATCCAGCATCATCTATAGGTGTGCCCCAACGTACTCCCCGTGAAGCAGCGAGCAAGATGGCAGTCCACTGAGAAGCAGGCCTTCATCGTCCAAGAGACACGCAAGCTGGAGGCGACAGGTACTATCTGGGAAGTTCGATACCCCGAATGGCTGGCGAACCCCGTTGTAGTACCGAAGAAAGGCGGGAAGGAACGGATGTGTGTCGACTTCACCAACCTAAACAAAGCCTGCCCCCAAGACTCGTTCCCCCTTCCGCGCATCGATCAAATCGTTGACTCCACCGCCGAGTGCAATTTGCTGTGTTTCTTGGATGCGTTCTCTGGATACCATCAGATCAAGATGGCGGTGGAGGATGTGGAGAAGACGGCCTTATTGACACCATGTGGGGTGTACTGCTACACCTGCATGCCTTTCGGCCTTCGCAACACGGGCGCGACCTTTCAGCGGCTGATGCACATCGCCTTGGGGTGGCAGCTCGGCAGGAACACAGAGGCCTACGCTGATGACATAGTGGTCAAATCTCGTGAGGCGAGGACGTTGATTCAAGACTTGGAGGAGACCTTCGAGAGCTTGCGCCAAGTGAACTTAAGGCTTAACCCGGAAAAGTGTGTGTTTGGTGTCCCATCCGGCAAGTTGCTAGGGTTTCTCGTATCCCATAGAGGGATCGAGGCGAACCCGGAAAAGATCGAGGCCATCGAAGACATGAGCCCACCACAGACCCTCAAGGAGATGCAAAAGCTGGCAGGACGGGTGACCGCGTTAGGGTGTTTCATCTCTAAGCTAGGCAAGCGAGCCTTGCCATTCTTTAAGCTCATGAAGAAGAAAAGCCCCTTCGAGTGGACCCCGGAGGCCGACCAGGCCTTCCGAGACCTCAAGAAATACCTCACCAGCCCCCCGGTGATGGTGGCACCGCGGCCTCTCGAGCCTCTTTTTCTCTACCTTGCCGCCACCCCGTACTCTGCCAGTGTGGCGCTGGTGGTGGTTCAGGAGGAGCGTCAAGACAAGGGTAGAGCTGATGCAACACCGGGCCAGAGAGGTGCAGCAAAGCCATCAGCGGCGGAGGACCTAGCTTAGCAGAGCAACATCACGGAAGCTCCTGAGGGCGGTCAGGTCTCAGGAGACCCATCACCTCAGGGTATGCCACAATCTACGCGGAACCCGAGCCTCAACAGTGTACTGGCACTCGTCGAGCACCCGGTGTACTTCGTCAGCACTGTACTGCGGGACGCGAGGGCGCACTACCCCATGCCGCAGAAGCTCCTACTCGCACTTTTGCTGGCCTCGTGCAAGCTGCGGCACTACTTCTAGGGGCACCCCCTCAAGTTCGTCTCGTCTTACCCGTTGGAGAGGATACTCAGGAGCCCAAACTCAGCCGGAAGGGTCGCTGAATGGAACATCGAGCTGCAAGCATTTCAGCTGGAGTTTAGCACCACCGAGGTCATCAAGGGAGCCGCGCTCGCCGATTTTGTGGCAGAATGGACAGATGCCCCGGCTCTTGAGGAAGGATGAGGGAGTCCTGGATTAGGGGGTCTCCGTACAGCCGAACTATATCCTTTTGCCAGACTGTTAGACTATGAAGATACAAGATTGAAGACTTCGTCTCGTGTCCGGATGGGACTCTACTTGGCGTGGAAGGCAAGCTAGGCAGTACTGATATGGATATCTCCTCCTTTGTAACCGACCTTGTGTAACCCTAACCCTCTCCGGTGTCTATATAAACCGGAGGGCTTTTAGTCCGTAGGACACAATAACATACAATCATACCATAGGCTAGCTTCTAGGGTTTAGCCTCTCCGATCTCGTGGTAGATCAACTCTTGTAATACCCATATCATCAAGAATAAATCAAGCAGGACGTAGGGTTTTACCTCCATCAAGAGGGCCCGAACCTGGGTAAAACATCGTGTCCCCTGCCTCCTGTTACCATCCGCCTTAGACGCACAGTTCGGGACCCCCTACCCGAGATCCACTGGTTTTGACGTCGACATTGGTGCTTTCATTGAGAGTTCCTTTGTGTCGTCGCCGTTAGGCTTGATGGCTCCTTCTATCATCGATAGCGATGCAGTCCAGGGTGAGACTTTTCTCCCTGGACAGATCTTTGTGTTTGGCGGCTTCACACTGCGGGCCAACTCGCTTGGCCATCTGGAGCAGATCGAAAGTTACGCCCCTGGCCACCAGCTCAGGTTTGGAAGCTTAAACTACACGGTCGATATCCGCGGAGACTTGATCTTCGACGGATTCGAGCCTCTGCCTTGTGCGGCGGTCACGATGAGTATGATTTAGCTCTACCATCAGACAGTGTCCAGGAGATCGCACCGGCAGCCGCTCCGACCCTCAATTCGGAGCCAGTTGTGCCGTCCATGGACGGGTGGATGGACCCCGCCACGGAGGCCTTACCCTCAGCGGCGATCGAGCCGAACATCGACCTTACCCTGCACGAGAGCCGTGTTGTTGAAAGTGCAACTATCCCTAGGTGGTTTTGGTAATTCATAACAACATATAGCTCATTGAGCTAATGCTATTCCAAGATGATTATTTCAGGAAAGCTCAATGATTGGCATGGCATGGATGTGAAAGTGGAACCCTCAAAATGCTAAGGACAAAGGATTGGCTCAAGCTCAAAAGCTCAAGACTCTTCATTTTATATTTTAGTGATCCAAGATCACATTGAGTCTTTAGGAAAAGGCCAATACTATCAAGGAGGGATGAGGTGTTGCTTAATGAGCCTCTTGCTTCATGTGCTTAATGATATGCTCCAAAGTCCTCAGCTACTTTCCCATATCCACATATGACCTAAACCCAAAGCCAAACTCGGTCCTACCGATTCTTTCTATCCGGCGCCACCGAGTTTCATTTGTCATAAGCCACTGCCAAACCCTAGCAATTCGGTTCTACCAATAGGGATCTCGGTCTCACCGAGATGGGATTGCAAACTCTCTGTTTCCCTTTCGTAACTTTTCGGTCTCACCGAAAGAGCGAATCGGTCCCACCGAGATTGCAATGTAAATTCAGTGTTTCCTTTTTGTAACTTTTCGGTCTCACCGAAAGAGCAAATCGGTCCCACCGAGTTTGCCTGACTAACTCTCTGGTTAGCTTATTACCAAAATCGGTCCCACCGAGTTTGTGTAATCGGTCTCACCGAGATTACGTTATGCCCAAACCCTAACCATATCGGTCCTACCGAGTTGCATGTCAGTCCCACCGAAAATCTCTAACGGTCACTAGGTTTACCTTTTCGGTCCAACCGAGTTTGTTGATTCGGTCACACTGAGATTGAAAAACTGTGTGTAACGGTTGGATTTTGTGTGGAGGCTATATATACCCCTCCACCTCCTCTTCATTCGTGGAGAGAGCCCTCAGAACACATACACACTTCCAACTCATATGTTCTGAGAGAGAACCACCTACTCATGTGTTGAGATCAAGACATTCCATTCCTACCATATGAATCTTGATCTCTAGCCTTCCCAAGTTGCTTTCCACTCAAATCTTCTTTCCACAAAATCCAAATCCTATGAGAGAGAGTTGAGTGTTGGGGAGACTATCATTTGAAGCACAAGAGCAAGGAGTTCATTACCTACACACCATTTGTTACTTCTTGGAGAGTGGTGTCTCCTAGATTGGCTAGGTGTCACTTGGGAGCCTCCGACAAGATTGTGGAGTTGAACCAAGGAGTTTGTAAGGGCAAGGAGATCGCCTACTTCGTGAAGATCTACCGCTAGTGAGGCAAGTCCTTCGTGGGCGATGGCCATGGTGGGATAGACAAGGTTGCTTCTTCGTGGACCCTTTGTGGGTGGTTGCTTCTTCGTGGACCCTTCGTGGGTGGAGCCCTCCGTGGACTCGCGCAACCATTACCCTTTGTGGGTGGAGCCCTCCGTGGACTCGCGCAACCATTACCCTTCGTGGGTTGAAGTCTCCATCAACGTGGATGTAGGATAGCACCACCTATCCGAACCACGGGAAAAACATCCGTGTCTCCAATTGCGTTTGAATTCTCCAAACCCTTCCCTTTACATTCTTGCAAGTTGCATGCTTTACTTTCCGCTGCCAATATACTCTTTGCATGCTTGCTTGAATTGTGTGATGATTGCTTGACTTGTCCTACAATAGCTAAAATCTACCAAGAACTAAAATTGGGAAAAGGTTAAGTTTTTATTTGGTCAAGTAGTCTAATCACCCCCCCTCTAGACATACTTTCGATCCTACAAGTGGTATCAGAGCTTTGATCTCCATTTGCTTTGATCTCCATAGCTTTTGGTGGTCATAGCCTTGGTTTCACAACCTAGGAGAGTATGGCGTCTAGCGAGGGAAATTATCACCGTAGAGGTCCTTACTTTGATGGTACTAATTTTGCTAGTTGGAAGCATAAAATGAAAATGCATATTCTTGGACATAACCCCGCCGTTTGGGCTATTGTGTGTGTTGGTTTGCAAGGTGACTTCTTTGATGGGAAAGAACCAAACCGTGAAGCTACCGCGGATGAGCTGAAGATGTTGCAATACAGTGCTCAAGCTTGTGATATTCTCTTCAACGGATTGTGCCCCGAAGAATTCAACAAAATCAGCTGTCTTGAGAATGCAAAGGAAATTTGGGACACTTTGATTGATATGCACGAAGGTGCCGACTCCGTCAAGGAATCCAAGTTGGATGTGCTTCAAAGTCAACTTGACAAGTTCAAAATGAAGGATGGTGAAGGTGTCGCTGAAATGTACTCTAGGCTTGCTCTCATCACAAATGAGATTGCCGGCTTAGGAAGTGAAGAGATGACCGATAGATTCATCATCAAGAAGATTATAAGAGCCTTGGATGGAAAATATGATACCGTGTGCACATTGATCCAAATGATGCCCAATTACAAAGATCTCAAGCCAACGGAGGTGATTGGAAGAATTGTTTCTCATGAGATGTCACTTAAGGATAAAGAGGAACTTCACAACAAATCAAGTGGTGCCTACAAAGCCTCATGTGAAGCCCCTACATCATCAAGTGAGAAACAAAACTTCAATGAAGAATTGAGCTTAATGGTGAAGAACTTCAACAAGTTCTACAAGAGTAGAAGCAAAGATAGAAGCTTCAAGTCAAGGTCCTACAATGACAAAAGATCTTCTAGTCGAGAGCGAAACTGCTACAGTTGTGGAAGACCCGGACACTATTCCAATGAGTGTACGGCTCCCTACAAGAGAAGAGAAGATTCTCCAAAAAGAAGAAGCAAAGAATCACCACCAAGAGAGAGAAGGAGTAGAGATGGTCGTTATGAACGAAGATACTCACGGAGAAGCTAGGATTCAGAAAGGAAGGAAAAATCATCAAGGAGCTACACAAAACGAAGACATCAAGCTCATGTTGGTGAATGGGTATCCGGCTCCGACTCCGACAGCCACTCCGAGAGAAGTTATCACTCCGACTCCGAAGATACTCAAGATGAAGGTGTTGCCGGTCTAGCACTTGTGTCAACCAACTCCTACGACATAATTGACTCACCAAATGAAGGAATTGGAAGATGCTTCATGACCAAAGGTCCTAAGGTAACACACCCCGAGTATGTTGATTTCAATAGTGATGAAGATGACTTGTTAGGTGATGATTTGCTTGTTGACAACTCTAGTGATGAATACTATGATGAAACATCAATTAATCATGCTAATCAAGATAAAACGAATGACAATGATAAGGAGAAGATTGAGGCTCTAACTAAAGAACTAATCACTCTTAAGTTAGCTCATGAAACTATCTTCGAAGATCATCGAGAACTTTTAAGAGCTCATGAGAAATTACGCTTTGAAAAGCTCAATCTTGAGCAAGAGCATGAGTTCTTAAAAGCAATCAATGATGATCTCCGCAAGAAAAGTTCTCCTTACATTGCCAAGCGTTTACTCTTATCCACTTACATGCCTCAAGTCAAGTCTAGTAACAAGAACAAGAAAGATTCTTCCTCTAGCAGTAACAATGATCATGCTAAATCCAATATTGTTGCTTCTAGTAGTTCTCTTGATTCCACTAATGATTCTCTTAGCCAAGTTACACTTGAGCAAGAAAATAGCTTATTGAAGGGAATTATAGAGAAAGAAGGTACAAAAGCCTTGCCAGGAGTAAGCAATTCGAGGAAATTGTGCGCAAGCAAGGAATGCACCGGAAGAATCAAGGTGTTGGTTTTGAACGAAAGTTCAATGCCAATGGAGTTGAGTGGGAAGAAGATCAATACCCCAAGACAAAGTTTGTTCCTCAACAAGAGAAGTGTGATACTTCTTTCAAGGGGACACAAGCTCAAGATGATCTTCCACCACAAGACTACAAGCAAAAAGGCAAGGACAAGCTTCAAGAGGAAATTGATGCATTTGAAGAAGCTCCTAAGACCTTAGTCAAGTGGATTCCCAAGACTACTTCAAGTTCCACTTCATCAAGTACGACTACAACTCCAAGGATTCCCATCAAGATGGTGTGGATCCAAAAGAAGAAGAACTAGAGAGTTCTTGAGGGTGACTCCGCCAACATACTTCACTCTTATCATTTTGGCAAGAACAAGTGCAATCAACTTCCACATCTTGCACTAGTTCAAGGAGTCACAAACCCTCTTGTTGGTAAGACAAGGGACATGGTAACCTAAAAGTTTTCATGGACATCATCTTGTATGTGCATCACTCTATGTCTATGGATATCCTTGTTTGTTCCTTGCGGGACTAACCCATGTAGGTATTGAAAGTGCAATTCACTCAAAGGGATAGCTCCAAGTGATCTATATCAACATTGAGCATCCACATCTTCAACATCTACATGAAGTCATCATCGACAAAACCCGAGGTTAGTTCATCCCTCTAAGGGGGGATATCACATCTAGGGGGAGCTTTACTCTAAGACTTGAGCTAAAGCAACTCTAAAGATGTGAACACAACAATGATTTATGTAAAAGTGGTAATCCCACTTGAGCTTAAACGATGAGTATGACCTATGATCAAGTGTTCTCACTTGACTCCTAAGTCAATATACTCATATATAGATGACCTTGTCATCGCAAATTGCTTGATAGATGCTAGAATTGGTTGTGCATGCCTTGTCACATATTTCATTTTCCATCTTATTGTGTGAGCATGTTGGTTGCATATTTTACTCATTCGAGGACATCCACTTGTTGTTTTGATTGTTTGGTTTTATTTCCTTTTGCCAAGTGGGTGGACAAGAATGCCTAAGAACCTCCTCTAGCTATCTATGCTTTTCTCGTCTCAAACTCTATTCATGCTACATCACGAAATTTGATCAAGTCATATTCGAACCACTATGTGTGAGGAGCGCTCGGAGTCCCCGATTCGTCATAGACTTAAACTTCCAAAACCTCTTTATGATTCTCGGTCTGACCGATACCCTACTTTCGGTCCTACCGAGATCACTAAGTTGATCTATGTTTTCGATCTCGGTGCAACCGATTTGAACCATTCGGTCACACCGAGTTGCAATAACTGTATACAGTTTTGCATCTCGGTGCCACCGAGTCGTTCCACTCGGTCACACCGACAGGGTCGGGCTATATATAGTCACAGGCAAAAATTTGGAAATTTCTCCGAACCCCTTCGCCCGCGCGATAGCTTGCTCTGCCAACTTGGTCTCCGGATCGTCTCCTCGCCGCCAGCCGCCTCCTGCCGCTGGTCTCCATCGCCATCAACGGAATTCAACCCCGCCGTTGCCGTCGTAGCGAGTCTCCGCCGAACTAGGGTATGGACTCGATCACAGTGCTATTCCCCGTCCGATTCCTAGCACATTGTGTTCTTAATGATTCTTGCCACGATTGAAATACTCCTATCCAGTCAATGCGTTCGTAGATTAGTTTTGATTCGAAAATTTTAGGGTTAGGTTTCCGCCGAAACCATCTCGGACCCACCGAGTTGAAAAACTCGGTCCCACCGATTTGGCTTATGCCATTGCACAAGTGAGACTCGGTCTGACCGAGAATTACTTATCGGTGTGACCGATTTTGGAACTTTGTGAAACCCTAGCAGTCTCGGTGCCACCGAACTGTGACTCGGTCTGACCGAGTTCACTAGTTTTGGTTCCAAAACTGCTTCGGTATCACCGAGTTTAAAAATCGGTAGATCCGAGATGATTTCAGTGGGAAACTAAAACTAAGTTTTTGGATCATTCTTTTGCAAAAATCTCTGCATTTTGTGATGCTCATCAACTCTATCTCATCTATAACCTATTCATAGGGTCAGTAGTCAGAGTTTGCAACATGTCTAATCAGAGTGACAGCCAGAACTTGTCAGAGCAGCAAGTGCAGATGAGTGAGGGCACTAGTCCCTCCAGCTCTTCAGATGATGGCAGCAGAAGTACCCTAAGCAATTTGCCAAAAGCTGCCACCAGACAGACGAAGAAGAGAACTTCAGATTCTGAGGATGAAGATTATGTGGCAGAGGAAGAGGAAGCCACATCAAAGAGAGTTGAGCCAGCACAGGGCACAAATCCAGGCTTAAAGATCAAAAGGCCAGCAGGTAGGTAGCCTATGCCAAAGGCCAGAGTTTCAACTCAGATTCCTGAAAAGCCTGCACCCATAGAGCCAGTTGCTGCTGAAGGCAAGAAAAGAAAGGAAAGGGTGAAGAAAACCGTAGCCAGAGTGCTTGGCAAGGCTTCCATCATGGAAGAAGAGGAAGAAGAAGAGGTTGCTGCACCAGCACCTGAGGCACCCAAGCTGATGGGTGATGCCATAAGATCAGGGGCAGCTGCTTCCAAGGCAAAGCCAGCTCCAAAGCCAAAACCAAAGAGGAATACAAGAAGCATCCCAGCTGCTGAGAAGAACAAGGCCCCAGTGCCTGAAGCTGCAGAAGAAGATGATGAAGAGCAAGTACTTAGAAAGCTCAAGCCCAAGATCCCAGACCACAATGATGCTCATCCTGTGGCTGAGGACATGAAGCTCAGGAGAGACTCATGGCTCAGGAAGTGGAGAGAAGCAGATCCGTATGCTTCAAGGAGAAGAACTGCTGTTGATTACAGGTTTCACACTAAGGAACAGCAGGACTTCTATGAGACAGTTTTGCTTGATAAGAAGCCAATTGTATGTGATATGAGATGGGTTGACTGGCAATACATCAAGGACAATGAAGAGTACTACCCTGGAGTGCAGGACAGCTTCAATGCTTGTGGAGTAGCAGACTTTGTTGGGCAGAAGCTCACAAAGTGGAACGAGGAACTTATTATGCAATTCTACTCCATGACACACTTCTATCCAGATGGTAGGATAACTTGGATGTCTGAAGGTACGAGGTACCAATCTACTGTTGAGGAATGGGCAAAGTTGATCAATGCCCCAGAGGAAAATGAAGATGACTTGGATGTCTATGCCAAGAAAAATATGGACCACAACTCTATGTCCAACATGTACAAGGAGATTCCAAATGAAGCACTTGACACTTTCAAGTTTGGCTCAGTACACTATCTTCTATCAGGGCTGCCAACAATCAATTGGATACTGAGGCACACCTTGTTGCCCAAGTCAGGTGATCACAAGATGATCAGAGGCCATGCAATCAACTTGCTACATATCTTTGATGTGCCACAGAAGTTCAAGGTGATGAGCCTCATGGTAGAGACAATCAAGAGGACAGCAGCAGACCAGAAGAGGAGTTGTGGATATGCCCCATAGATTCAGGAGCTCATTAACTCCAAGATGGGCACAGGCATATACTTATTGGACAAGGAACACCTGCCCATCCGTCCAGATTTTGAAGATCATCAAGTTCTTATGACTGAGAATGAACCATTGTCTGCACAAGCACAAGCAAAGAAGGAGAAGGCAAGGAAGGAGAAAGCTGCCAAGATGCCAACTCAAGAGGAGGCATCTGAGTATTTCTTGAAAACCAAACAAGAGCAGCTTGGTTACCTAATTGCATCCACCCTGCAGATTGAGAAAGGACTAGCCACCCTAACTCAGAACCAGGCAAGCCTAGAGAGAATCATGGAACAAAAGTTCTATGACTTGGATGTCAAGGTGACAGAGATTCAGACTGCAGTGGAGCAACTCCAAGATGACATGCAGGAGAGGAGAGGCAGGACTACAACTGATGCCTTTGCCAGAGTGCCACGAGGTCTGAGGTCGTCTGCAGTGCCAGTTGCTGACCCTAGAGCCACCACGTCTGCACCAGCTACAGCCTCAGTTCCACCAGCTCCAGCGTCCACTTCAGCCTCGACTCCGACCACGTCTACAGAAGGCTTCGTCCTTGGAGTGCTCTGGACTCCACCACCACCTGAAGATCAAGCCTGAGCGTCGACTTAGCACTATGCATTTTCTAGGAACTTTTTGGTAACTTGTTGCCAAAGGGGGAGAAAATGTATAGATCATAGGCTTCGAGAGAGAGTGTGTTGCTTTTATTCTCTCTTGCTTTATTTGGTGTTTTTTCGAACTTTGTTTGCTTTTGAGTGCTTGAGATACTATGTCATTGCTCGTGAGACATTGATGATCATGTGTTTGATCATAAGCTACACTTATGCATGCTTGATATATCTTATCTATCTTATGTGATCATTCACTATTCTTGGTGATGAGTGTATGTATTTCATTCTTATCATTTTAAGCGCTCCACCAAGATGTATGTGACATGGAAGAGTAACCCATGACTCTAACTCTTTGTGCATTTGCAGTCCAAAGCAAATTTTAAATATGCACAAATTTAGGGGGAGCTCTTACTTGTCACATACTTCTCAAAGCGACGATATATTTCATGCTTATTATCATTTGTCGAAGCTTTGATCTATATGTTGTCATCAATTACCAAAAAGGGGGAGATTGAAAGTGCAACTATCCCTAGGTGGTTTTGGTAATTCATAACAACATATAGCTCATTGAGCTAATGCTATTCCAAGATGATTATTTCAGGAAAGCTCAATGATTGGCATGGCATGGATGTGAAAGTGGAACCCTCAAAATGCTAAGGACAAAGGATTGGCTCAAGCTCAAAAGCTCAAGACTCTTCATTTTATATTTTAGTGATCCAAGATCACATTGAGTCTTTAGGAAAAGGCCAATACTATCAAGGAGGGATGAGGTGTTGCTTAATGAGCCTCTTGCTTCATGTGCTTAATGATATGCTCCAAAATCCTCAGCTACTTTCCCATATCCACATATGACCTAAACCCAAAGCCAAACTCGGTCCTACCGATTCTTTCTATCCGGCGCCACCGAGTTTCATTTGTCATAAGCCACTGCCAAACCCTAGCAATTCGGTTCTACCAATAGGGATCTCGGTCTCACCGAGATGGGATTGCAAACTCTCTGTTTCCCTTTCGTAACTTTTCGGTCTCACCGAAAGAGCGAATCGGTCCCACCGAGATTGCAATGTAAATTCAGTGTTTCCTTTTTGTAACTTTTCGGTCTCACCGAAAGAGCAAATCGGTCCCACCGAGTTTGCGTGACCAACTCTCTGGTTAGCTTATTACCAAAATCGGTCCCACCGAGTTTGTGTAATCGGTCTCACCGAGATTACGTTATGCCCAAACCCTAACCATATCGGTCCTACCGAGTTGCATGTCAGTCCCACCGAAAATCTCTAACGGTCACTAGGTTTACCTTTACGGTCCAACCGAGTTTGTTGATTCGGTCCCACCGAGATTGGAAAACTGTGTGTAACGGTTGGATTTTGTGTGGAGGCTATATATACCCCTCCACCTCCTCTTAATTCATGGAGAGAGCCATCAGAACACATACACACTTCCAACTCATATGTTCTGAGAGAGAACCACCTACTCATGTGTTGAGATCAAGACATTCCATTCCTACCATATGAATCTTGATCTCTAGCCTTCCCAAGTTGCTTTCCACTCAAATCTTCTTTCCACAAAATCCAAATCCTATGAGAGAGAGTTGAGTGTTGGGGAGACTATCATTTGAAGCACAAGAGCAAGGAGTTCATTACCTACACACCATTTGTTACTTCTTGGAGAGTGGTGTCTCCTAGATTGGCTAGGTGTCACTTGGGAGCCTCCGACAAGATTGTGGAGTTGAACCAAGGAGTTTGTAAGGGCAAGGAGATCGCCTACTTCGTGAAGATCTACCGCTAGTGAGGCAAGTCCTTCGTGGGCGATGGCCATGGTGGGATAGACAAGGTTGCTTCTTCGTGGACCCTTTGTGGGTGGTTGCTTCTTCGTGGACCCTTCGTGGGTGGAGCCCTCCGTGGACTCGCGCAACCATTACCCTTTGTGGGTGGAGCCCTCCGTGGACTCGCGCAACCGTTACCCTTTGTGGGTTGAAGTCTCCATCAACGTGGATGTAGGATATCACCACCTATCCGAACCACGGGAAAAACATCCATGTCTCCAATTGCGTTTGAATTCTCCAAACCCTTCCCTTTACATTCTTACAAGTTGCATGCTTTACTTTCCGCTGCCAATATACTCTTTGCATGCTTGCTTGAATTGTGTGATGATTGCTTGACTTATCCTACAATAGCTAAAATCTACCAAGAACTAAAATTGGGAAAAGGTTAAGTTTTTATTTGGTCAAGTAGTCTAATCACCCCCCCTCTAGACATACTTTCGATCCTACAGTTGTCAAACTACCGGATCCTTCTCCGGCCACAGACTCCGAACCGCCTGCGCCCGTTCCTAGCGAATCCGATTGGGCGCCGATCATGGAGTTTACCTCCATGTTTATTTTTCAGCACTCGCCCTTTGGCGACATACTGAACTCATTAAGATCTCTCTCCTTGTCAGGAGGATCCTGGCCGAACTATGCCCGGCAGGATTGGGATGCGGATGACGAAGAAATTCGTTGCCCACCCACCAGCCACTTAGTAGCCACTGTCGACAACTTAACCGACATGCTCGACTTCGACTCCGAAGACATCGACGGTATGGACGATGATGCGGGAAACGCAGAGGAACCACCACCCATAGGGCACTGGACAGCCACCTCATCATATGATATATACATGGTGGACACACCCAAAGAAGGCAATGGCGACGAGACAGTGGAGGATGACCCCTCCAAGAAGCAACCCAAGCGCCGACATCAGCGGCGCCACTCTAAGTCCCGCCAAAGCAAAAGTGGTGATACAGGCACAAGAGATAATAACGCTCCGGATAGTGCCGAAGATGGCAAAAATCCCCTCCAGCACGATCTAGGACAGGAGGATGGAGAGGCCAGCCCTCCAGAGAGAGCGGCAGATGGAGAGGCGGAGGATGATAATTACATGCCCCCTCCGAAGACGAGGCAAGCCTCGACGATGACGAATTCGTCGTGCTAGAGGATCCCGTCGAACAAGAGCACTTTAGGCGCCGGCTTATAGGCATGGCAAATAGCCTTAAGAAAAAGAAGTAGCAGCTTCAAGCTGATCAAGATATGCTAGCTGAAAGATGGACTGAAGTCCTGGCGGCCGAGGAATATAAAGTAGAACGCCCCTCCAAGAATTACCCAAAATGCAGGTTGCTACCCCGTCTGGAGGAAGAAGTGTATGATGCGGCTGATCGGCCACCCCATGGCCGCGACAGAGAGGCATTCTAGCCAAAAGCTCAGCCTGCACCCCAACGCCATTCAAATAAAAAGGCATGGGGAAATACGCCAGACCTGCGAAATGTATTGGAGGACAAAGAAAAACACGCATGATCGATCTACGGATTACGAGGGCGCGCCACTACGCGAGATGATAGTCGTCACGCCGGATACAGCAAAAGTAAATCCGGCTGGGCCGAGCACAGCCCAGTACAGAGGTGCCGCACACCCCTTATGCTTCACGAACGAAGTAATGGATCATCAAATCCCAGGGGTTTCAAACCCGTAAATATAGAATCATACGACGGCACGACAGATCCTGCGGTATGGATCGAGGATTTCCTCCTGCACATCCACATGGCCCGCGGTGATGACCTACACGCAATCAAATACCTCCCACTCAAACTTAAAGGACCAGCTCGGCATTGGCTCAACAGCTTGCTAGTAGAGTCCATTGGCTGTTGGGAAGATCTAGAAGCCGCATTCCTCGACAACTTTCAGGGCACTTATGTGCGACCACCAGACGCCGATGACCTAAGCCATATAATTCAACAGCCAGAGGATTCGGCCAGGCAATTCTGGACACGGTTCCTAACAAAGAAAAGTCAAATCATCGACTGTCCGGATGCAGAGGCCCTAGGAGCTTTTAAACACAACATCCGCGACGAGTGGCTAGCCCAGCACCTTGGTCAGGAAAGGCCGAAATCTATGGCAGCCCTCACGACACTCATGACCCGCTTTTGTGCGGGAGAAGACAGCTGGCTGGCTCGCAGTAATAACATATCAAAGAACCATGGTACTTCGGATACCAAGGACGGCAACGGCACGTCACATCGCAACAAACATAAGCACCGCATTAACAGCGACAATATCGAGGATACGGCAGTTAATGCCGGATTCAAAGGCTCTAAACCCAGTCAGTGGAAAAATCCATTCAAAATAAGCACTCCGGGCCCGTCCAGTTTGGAACGTATACTCGATCGCTTGTGTCAAATACACGGCACCCCCGACAAGCCAGCCAACCACACCAACAGGGATTGTTGGGTGTTCAAGCAGGCCAGCAAGTTAAATGCCGAAAACAAATATAAGGGGCCACATAGCGATGACGAGGAGGAGCCTCGGCAGCTGAACATCGGAGGACAGAAGAGGTTCCCCCCCACAAGTGTGGACGGTGAACATGATATACGCAACCCACATCCCCAAGAGGGAGCGGAAGCGTGCGCTCAGGGACGTATATGCGTTGGAGCCAGTCGCCCCAAAGTTCAACCCATGGTCCTCCTGTCCGATCACCTTCGATCGCAGGGACCACCCCACTAGTATCCGTCATGGCGGATTCGCCGCACTGGTCCTAGACCCAATCATTGACGGATTTCACCTCACTCGAGTCCTTATGGATGGCGGTAGCAGCCTGAACCTGCTTTACCAGGACACAGTGTGCAAAATGGGTATAGACCCCTCAAGGATCAAACCCACAAAAATGGCCTTTAAAGGCGTCATACCAGGTGTAGAAGCCCATTGCACAGGCTCAGTCACACTGGAAGTGGTCTTTGGATCCCCGGATAACTTCCGAAGCGAAGAGTTAATCTTCGATATAGTCCCATTCCGCAGTGGTTATCATGCACTGCTCGGGCGAACCGCATTTGCGAGATTCAATGCGGTACCGCATTATGCATACCTCAAGCTCAAGATGCCAGGACCTCGGGGGGTCATTATAGTTAATGGAAACACAGAGTGCTCTCTCCAAACGGAGGAGCACACTGCGGCGCTCACAGCGGAAGCGCAAAGCAGCCTCTTAAGGCAATCCACTAGTTCAGCATTTAAGGACCCGGACACCTTCAAGCGCGCCCGGAGTAATCGGCAACAGGACCGCCTGGCACATTCTGGGTTCGCATAGCAATGCGGCCCCCACCCCGGTCCCAGCCAAATGGCAAAACCTGTGCCACACGTACATAATTACGTATTAAAAATACCATGGGCACAGGCGGGGAAGGGGCACGACTACGGCACGCCCCAAGACGCGGCCTAAACCGCACTAGGGGCTTCGCGCTTTGTTATTTTTCTCTCTTTCAGGACATTAATCTCTGGAAACCTTGTCCGACAGCATGATTGCCGAACACATGATGCAGCAACCAAGGAGGCAGCAAGCTACATGACACCATGGAACTCCAGGTGGATTACGATAACGAGTGAAATACTTGCTTTAATATTATTCCTCAGCTTGCCCTTGGAGGGGACATAGTCCTACTTTTTGCTTATCGCACTACCTGTATCATTTCTGCTCTAACGCACGTTTTTTAATAGACAATGCATTGCATTAAGGCTATTATTGCATTCTTCTTTATATATATATGTTCATTCGTGACATCCAGCACTCGTACACTCTGGTACGGCCAATACGCTAGGGGCTTAAGCATACCCCACAATACGGCGAGAGAAGTCCGAACACTTTCGACAGTGTGGCACCCCGAACTTATAGCATTATATGCATCAGCTCTGAATCATGTCTTGGGTCAATAGTTGGGTTTGCCCGGCTCCCATGTTTTGGTACCTTATGTTCCGCTATATCGGCTAAGGTAGCACTGGGAGAACTACTGCGAGTGTGCCCTGGTTCTGTTGGGCTAAGCACCTCAGTAGAGAAAGCTAAAACTGACTGTCATGATAAGGCGAGAGACTGGTCGCTTTTCGAGAGGTTTTCGAGTCCTTAAAGACTTATGCCGCTTAGAGCGAGGAGTCGGCCCTGTCCGGCTTAAGGCGTGTATCACGCCCCAGATTCGGCCTTCCGAATACTAGGGGCTTCGCCGAAATTTAAAATTATAGAATTCTATGGCTAAGTGAGAGTGGTAACGCATTATAGTCCGATTGCCTTGTTCGTTGTGTTGAGTACCTTCCTTGAAGGACCCAAAAATGGGAACAAGAGTGCTCAGGTTTATCCCGAACACCCCAGCACTCGTGGCATGGGGGAGAAGCCGACGACTAGCCATCTCTCAGATTTGATAAATAGCCGAACAGAAGGTAATATTTTAAATTCAAACAAGCGTTGCATAGCGCATATGAACAAGTTTTCATGAATACAGGATTACATGAGCGAATTTACTTGAATATTATATCTTTGGTACACTCCTTCGCTCCGAGACGAGCACCCTTCAAGACACCCTCATAGTACATCTCGGGGTGGCGATGCTCCTTGCCCTCCGGCGGGCCTTCCTTGATCAGCTTCACGGCGTCTAGCTTGGCCCATTGCACCTTCACACGGGCGAAAGCCCGGCGTGCACCTTTGATGCAGACGGACCACTTGACGACTTCCAGCCGTGGGCAGGCGTCCACAAGCCGCCTCACCAGGCCGAAGTAGCTGTTCGGAAGGGCTTCGCCAGGCCACAGCCGGACTATAAAGCCCTTCATAGCCTGTTCGGCTGCCTTGTGTAGCTCAACCAGCTGCTTTAGCTGGTCGCTCATAGGCACCAGGTGTTCGGTCCCAGTATATTGGGCCCAGAACAAGTTCTCCGTTGAGCTTCCCTCCTAGGCCTGGTAAAATGTTGTAGCATCCGACACACTGCGGGGCAAATCTGCGAATGATCCTGGAGAGCTCCGGATTTGGGTAAGTAACAAGTAATTTACTTTCACATGCTTGCTCTGCATAAGGAATGCCTTACCCGCCGCTATTTTCTTCATCGCCTCAATCTCCTGGAGGGCTCTTTGGCCTTCAGCCTTGGCATTTTTCGTGCTTTCAAGGGTCGCGGCAAGCTCGGACTCTCGCGTCTTCGAGTCACGCTCCAACGCCTCATGCTTCGACACAAGAGCTTGGAGCTCTTGCTGCACCTCGCCCACCCGTGCCTCCTACCTTTCCCGCTTGGTGCGCTCCTTGGCCGCTCTGTCTTTGGCCTCGAATAGCGCTTGCTTCAGGGTCGCCACCTCGGTCGTGGCCCCTGGCAAATTTACGATGATCTTGTCATTTTGCAATCGCGTTTTCTTTTATATATACATATCTATAGACAGGGTATTACTTACCGTTGTTCTCCTCGAGCTGCCTCTTGGCAAGGCCGAGCTCTTTCTTGGACCCCTCGAGGTCCTGCTTCAATGCGGAAACCTCCGCAGTCTGTGCGGCAGAGGCCAGCAGCGAAGCCTGCATACGCATATAGACATACTTATGTTAGACTCCTGCAATATTGTTTGATCCTCTATTCGGCTTTTCTTTTCGAACACCGAACAGAGCATCAGGGGCTACTGTCTATGCGGTAATATTTTTCCTATATTTCAAAAACGTACCTCAAAGCCTGTTAGAAGGCTGGCACAGGCTTCAGTCAATCCGCTCTTGGCGGACTGAACCTTCTGGACCACCGCACTCATAACAGTGTGGTGCTCTTCGTCGATGGAAGCGCTCCCAACACATTTTCCGGTGCCTATGGTTGTACAGAGGTCACCAGCACAGGCGTCTTGCCCCTTTTGGAAGGAGGCCGCCTACCCGAGTCCGGAACCATTGGAGGTTCCGGCACGGTGTTCGGCTGATGGCCGAACTCGGAGCCCTCGGGGGCTTTGCTCCCCCTGCTCCCGGAGTCCGGAAGGTCGCTTTGAGGCGCCTCCGGGATTGTCTCCCCTCGACCCAGTGCCTCTTGAGACAACACCTCGGTGTTGTCCGTAGGGCAAGGGGAGGTGGTGGTAGGAAGCGGATCGCTATCCATATCCGACGAGCCCAGGGAGTCGTCCGATGAGGATACGTCGATATGGGTTTGGGGCGGTCTGCACAATCATAATTCGGCGTTAGGAGAAGCAGTGTGACAAAGGAATGCTATGAGTTACTCTGGTATCCGAATACTTACGACTTCGCCAGGGGCTTGGCCCTGAGCAGCCACTCGTTTTCGCCTTCGGCGGCGGTGGTGGAGTAGTCCGAAAGGAGAGTCCTTCCCTTCTTGGACCCTTCGCCCCCCCAGTAGGGGCGGCCTTCCTTTTCTTGTCTCCCCCGACTGGAGGGGGAACATCTTCATCTTCCTCCTTGTCTTCGGGGGAGGAGTGCGTCGCGGAGTTATCGGACGATGAGTCCGGTAACACCTGGCGTCGGGAACTCTTTCGGGTTCCCTTGGCCTTCTTGGTCTTCTCCGGCACCTTGTAAGGAGCCGGAGTCAACATCTCCGTCAGGAGAGCGTTTGCTGGGCCTTCGGGCAAAGGACCCGGATAGTCGATCTGTCCGGCCGTCTCCTGCCAGTCCTGTCAAAGGTACGGGAGCTTAGATCCCGCATAGAGTCAAACTATGAAAAACAAGTATCCTGTAAGAGGTAAAACAGCTTACCGCATTGGCTTGGTGCTTCGCGCAGAATCCGCGATCCTCGGTAGTGGGAGGGGGAACCTCGGCGCCCTTGAATAGCACCTTCCAGGCATCCTCGTGTGTTGTGTCGAAGAGCCTGTTCAGAGTTTGGTGCTGGGCCGGGTCGAACTCCCACAAGTTGAAAGCCCGTTGTTGACACGGGAGGATCCAGCGGATGAGCATGACCTGGACTATGTTGACGAGTTTGAGCTTCTTGCTCACCATGTTTTGGATACATGTTTGGAGTCCGGTCAGCTCTCCTGAACTACCCCAGGACAGGCCCTTCTCTTGCTAGGAGGTGAGCCACGTGGGGATGCCAGATCGGAACTCAGGGGCCGCTGCCCATGCAGGGTCACGCGGCTCGGTGATGTAGAACCACCCCGATTGCCACCCCTTTATGGTCTCCACGAAGGAGCCCTCTAGCCATGTGACGTTGGGCATCTTGACCACCATGGCGCCTCCGCACTCCGCCTGGCGGCCGCTCACAACCTTCGGCTTGACATTGAAAGTCTTCAGCCATAAGTCGAAGTGGGGCTTGATGTGGAGGAAGGCCTCGCACACGACGATAAACGCCGAGATGTTGAGGATGAAGTTCGGGGCTAGATCGTGGAAATCCAGGCTGTAGTAGAACATGAGCCCCCGAACGAATGGGTGGAGAGGCAATCCCAGTCCACGAAGGAAATGGGTAAGGAACGCTACCCTCTCGTGGGGCCTGGGAATGGGGATGAGCTGCCCCTCATCTGGGAGCCGGTGTGCGATGTCGTCGGGCAGGTATCCGGCTCTCCTCAGCTTCTTGATGTGTCCCTCCGTGATGGAGGAGACCATCCACCTGCCTCCCGCTCTGGACATGGTTGGAAAAGGTTGAGGTGGGAAATGTGGACTTGGGCGCTGGAGCTCGAGTGTGCGAAAATGGATGAGCAAAGGAGGAAGAAGGCATGGATGAAAAGGTGAATCCTTGTCCCTTTATATGGGCGGCCGAAACTATGCGCCCCCACTAGCCTGGTAAAACTCGCTTATCCCCCAAGCACCGTAATCGATGGTGCGGTTGGGTTACCCACGCCCGTATTGATGAGAATCCCGTAATAAGGGGAACACGATCTCTGCTTTGACAAGACGTCTCAAGAAACTGCCTCGCGTTGTGTGCGGGGCTAGTTAAAGGAAATGGTTCAAATGATTACTGGGCTATGGCATAATGTCATGTTGCCAAAACGTGTCAGCAGATTAGATTTGTGGAAATATTATTCTCTCTATGGTGGTATGTGGAACATATTTTGCAGGGTCGGACACTATCCTTGTATTCGAATTCTTCCGTGATGTATTCGGAGGAGGAACCCGCCTTGCAATGCCAAAGACAATACTGTGCGCCGGACTCATCGTGATTGAAGCCTGGTTCAGGGGCTACTGAGGGAGTCCTGGATTAGGGGGTCTCCAGACAGCCGGACTATATCCTTTTGCTGGACTGTTAGACTATGAAGATACAAGATTGAAGACTTTGTCTCGTGTCCGGATGGGACTCTACTTGGTGTGGAAGGCAAGCTAGGCAGTACGGATATGGATATCTCCTCCTTTGTAACCGACCTTGTGTAACCCTAACCCTCTCCGGTGTCTATATAAACCGGAGGGTTTTTAGTCCGTAGGACACAATAACATACAATCATACCATAGGCTAGCTTCTAGGGTTTAGCCTCTCCGATCTCGTGGTAGATCAACTCTTGTAATACCCATATCGTCAAGAATAAATCAAGCAGGACGTAGGGTTTTACCTCCATCAAGAGGGCCCGAACCTGGGTAAAACATCATGTCCCCTGCCTCCTGTTACCATCCGCCTTAGACGCACAGTTCGGGACCCCCTACCCGAGATCCGCCGGTTTTGACACCGACAAAGGAGAAGACCGGTCCACCTCCCCAGGAAGCGAAGCACTAGATGGCTGGGTCATGTATTTTGATGGCGCCTTTGCGCACCAGGGCGCGGGGGCTGGAGCAGTGCTCATCTCGCCCACTCAGGACAAGCTTTGCTACGCCGTGCAACTCTGCTTTCAGCACGGCGAGAAGGTCTCCAACAATATTGCAGAATACGAGGGCCTCATAGCCGGCCTGAAGGTTGCGGCGGCTATGGGGGTGAGGCGCCTTACCGTCAAGGGCGACTCGCAGCTCCTCGTCAACTTCTCCAACAAAGTGTATGAGCCAAAGGACGAGCACATGGAGGCCTACCTTGCTGAGGTGCGCAAAATGGAAAAGTAGTTCGCAGGCTTGGAGTTGCAGCACGTGCCCCGGGGCACCAACAAGGAGGCCGACGACATCGCCAAGAGAGCATCCAAGCAGCAACCGCAAGAGCCCGTCGAAGAGCGGCTCTTCAAGCCATCAGCTACGCCGCCTCTTTCAAGCACGACTCAGCCTCGGGAGGAGCTCCCTCAGCCCCCGGCCTCGGGAGCCCCAAATTGTGGCCCAACCTCAGGAGCTCGGCTGCTCTTGGCGCTCGAGCCCCAGGAGGAGTGCTGGACCAAGGAGTTCTGGGAGTACCTGATGCACGGGACACTGCCCGAGAAAGAAGAGGACGCGGAGCGCGTGCCCCGACAGGCCACGACATACTGCATTCAAGACGGTGAGTTGTACAGGAAACGACCGAACGACGTCACGCTGCGCTGCATCTCCAGTGATCAAGGGAGGGAGCTGCTGATTGACATACACGGCGGGTGTTGAGGCATATCTCTCTCGATGTGGTTTTTGTGATTGATGACAACGTGTTTGCGGACTAATCATGTGCTTTGAGCATTTTAGAGCTTCATCCTTGGCACGAGACGATTTCTTCTCCTCGAAGTGTCATTCAAGACGGTGTAGCTCTTTTGTTTCTCTTTCGGTGGACTAGTTGCATAGAGGGCACCGTACTATCAAGAGGGGTCTGCTTTTGGTATTGCTTGGGTGGAATCAACACGTACACATCCGCTTCTCACCCTCCGAGCCCTTCCACTTCGATGGAGAGATCTTCTCTCTGCTTGTGGGCTTTGTATGGGTCCCAGCGGTAGTACCGTGGTACCCAGCGATAGTACTACTGAGGGGTCACAAGTGGTAGTACCGCCGGTGACTCCGCAGTAGTACTACTGCTGGGTTGTCAGGTTCCTACCGCCTCGACTCGAGGGCTCTTTTTCTCGTGTCGGGTTGTGCGGCACTAGTTGCGGCAGTAGAGGCGGTAGTACAGCTTCTCAGCGGTAGTACCGCCCTTACCACTGCGGTAGTACCGCTCTGGGTCCAGGTCTCTGCTTCTCTCCTTTGTGCGGCAGTACCGCTAGGTGGAACGGCAGTACCGCTGGCTCAGCGGTAGTACCGCCCACCCAAGCGGTAGTACCGCTCTTTGCGGGGCTGAGTAGGGGGTAACGGTTGGTTTGTTCCCCCCACTATATATAGGGGTCTTCTTCCCCAAAGTTGACCTACCTCTTCCCCCTTAAGCTCCATTAATGCTCCAACTCCATTTTCGCCCGATCTATCTCTCTAGCCAATCAAACTTGTTGATTTGCTCGGGAGTGGTTGAGAAGGGCCCGATCTACACTTCCACCAAGAGATTTTTGATCCCCCCACCTATCCCTAGCGGATCTTGTTACTCTTGGGTGTTTGAGCACCCTAGACGGTTGAGGTCACCATGGAGCCATAGTCCATTGTGGTGAAGCTTCGTGGTATTGTTGGGAGCCTCCGATTAAGTTGTGGAGTTTGCCCCAACCTTGTTTGTAAAGGTCCGGTCGCCGCCTTCAAGGGCACCAATAGTGGAATCACGGCATCTCGCATTGTGTGAGGGTGTGAGGAGAATACGGTGGCCCTAGTGGCTTCTTGGGGAGCATTGTGCCTCCACACCACTCTAACAGAGACGTACTTCCCCTCAAAAGGAAGGAACTTCGGTAACACATCCTCGTCTTCACCGGATCCACTCTTGGTTATCTCTTACCTTTACTTGTGCAAACTCTTTAGTGTTACTTCTCTTGCTTTCTTGCTTTCTTGTTTGTTTGTTGTTGTTGCATCATATAGGTTGCTCACCTAGTTGCACATCTAAACAACCTACTTTGAAGCAAAGTTCAATTTGGTAAAGAAAAGCTAAAAATTGTTAGTTGCCTATTCACCCCCCCCCCCTAGTCAACCATATCGATCCTTTCAATTGGTATGAGAGCCTCGTCTCTTTATTAAGGACTTTACCATCCGAAGAGTATGGTTGATACCGTAGACGGTGTGGAGGAACACTCCGGTGTGAATCCGATCTCGTCTACGGGCGATGGGGGAACCTCGGTCTCTCGTGAGGAGTTCAATGTGGCCTTGGAGACATTGAAAACCTCCATGACGACCGAGGTTGAAAGCATGTTTACTAAATTCCTTGAAGGGCTTAAACTATCCACCGCACCGTTGAAAGTGGGTAATCCCACCGACGAGGTGACGGATGCTATCTCCGACAAAGGGGAAGATAGTAGTGAAAAGGCTCCTTCCTCTAGTGGTAAGAATGGCACCAGCATCTTTGCTCATGTGGAACCACCACTTGTTTATGGTGGACCGGTTCCTTCCACTCATTTGAATCATGCCGGTCCTCCCCCTAAGATTGTGAAAAATGACGACTTTGATTCTTGGGTTTACCGCTTTAAGCATCATTTAAATCATATGAACACTAATCTTTGGAGAATCAATGAAGAAGGTTTCCATCTGCATGATCCAAGCAACTTCACTCCTCGAGAAGCCGCGAATAATCAATTCAATGTGAATGCTCTCTTCATCATTCAAGATGCAATTCCACCCGAAGATCTACCTCATCTTCGGCCCTTCGCCTTGGCCAAAGATGCATGGCTTTGTGTTGTCTCACTCTACCGGGGAAGCGCAAGCATTCAACGCTCCAACTATGAAGTGGTGCAAGATGAAGCCGATGAGTTTGCAATGAAAGAAGATGAAGAACCTCGTGAGCTTTATCGGAGAGTAACCAAACTCGCGGTCTCACTCCAAGATCACGGGAGCAAGGACATGGATGACAATTGGATCAAGCGCAAATTCCTCAAGGCAATGATGCCTTACCACAAGGCCATGTCCTCTGTTATTCGTCAAAGGTCGGACTTCCACACTTTGACCTCAAGCGAAGTGTTGGATGAGTTTGTGTCCATGAACATCTTGGACAAGACCGCCGACAATGCGGTGCTCCGTTCTCAAAGGGCAAAGAAGCCCAACCTTGCTTTGAAGGCCAAGGTCTGCGTTGAAGAAGAAGAAGAGGAAGAAGAGGAGAGCAACCCCGAAGATACAAAGTATGCATATCATGAACACATGGCACTTGCTTCAAGGCAATTTTGGAGCAAGAAGAACTCAAGGCCAAACTTTAACAAAAACAACTCAAGTGGCACGAAGAGCAATCAACGTGTAAGGACTAGCTACAATTGTGGCAATGTGAGTCATTTTGTTGCGGAGTGCCCGTATGAGAAGAGGGAAGACAATGGTGGCAAGCTCATCCGAAAGGACAAGGCCAAGTCGTTCCCCAACAAGAGCAACTTCACCAAGAAGAATCCTCTCAAGGAATTGGTGGTACAAGAAGAGTACAATGAGGATGATGACGATGATGAAGATGGTGAGTCGATTGCCATGGCCTCAGTTGCCATTGCGACGACTCCACGGGTGTCTCTCTTCGACTCACCCAATGAGAGCATCACCACCAAGTGCCTCATGGCAAAAGCCACCAACAAGGTAACCCCCAACATCAAAACTACCATCATTAATCATCCTTCTTCAACGAATAGCATTGATGAACATGAGGGAGCTAATGTGGAGGTGAATGAGTTTGAAGCCTTTATGGGAAAACTTAAGGGTAAATCCAAGAAGCACTTTGTTGCTCTCTTGGAACAACTTGGTGAAGCCAATGACATGATCGAGGCTCACGAAGATACCATCTCTAAGATGGAAGGGCATAGTCATGACTATGCCGATGAGATTTCGGATCTTTCCAATGCTCTTGAGGAAGAGCATGGTCTTCGTTTGGCTCTTGAGGAGTCACATAACGTTGATCATGCTAAGTTAAAGAAAGATTTTGATCATGCTCTCATTGTTTCTTATGTGCTAAACTCCGAGAAGGCTGAACTTGAGGTTGATCTTGCTAGACTCAAAGAGGAGTTTGATCTACTTGACACGGCTCACAAGGTCTTGAAGGGTGCTCATGCTAGCCTCAAAGAGTCTCATGATCAACTTCAAGTAAAGCTAACCAAGGAAAAAGCCACTTCTCCTTGTATGATGTTAATCGATAATGCAAATTCTACTAACCCGTGTTGTGAGCATGTGCATCTTGTTGAGGAGAACTCTAAGTTAAAGGTACAACTTCAGAAAGGTCTTGCGACTTGCATACAAGGCAAGAAGAACCTCAACGACCTCTTGACCAACCAAAAGGGAGTTGTGGCCAAGGAAGGGATTGGGTACGTGCCCAAGTCCAAGAACAAGAAGAAGAATGACAAGACCAAACGACCTCATCCTCTCATGCAAACCTTTGTGAAGGAGGGAGAGAGTGCTTCCAAGGAGAAGAAGAACAATGCAAAGGGTGGCGGTGTCAAAAAGGGCAATGCCACCCCTTCCATCAAAGCTGACTACTTTAATCCTTCTTATGTGTTATGTCGTGCTAGTGATGGGCATGTCTATGCTAAATTTGTTTGTTCTCCTCATGAGTACATTGAATGGTCTATTTGGGTTCCCAAGACCCTTGTTACTAACATCAAAGGACCCATTACAAAATGGGTACCTAAAACCAAGCATTGATCTCTTGTAGGTGTTTGCTTCAGGTGGGGGATCATGGTTGCTCGATAGCGGAGCTACAAATCATATGACCGGAAGCAAGGACTTGGTGGTGGACGTGCACAAGATTCCATCTATGCCCTCCAATGTCGAGTGGGGTGACGCCTCATCTTCTAAGGTATTGGGACTTGGCAAGGTAGTCATCTCTTATGATCTCACGATCGAGAAGGTCATGCTTGTTGAGTCCCTTGTGTACAATTTACTTTCCATTCGTCAACTTGCAATCATGGGCTTTGCCACTTTCTTTGATGTTGATACCATGGCCCTCTTCTGGAGAAAGACTCTTAAAGTAGCCTTTGTTGGGCATGTCGAGAACGGTCTATATGTGATTAACTTTTCGGAGCGACCCACTAAGACCGCGACATGCCTAATGGCTAAAGTTGATGTGGGATGGCTTTGGCATCGCCGTTTAGCCCATGTCAATATGAGATCTTTGCAAAGTCTTCTCAAGGGGGACCATGTCCATGGACTAACGAATGTTAGTTTTGCTAAAGATCGTGCTTGCAGTGCTTGTATCGAAGGAAAGCTACATGAGAAGGCTCACCCCCCACAACTATCATTTACTCAAAGAAGCCTTTGGAGCTCCTTCACTTGGATCTCTTTGGGCCTCCATCCTTTGATAGTCTTGGCGGTAGGAAGTATTGCTTGGTGATTGTGGATGACTACTCAAGATACACTTGGGTGTATTTCTTCAAGAGGAAGAGCGAGACCCAACAAACCGTCATTGGCTTTGCAAATGAAGCACAACGTCAACACATTGCAAAGATCTTGACAATAAGAAGTGACAACGGCACCGAGTTCAAGAACTACACCTTGGATGAGTTTCTTAGTGATGAGGGGATCAAGCATCAATATTCCGCACCTTACACCCCTCAACAAAATGGTGTTGCAGAGAGGAAGAACCGGGCGTTGATGGATGCGGCAAGGACCATGATGGTGGAGTTCAAGTCTCCATACAACTTTTGGGCCAAAGCCATCAACACCGCGTGTCATGCGTCCAATCGGCTCTACCTCCACAAGGGCTTGAACAAGACTCCATATGAGATACTCACCGGTAACAAGCCCAACCTTAAGTACGTTCAGGTGTTCGGGTGTAAGTGTTTCATTCTCAAGAAAGGTGTTCGGTTGTCTAAATTTGAGGCTAGAGCCTATGAGGGCATATTTGTTGGTTATGCTACAAACTCTCATGCTTACCGTGTCCTCAATAAATCCACGGGACTTATTGAGGAGACGTGTAACGTGGAGTTTGATGAGAATAACGGCTCCCAAGTGGAGCAAAGTGGCACTTGTGATGTAGGTGATGAAATTCCTCCTCAAGCCATAAGAAGAATGGGTGTTGGTTTTATCCTACCCATTGAGGAATCCTTGTGGCCGAAGGAGAAGGACAATGCTCCACTCAAGTGGAGCCATCACAAACCCAAGGCCCACACGCTTCTGAAGAACAACGTGAAGTCCCTCATCCTCAAGAACAAGACCAAGGGCAAGATCATGCTCAAGACGGTGTTATCACACCAAGTGATGCCCAAGGTCAAGTTCCCTCCTCCGAGCAAGTTCAAGATCAAGTCCCAGGTGATCAAGAACAAGCTCAAGACGACGCTCAAGATGATCAAGTGACCACTCCTCATCTCACCTCCGAGGAGGAATTGGAGCGTCGTGCCGCCAAGGTTGCTTCCAAGCTCTCCACCAAGGATCATCTCATGACAAATGTGCTTGGAAGCTTAAGAAAGGGGGTAAGCACTCATAGACAATTAGCAAACTATTGTGAACATCACGCGTTTGTCTCTTGTGTCGAACCCCACAAGGTATATGAGGCGCTCGAAGATCCGAATTGGCTCAATGCCATGCATGAAGAACTCAACAACTTCGAGCACAACAAAGTGTGGAGATTGGTGCCAAGACTGATGGGGAACCACAATGTCATTGGAACCAAGTGGATATTTAAGAACAAGCAAGATGCCCATGGGATTATCATTCGCAACAAGGCTCGCTTGGTAGCACAAGGCTACTCCCAAGTCGAGGGTATCGACTACGGTGAAACCTTTGCTCCCGTTGCTCGTCTTGAATCCATTCGCATGTTGATTGCATATGCTTCTCATCATAACTTTAAGTTGCAACAAATGGATGTGAAGAGTGCTTTTCTTAATGGTCCTATTAATGAATTGCTTTATGTCAAGCAACCCCCCGGGTTCGAGGATCCCTACTTTCTCGATCATGTGTATCAACTCGATAAGGCACTCTATGGCCTTAAACAAGCCCCACGTGTGTGGTATGACCACCTTACCGAGTTGTTACAAGACCGTGGTTTTGAAGTTGGGCTAATCGACCCCACTCTTTTTACTAAGAAGGTCAAAGGGGAGTTGTTTGTATGCCAATTATATGTTGATGATATTATCTTTGGTTCCCCTAACAAAGCTTCCAATGAGGAATTGGCCGCTCTCATGACATCAAAGTTCGAGATGTCTTCCATGGGAGAGTTGAAGTTCTTTCTAGGGTTCGAAGTGAAGCAAAGAAGAGAAGGAACCTTCATCAACCTACCCAAATACACTCAAGACATGCTCAAGAGATTCAAGCTAAGTGATGTCAAGCCGGCTTCCACTCCAATGCCCACCAAGTGCCAACTTGACATAGATCCCAATGGTAAAGTGGTGGATCAAAAGGTATATCGCTCCATGATTGGATCCTTGCTTTACCTTTGTGCATCTAGACCGGATATCATGTTGAGTGTGGGAATTTGTGCACGGTTTCAAGCAACACCTAAGGAAAGTCACTATGTGGCGGTCAAACGAATCTTTCGATATTTGGATCATACCCCAAACTTTGGCTTATGGTACCCAAGAGGAGCAAACTTCAAACTTGTAAGGTATTCGGATTTCGATTGGGCGGGAGACAAAGTGGATAGGAAGTCCACTTCCGGAGGGTGCCAATTCCTTGGTTGCTCTTTGGTAAGTTGGTCTTGCAAAAAGCAAAGTTGTGTGTCTCTCTCGTCCACCGAAGCGGAGTATGTAGCGGCCGGTAGTTGTTGTGCACAACTCTTATGGATGAGGCAAACTTGAAAGGATTATGGTGTCATTTGTGACAAAGTGCCTCTTTGGTGTGACAATGAAAGTGCCATCAAGATCTCTCTCAACCCGGTGCAACACTTCAAGACGAAGCATATTGAGATTCGGTATCACTTCATCCGGGATCACATTAGGCGAGGAGAGATCGAGCTCAACTATGTCAACACTCATGATAACCTTGTAGATATTTTCACGAAGCCCTTGGATGAAGCAAGATTTTGCGAGTTAAGGCATGAGCTAAATATCATTGATTCGAGCAATGTGACTTGAACCCTTGCACACCCCACCACACTCAATTTGTTGTCTAGTTTAGATGTAGGCATGGACATAGGGGAGTGTTGTTCTCTCAATGAACTCTCCCTCCCCCTTTTATGCATAAATTGATCAAGTCTTTAACATTAGCCATTGTTGATGGTACTTGTGCTTCAAAGACGAGTTTTGGTCATGGGCCCAAGGTTAAAATCTTCGCGGCGCCATACCTCTTGACTCAAACATAGGTGGCCTCAGCCACCGCCCTCTCTTCAAGAGGTGTGTCTTGGCCTCTTGCTGGTGTGTTCTCTCTTCTTCTTGCCTTTTGTTCTCTTTTTTTTCTCGAGCTAAGCAGTGTTTTTTAGTTGCCGTGGCGTGCTGGGCGGCACTACTGCTGGTGGTGCGCGGTACTACCGCCCCCCAGCGCGGTACTACCATTGCGGGACGGGACCAGGGGGTTATATCGGGGCAGGGGGAGGTTTCTTCTCCCCCATACCCACTTGCTTTGCCCCCTCGTTCCTCTTCCTCTCTCCAGCCACGCATCACCGCAGGAGGGCTCTGGCGGATCTTCGTCTCCGAGGCGTCGCTCTCCATTTCCTTCGGTGGAGTCGATCCCCACCCCGTTCTTTTGCCATGGATGTCGGTATTGCCCCCGTTCCTTCTCTCCTTTTGTCTCGTTTTCAGATCTTGCGTCTTAGGGGCAATGGTGGTTGCATCTCTAGATTTTTGGCTAAATCTAAGCTTGAGTAGGTTGGAGAAGGCAACTAGACTTTCTAGATTAGAGTTTGGTAGGAAGATTTTTGAATTTGGCAGGCCGGTAGTGCCGGATCTGACCACGGTAGTAGGGAACTGCTGTTTCCCCGCCTCGAGCGGCACTACCGCTCTCTTTGGAGCGGTACTACTGCTTGGGCGGTACTGCTGCGTGCATGTCGCGGTACTACCGCTGCCTGCCAAGTTCCATCATGTTCCTGCCATACCTTGATCCTTTTTGTTGTGTTTGTTGGCTTATGCTTGTTCTTTCTGGTTGTTTTGCGTGTTCTTGTGTTTGGTTCCAGGTGATGATCATCCTGAGCAGCAGGTCCGTCGTGTCAACCCTGGGCGTGCAACGTCAAAGCGCTACCGCACCTCTGAGCCAGCAGGTGGTTCCTCTAGTACTCAACCGCCACTAGCAGGCGCATCCGCAAGTGCTCCACCACCACCTCGGCAGTCGAAGAGATCCGCCAACAAGCCAAAGGGAAAGACTGTGACTAAGATGACTGCCAAGGAGTTTTGGGAAAAGCGTCACCGCAACCCCTATGAAGCAGACCAAGATCCCACTTTGGTCAACCGCCCGTTCTGGAACCGCTTTCAGTTTGCCATCTATTTTGATGTGATCAAGGCCAAGAAAAATCTCTTTGTTGATGTTCGCTCCATCGACATAGATGCCATGGAGAAGGACCCTGAGTACTTTGGCGAAGCCCTTCAGATGTGTTCTCAGCTGAACATTCTCAGGATCATGCAGTTCAACAAGGATTTCCATGCAGATTTGGTGGCTCAATTCTTTGCTACCGTTCATCTTGGAACTGATGCCGACAGGACTCTGACTTGGATGACCAATGGCAAGTTGCTTTCCGTCAAGTGGAAGGCCTTCATGGAGTTACTTGATGTGGAAGATCAAGGGCTTGAGATTCCAGTAGGCTTCCGCCCTCACCGCAATGCTACATCCACTCACAAGCAAGCCCTTTGGCCCTACTGCACTATGAAGGTTCACCCAGTGACTAAGAAGGAAACCTATGAGCTGTCTACGTATCTGGACATTCTTCATTGTGTCTTCCGTGAGACTCTCTTCCCTCGCATCGTGAATCTGGATATGGTCCACTCCTATCTCGTGGACATGCTTCTTTTCTGCCAGCATGAGAAGGAAGCAAACACTGGAGAGAGCCTGGACATCTCTCATGTTATGTGGTCTGAACTTCTCTCTGCCGTTTCTAAGCGCAAGTGCCCGATATATGTTCCATTCATCATGAGGCTCATTGAGAAGGCCTGGGCTCGTGTCTATCCTAGAGTGTTGTTGGAAACTGGAGACTTGGTTTCTCATGAGATCAAGCGTCTAAGGAAGAAGGACAATTGGGGCACCCCAGCACCTAAACCCAGGGGTCCACCTACTGCTGTTGCTGCCATGGAGCCTGAGGGTGAGGCTGCAACTGATGATCACGAGGAGGACTTTGGGCCCACTAGTGCAGAACCTTCTTGGGCAAAGAAGCTTAAACGCAAGATGAAGAAGCTTTTCTGCATGGAGTCTCATGGTCAGTACATGACTCATGTGGCTGAGAAGCAGGCCAGGGTGCGCCACAAGGAGCTCATGCGTCACCTGTGTGTGATCGTTGCTAGCGGTTCTAAGGGACAGATCACTGAAGAGGAGGAATGGATTCACCAGCATTGCCCTTGGACTGATTTACACGCCGAGCAGTTTCCGACCAACGACGGAGATGCAGATGATCACGCTGAGATGTGATGTTCGAGATCCTCAGTTTGCCATCACCTGGAGCTGTAGCAACGCTCTTTGCCCTTTTGGTGTCTTGATGCCAAAGGGGGAGAGAGTTTAGGGATTTGTGTTGTTGCTGTGTTGCGAGTGTGTCTTTGTGTCTTGTGCGAGTGTGTCTTTGTGTCTTGTGTTTTCTCGTGTGTTTTCTAGTTGTCCTTGCTTGCTTTGGTTTGGTGCCAGTGAGACCTAAGTTCTAGACATATGGTGTGAGACATATGCTCCCTATCACATATGCTCCCTATCGCTACCTTATTACTTATGTCTATTCAGTACTGTAGTATCTTATGAGTTGCATGCTTATCCTATTTTATACCCTTCTCTCATATATCCTGTGCTTAGAATTGTTGGACTATAAAATATAGGGGGAGTGTTGATCCGAATGTGTGTGTCTTGCATTCCAAAGGCTCCACTAACTAGGTGCACACATTCAGGGGGAGCCCATCTATATTTTGTAGTTCTAAGTATCCTTACTTTCGTATCTTTTCCTTCTTCAAATCCCTAGTTGTCATCAATCCACCAAAAAGGGGGAGATTGTTGAGGCATATCTCTCTCGATGTGGTTTTGGTGATTGATGACAATGTGTTTGCGGACTAATCGTGTGCTTTGAGCATTTCAGAGATTCATCCTTCGCACGAGACGATTTCTTCTCCTCGGAGTGTCATTCAAGACGGTGTAGCTCTTTCGTTTCTCTTTCGGTGGACTAGTTGCATAGAGGGCACCGTACTATCAAGAGGGGTTCCTCTTTGGCATTGCTTGGGTGGAATCAACACGTACACATCCGCTTCTCACCCTCCGAGCCCTTCCGCTTCGATGGAGAGATCTTCTCTCTGCTTGTAGGCTTTGTCTGGGTCCCAGCGGTAGTACCGCTGAGGGGTCACAAGCGGCAGTACCGCCGGTGACTCCGCAGCAGTACTACCACTGGGTTGCCAGGTTCCTACCGCCTCGACTCGAGGGCTCTTTTTCTCATGTCAGGTTGTGTGGCACTAGTTGCGGCAGTAGAGGCGGTAGTACCACTTCTCAGCGGTAGTACTGCCCTTACCACCGCGGTAGTACCGCTCTGGGTCCAGGTCCCTGCTTCTCTCCTTTGCGCGGTAGTACCGCTAGGTGGAACGGCAGTACCGCTGGCTCAGCGGTAGTACCGCCCACCCAAGCGGTAGTACTGCTCTTTGCGGGGTTGAGTGGGGGGTAACGGTTGGTTTGTTCCCCCCACTATATATAGGGGTCTTCTTCCCCAAAGTTGACCTACCTCTTCCCCCTTAAGCTCCATTAATGCTCCAAGCTCCATTTTCGCCCAATATATCTCTCTAGCCAATCAAACTTGTTGATTTGCTCGGGAGTGGTTGAGAAGGCCTCGATCTACACTTCCACCAAGAGATTTTTGATTCCCCCACCTATCCCTTGCGGATCTTGTTACTCTTGGGTGTTTGAGCACCCTAGACGGTTGAGGTCACCACGGAGCCATAGTCCATTGTGGTGAAGCTTCGTGGTATTGTTGGGAGCCTCCGATTAAGTTGTGGAGTTTGCCCCAACCTTGTTTGCAAAGGTCCGGTCGCCACCTTCAAGGGCACCAATAGTGGAATCACAGCATCTCGCATTGTGTGAGGGCGTGAGGAGAATACGGTGGCCCTAGTGGCTTCTTGGGGAGCATTGTGCCTCCACACCGCTCTAACGGAGACGTACTTCCCCTCAAAAGGAAGGAACTTCGGTAACACATCATCGTCTTCACCGGATCCACTCTTGGTTATCCTTACCTTTACTTGTGCAAGCTCTTTAGTGTTACTTCTCTTGCTTGCTTGTTTGTTTGTTGTTGTTGCATCATATAGGTTGCTCACCTAGTTGCACATCTAGACAACCTACTTTGTAGCAAATTTCAATTTGGTAAAGAAAAGTTGAAAATTGTCAGTTGCCTATTCACCCCCCCCCCTCTAGTCAACCATATCGATCCTTTTAGGAGGGACTGTGGACATCACTCGTCATCATGGACCCTCGTCGGCAAGGCCTTCCGTAGTGGATTCTATTGGCCTATAGCACTCAATGATGCAGCTGAGCTGGTGAAGTCCTGCGAAGCTTGCCAATTCCACGCCAAGCAAATCCACCAGGCTGCTCAGGGCCTCCAAACCATCCCGCTCACGTGGCCATTCGCGGTCTGGGGGCTGGACATCCTAGGCCCGTTCCCACAAGCGCCAGGGGGCTACTGCTATCTCTATGTTGCCATCGATAAGTTCACCAAGTGGGCAGAGGTGGAAGCCGTCCGAACCATTCCAGCCGGCTTTGCTGTATAGTTCATCAAGGGCCTCGTGAGCCGCTTCGGGGTCCCCAACCGCATTATCATAGATAATGGCTCGCAGTTTACTAGTAACCTCTTTAAAATCTACTGTGCTAACCTTGGAATGCAGATCTGCTACGCTTCGGTAGCCCACCCCAGGAGCAATGGTCAGGCCGAGCACGCCAACGCTGAGGTCCTGAGGGTCCTCAAGACCAGGACCTTCAAGAAGAAGCTGGAGGCCTGCGGCAGGGGCTGGCACGACGAGCTCTAGTCCGTGTTGTGGTCCATCCGCACCACCGCTACCAAGCCAATGGGTGAGACTCCATTCTTCCTCATCTACGGAGCTGAAGCAGTCCTCCCTCACGAGGTCAGGCATCGCTCCGCGCGGGTCCTGGCGTTCGACGAAACACAGCAAGACGCCATGTGGGGGATGGATCACGTGCTGGGGGAGGAACGACATCGCGAAGCTGCATTAAGGGCGGCAAGGTACCAGCAAGCTCTGCGGCCACAACATTCGCTCCATGACGCTCGAGACGGGTGACCTGGTCCTGAGGCGGGTCCTCTCCAGAGAAGGCTTGCACAAGCTCTCACCCATGTGGGAGGGCCCGTTCAGGGTCGTCCACATCACCAGGCCTGGCGCCGTGCACTTGGAGACGCAAGAGGGGACACCTATCCAAAACGCCTGGAACATCCAGCACCTCCGGAAGTTCTACCCATGAAGCAAGGCCCAGAGCCTATGAAGCAAGGCCCAGTGCCTGAGAAGCAAGGCCTAGAGCCTGTGAGGCAAGGCCCAGAGCCTGAGAAGTAAGGCCCAGAGCCTGTGAAGCAAGGCCCAGAGCCTGAGAAGTAAGGCCCAGAGCCTATGAAGCAAGGCCCAGTGCCTGTGAAACAAGGCTCGGTGCCTATGAAGAATCGCCGCCCATGACACTCTCACGTAATAATGAGTTGGGGCTGTACACGCCCCGGAGTCTTAGGAGTGCCGGCCTCAGGCCCTGAGGCTCCCTCCCACGCCTAGTGGACAACACTTAGCTCCGCGCTGGTGAGAAGACTTGAAGACTAGATTAGGTGTCGGACGCGGCTTTTCATTTGCTTTTTGTAGTTGGCTTGCTTTTCTTTAATCGAGTTTGCCTTTGGTGTTCCTTGCTGATTTGGTTCCTTCGCCTTTTAGCGCGTTTTTCGGCTCTGGTTTACCCGTGATCTCTCTCTCGCATACCTCGTGAGGGGGCTAGGCAGGTGCCCTCGCGAGCTTTTCCTTCTCTCTGCCTTCTCGCGAGTCACCCTCGTTCGAGCCTAGAAGCTGGCGCAACTCTCCTAAATCCGTGCCCCTCGAGTACCGCGATGCGAAGCGCCAAGTCAAGGTTCGGGTGAACGGCAAAATCCTCTAACGCACCCCCTAACAAATTATTGCAGTTCCTAAGCAAACGTAGATATCTCGTGAAGGAAGGGGCGTCCCAAACATGCCAGGTTAGGTTATCTCTGCGCAAAATAATAGCATGGCATGAGAATAACACGCACGTTGCATTAACCAAGAACCATAGTTCGATACACGCCCCTCTGGGCCCATACTGGTTTCATTTTCTGGTGCAGGAAAAGAATGGAAAAAACCAAACAAAGCGGTGTTTCAGCAATCCACGGGGGCAGGCCCTTAGCGACGCCCAAGCCTAGCCAGACCCCTCCTCGCGCTTCACGGAGGCGCGGCGACGAGATGACCCACTGCCTCCTTCGAAGCGAGCGCGGCGGCGTGGCGGCTGATCATAGCCACTGCTGCTGGAGCTGTCGCAGGATGGAGTGCCACCGTAGCCGGAGGAGATGCGGTCGCCGCTGAGGGCAGGCTCGCCCTCACCCTCGTCACGACCGTCGCCAAGGCCGAGCACCTCCTCACCGTCGTTCGTCTCGGGGCAGCACCCGACACGGCGGCCATCTTCCCCGAACACCCTCACGTAGAGGGTCGACTCGCCGTCATACTTGAAGTGGAGCATGCACCACCTGCCCAGGCCGCGCGCGTGGGCGAACATCTGCCAGCCGCGGGCCAGGGCTATGTTGCCTGCGGCAGAAGTCTCGACCGCAACCCAGGAGGCCTTGCTGCAGCAACCATCCGCCTGCAACCAGAGCCCCCCTAGACCAGGGGCCGGTAGCTCATCGACAAGGAAGCACGGAAGCTGGAGCCAGTTGCTGGCCGGGTTTTCCGACCAAACAACGAACTCCGGCGACGCCTCCGCTGAATGGAAGCGCAGGCAGGGAGGCCTCTCCACCATCACGCACCTCCCCCCGTTAACTGGACCACCATAGTTGGGACGGCCCCCTCCGCGTGCCGTGGTGCCGCCTCAACGGTGGGCCATGGCGGGGGTCGCAGCGTGCTTGCGCGGGCGGCCATGACCGCGCTTAGGCACCGGGGAACCAGGGCCCTCGCGAGGGGCCTTTCCCTTCTCGGCGGCAAAGAACTTCCTTTGAGGCGCCATCGGAGGCACTGCAAGCAATGGAGCAAGAAGGAGGAAGGAAGCAAGGAAGAGATGGGCAATGGGGGCTCCGCCCCCTCCCCATTTATAGCAAGAGAAGGCCAACCGGCGTCCCCCACGATCGCAGGTAATGATGGTTTCCCTTGCATGTCGCCGGGACTTGTCAAGTCATGCAGTCGTCAAGCAGCATGGGGAAGCGAAGACGCCCACGTCCAATCAACCGCCATGCGTCAACCGAGGCTGCAAGCTTTTGGGGCCCGCGGTGCTCCGAACTTGACCCTTGGCTTCGCCGCGAAGCCAAGCCTGAGCGCACCTTGGGCCTGGGGGCTACTGTCGGCGTTCTGCGAACGGGGGTCCCCAGACTTGCCTGCCTGCGGCCCGCGGCGTGGATGAGCCAGCAGGCCGTATGGCCCATCTTCACCAACAAAGCGCCCAAGACCCTCGCGAGGGGCCAAGCCTGAAAGGCGGACGACGCAAGACCTCCTCTGGAGTGGCCTAGCTAGGCAAGCTCACGAGGAGCGGAGATATCAAGGCGAGGCGAACCTCACAAGGCTCTCGTGACGTGAGCCATGACGATCGACACCAAGCGGCGCCAGGCGGGCACCAGTGCGCATAGCGTCCTTGTTTCCTCTTTGGTGCAAAGGGGGCAAGCGTAACCACGGGGTACCGAGGCCTCATGCAAAGGTTGCCATTTCGGTGCAACAAGACTAAGACCATGGACTGCAAGACGGAGGTCACCGTGGAGCCCAGAACAGCGTCACCACCAGAACTTTGTGCAGGCGAAGACTACTTTTGTCAGGATAGCTTGTACTAGTTGTCCCCCTTTAAAATTAGCCCGCCATTGTTGGCTCCCTTCCTGCTCGATATTTGGGAAGAGGACCAGGGCCTCTATAAATAGGACTAGCCACCACAGTGGAGGGGGGATCACCTCATCTGAGCAAGAGGAAGAGAGACCACCCCACAGACACACAAGCTCACCGAGCTCAAGAACGCCTCAACCTCAGGAGGCCGTTCTTCCCTTGTATTGTTCATCATCAGCCCAAGAGGCAATCCACCAACACCACACTGGAGTAGGGTATTACACCACAACGGTGGCCCGAACCAGTATAAACCCCGTGTCCCTCTGTGTTGTGAGTTCGTCCGCAAGATCTTAGCGAGCTAGAGCGTAGATCGGTTGGAGGGAAAGACTTCGCGTGCACCCCAGTGTTCGAACCTTAAGGGTTTGCCGGAACCCCACATCCCGACATTTGGCGCGCCAGGTAGGGGTGCGCCGGAGCTTTTCTCCATCAACCAGCGCCCCGTACCGCCGCACCGCGCTCCCATTGCAGGTGCCCCGCCACCGACCTCCTTGGCCGACGCTAGCAGCAAGGAGTCTGGGTACCGAGCCCTGGCCCCCGCTCTGCGGCGAGTCTAGTGGCCGGTCAAGTTCAGGCCGGAGATGCCGTCGCGTTACGACGGAGTGGCAGACTCGGTGTTATTCCTGCTAGCATATGAGGAGGTCATCCCTCGAAGCCGGAGGTGACGACAAGATCATGGCAAACTTGTTCCCCTTGGCCCTCGCCGGCAAGCCGCGCGCTTGGCTGCTCGACCTCCCGGGATCCACGGTGACGTCCTGGGGGGAACTCCGCAACCTCTTCACTGCGCGCTACGCGGCGCCGAAAGATATGGACTCTAACTTGCATGATTTGAATGGAACTAACCCGGACTGACGTTGTTTTCAACAAAATTGCCATGGTGTTATTTTTGTGCAGAAATAAAAGTTCTCGAAATGACCTGAAAATCAATGGAGAATTATTTTGGAATATATAGTAAATATTGGAAGGAAGATCCACGTCAGGGGGGCCTCCACCTGTCCACGAGGGTGGGGGGCGCGCCCTACCCCCTGGGCGCGCGCCCTGCCTCGTGGGCCCCCTGACGCTCCAATGACCTCAACCTTGACTCCATATATTCACTTTCGGGGAGAAAAAACCCAGAGAGAAGGATTCATCGCGTTTTACGATATGGAGCCGCCACCAAGCCCTAAACTCTCTCGGGAGGGCTGATCTGGAGTCCGTTTGGGGCTCCAGAGAGGGGAATTCATCGCCATCGTCATCATCAACCATGCCCCCATCACCAATTTCATGATGCTCACCGCCGTGCATGAGTAATTCCATCGTAGGCTTGCTGGACGGTGATGGGTTGGATGAGATTTATCATGTAATCGAGTTAGTTTTGTTAGGGTTTGATCCCTAGTATCCACTATGTTCTGAGATTGATGTTGCTATGACTTTGCTATGCTTAATGCTTGTCACTAGGGCCCGAGTGCCATGATTTCAGATCTGTACCTATTATGTTTTCATCAATATATGAGAGTTCTTGATCCTATCTTGCAAGTCTATAGTCACCTATTATGTGTTATGATCCGTTAACCCCGAAGTGACAATAATCGAGATACTTACCGGTGATGACCGTAGTTTGAGGAGTTCATATATTCACTATGTGTTAATGCTTTGTTTCGGTACTCTATTAAAAGGAGGCCTTAATATCCCTTAGTTTCCAATAGGACCCCGCTACCATGGGAGGGTAGGACAAAAGATGTCATGCAAGTTCTTTTCCATAAGCACGTATGACTATATTCGGAATACATGCCTACATTACATTGATGAACTGGAGCTAGTTCTGTGTCACCCTAGGTTATGACTGTTACATGATAGGTCGCATCCAGCATAATTCTCTATCATCGATCCATTGCCTACGAGCTTTCCATATATTGTTCTTCGCTTATTTACTTTTCCGTTGCTATAGTTATCATCACTACAAAACACCAAACATATTACCTTTTTCTACCGTTACCACTACTATCATATTACCTTGCTACTAAACACGTTGCTGCAGATATTAAGTTTCCAGGTGTGGTTGAATTGACAACTCAGCTGGTAATACTTGAGAATATTCTTTGGCTCCCCTTGTGTCGAATCAATAAATTTGGGTTGAATACTCTACCCTCGAAAACTGTTGCGATCCCCTATACTTGTGGGTTATCAAGACTATTTTCTGGCACCGTTGCTAGGGAGCATAGGTCTATTCTTTGAGTCACTTGGGATTTATATCTGCTTGTCATTATGAAGAACTTGAAAGATCCAAGAACCAAGATTTATCCCTCAACTACGAGGGGAGGTAAGGAACTGCCATCTAGCTCTGCACTTGATTCACCTTCTGTTTTGAGTAAGCTTGCGACACCTAAACCTGCTTCTGCTATTAATTCTAATATGTCGCATGTTATTGATGATGCCACTTCTGCTATGCATGATACTTATGATGAAACTACTTCTATTCTTGATACTACTGTGCCACTTGGTGAATTTCATGATGAACAACTTGCTAGGGCTAGAGAGAATGAAATTATTGAAACTGATAATATTGATGAAAGTGATGATGAAGACTCTCCCCCTAGATATGAATTACCTAATGTGCCTGAGGGCTATGTTATGGATGAAGAAACTGCTAGAGATTTTCTTGCTTGCAATGATAGGAGTGATCTTAAGAAGCTATTAGCTAAGTTGAAACAAAAAACTTTGAATGCTAGGATGAAATATGATCCTGCTTATGCTACTTCACCTATCTTTATTACTGATAAGGATTATGATTTCTCTGTTGATCCTGATATAATTACTTTGGTTGAATCTGATCCTTTCTATGGCTATGAATCTGAAACTGTTGTGGCACATCTTACTAAATTAAATGATATAGCTAGCCTGTTCACTAATGATGAGAAAACTCACTATTATTATATCCTTAAATTATTTCCGTTCTCATTAAAGGGTGATTCTAAGACATGGTTTCATTCTCTTGATCTTGGTTGTGTGCGTAGTCCCCAAGATATGATTTATTACTTCTCTGCTAAATATTTCCCTGCTCATAAGAAACAAGCTGCTTTAAGGGAAATATATAATTTTGTGCCAATTGAAGAAGAGAGTCTCCCGCAAGCTTGGGGGAGGCTTCTCCAATTACCTAATGCTTTGCCCGATCATCCTCTTAAGAAAAATGAAATACTTGATATCTTTTATAATGGACTAACCGATGCTTCCAAAGACCACCTGGATAGTTGTGCTGGTTGTGTTTTCAGGGAAAGAACACCAGATGAAGCTGAAATTTTATTGAATAATATGTTGACTAATGAAAATAATTGGACACTTCCTGATCCAATTCCTGAACCAACTCCTAAGCCAACTCCGAAGAAAAGGGGTATTCTATTTCTCAATCCTGAAGATATGCAAGAGGCAAAGAAATCTAAGAAGGAAAAGGGTATTAAAGCTGAAGATGTTAAGAATTTACCTCCTATTGAAGAAATACATGGTCTTAATTCATTACCTATTGAAGAAACATATGGTCTTGATAACCCAACACAGGTAGCAAAGGTAAATTCTCTCTATAGATATGATAAAGCTGAAATCCCATTTACTATGTTTGCTAGCCCATGCTTGGATGAATTTGATGACTTTATGGTTAAACAGGAAAACTTCAATGCTTATTTCGGCAGGGAATTAAAACGCAATGTTGATATGCTTGAACACTTGGGTGATTATATGGCTAATGTTAAAGGTGAACTTAAACTTATTAATAAACATGCTTCCATGGTTACCACTCAAGTAGAACAAGTACTTAAAGCCCATAATGATTTGCTCAATGAATTGAATAGTCAGAAAAATGATAATGCGGTTAGAGTTATGACTAGAGGTGGTAAAATGACTCAGGAACCTTTGTATCCTGAGGGCCATCCTAAGAGAATTGAGCAAGATTCTCAGAGAGATAATATTTATGCACCTAGTCCTTCTAAAAGGAAGAAAAAGAAAAATGATAGGACTTTGCATGCTTCTAGTGAACCTGTTGTTGACACACCTGAGAATCCCAATGATATTTCTATTTCTGATGCTGAAACACAATCTGGTAATGAGTGTGAACCTAGCGATATAGTAACCAGTCACCGACAAGGCCCTGGACAATGGGGCCTGCCTGTCGACCAAGGAGCCGGCAGCCGGCGGGACCCACCAGCCGGCGGGCCCCAGCAGCCGGCGCAGGAGCCGGCGAGCGTAGACACAGACGGCTGGGGCCCATGCCCAGCCGGATTACCATTGTACCCCCAGGGGGTGAGCCTATATAAACCATGCGGGGCACCCATGCAAAGGGTTGATCTGAGTTAGTTTTAGACACCACATAGAGAGGAGAGGAGAGCTAGCCGTGCCCTTCTTCTTCCTCTCGCCAAGCAGCTCAAGGAGCATCTTGTAGCCACTCGTTCACCTAGTGATCATGCGGAGACCCCGCAGAGCAGCAGTAGGGGTGTTATCTCCATGGAGAGCCCCGAAGCTGGGTAAGATTCGCCGGCGTGCATGTCTTCGCCTCATCCCGCTTCCAGGCACCGGCGACGTCTTACTGGCTCCCACAATGATAAGCCACCCGTTGGCATATGTCGCACCTACCACCCAACATTTGGCGCCCGCCGTGGGGCCAGGTGCACCGTCGTCCGGAGACCTGTTCTGGACGGGAACCTTCTTCCTCCCTAGCGAGCGTAGCCAGCCCGGCACGCCCGATGGCGCTTGCCATGACGCACTGCAAGGCGTCGCCAACGTCTGCGCAGCGAGCGGCCTCGCCGATCTCCTGGACGAGACCCTCATCTCCGACGAGCTCGCCTCTGACGCGGGCACCGACCACCTCGTCAACCTCCTCGGCCAGCTCCACGTCTCCGGCAAGCTTGCTGTGGACTTGGAGTCTGTTGGCTCCACCGACCCGATGCCTATCGACTCTGACACGGCCTCGCTCGATGCTTTCCCCACCAACATCGCGATCTACAACGACCCTCTTCCTCGGGCCGATGGCTGCGACGGCGCCACCACCGAGGTGATGGTCATCGGCCATGGCGGCGCTTCTAGCGAGAACGCCCTCGACGCCCCGCATGCAATGGTCCACGATTTGTCCATCCCCCTCCCGGCCGATGCCGACGCCGAAGCACTGGAGGCTCGCCGTCTCGCCCTCCTCGCGGAGGGCCGGAAGTTGGCTTCCATGAGACACCTCACCGAGGCCCACCAGCGCGAAGCCGACCGCGCCGCCTTTGGCACGCCGCCCCCAGGCGGGCCAAGCCGAGCCGGCGTTGTCAGACAGCGCGGCGCTGCCCTCGCCGACACGCTAGGAGTCGACCGCCCAGTCTACGCCACTCCACTCAAGAACCTGCGCGCCGCCCAGGCGGCCGTAGACGAGCTAGACGGACTGGGGGCCGAAGAACTCCCCCACATGACCAGACGCATCCAGCAGCTAATCGATGCAGCCGTGCAGCGGCACGAAGCCGATGCCCGCGCGGGAAGCCCTCTCCCGTGCTGAGAGCACGGCGCGACGTCCCGGACGCCGACTGCGGGTAAAACCCGCGCGCGACATGAGAAGGAGCCGGCTGCCAGCCGAAGCCGAACCCGGACCTCCATCGAGCGAGACGCAGAAGGTCGTCCCCGGGCCATGGAGCGGCGGGGCAACCCGCCTCCGCCTCCGCCTCGCGGGGAGAGATATCCCACCCCACCGCCTGTCACACATCCGACTCTCAGCGGCCGACTAGGCCTCCGTGAAGGAGTCAGCGAGAACGACACCCACCATCGGATCAACCGCCTAGCATGATCCCTGGCGCTAGAAGAAGAAGATGATGTCGGCCCACCTTGCTTCGGCCCCCGCATCCGTGACAAGCCTTTCCCCAAAGGGTTCTCGCTCCCAAGAGACACGCCCAAGTACAACGGCTCCGTGAAGCCGGAAGATTGGTTGATCGACTACTCCACAGCGGTTCGCATACCAAACAGCAACAGGCGCGTTGTCGTGAAGTACGTGCCCCTCATGCTGCAAGGCACGGTGCGGACCTGGCTCAATAGCCTCAGGCCCTACAGCATCAACAGCTGGCTAGACTTCACAGAGGCCTTCGTCCGCAACTTCACCAGCACCTACAAGCGGGCCCCCAAGCCCAGACAGCTCTCCTTGTGCGTACAAGGCCCCGCCGAGTCCACTCGCGACTACCTCACGCGTTGGGCCGAGCTCCGCAACTCTTGCGAAGGGGTGCACGAGGTGCAAGCCATAGAGTACTTCACCGCCGGATGCCGAGAAGGGACCCTCCTTAAGCACAAGCTCCTCTATGATGAGCCGACTACCCTCGACGAGCTTCTGGTCATAGCGGACAAGTACGCCACCGCCGACTCCTCAATGAAGACTGAACTCTGGGTAGACGCGTCCGGGAAGGTAATCAACCCGGCGCCCAAGACGCCGGCTGGGGACTCCGGCCGACGCCCGTACCAGAACGACCACAAGCGCAAGGGCCCCGTGCCGCTCTCCACCAGTCGGCAGGTGGCCATGGTCGAGGACGAGCAGCCCGAAGGGCGGCCCACACCCAAGAAGTAGAAGGGCGGCAGGCCGGCTTGGCAGCCGGCCTTCTCCTACGAGCAAACTCTCGACGCCCCATGCAAGTTCCACAGCGGCGCGAAGCCGTCCAACCACACAACCCGGAAGTGCCACTGGCTCACCCGAATCTCCAAAGGCGAAGGGCTCGCGCCGCCTCCGCCTGCTGGTCCGCCGCCTCCGGCTCCGCAGCTGCCGACCGCTCGGCCAGCAGTCGGAGCTGTGCATGACGAGTTCCCCGACGAGCATGCCGCCTACATCGTCTTTACAATCCAGCCCGAAGGCCGGTGTAGCAGACGCCGAGAGCACCAGGAAGTCAATGCGGCTGCTGCCAACCCCGCCGAGGACATGCACTGGTCAGAAAAGCCTATCAGCTGGAGCCAGGCCGACCACCCAGAGGTGATGCCATCTCCCGGCTCTTATGCGTTGGTTTTGGATGCCACCCTTGCAACGGACAGACGTGCCGCCCGTTTCTCCCGCGTGCTGATAGACGGCGGGAGCAGCATCAACATCCTGTACCGTGACACCCTGGAGAAGCTGAACGTCAAGACGAAGCAACTCATGCCTACTCGGACTGTGTTCCATGGCATTGTACCTGGCCTGTCCTGCGCCCCCATTGGCAAGATCAAGATTGATGTACTCTTTGGGGACAAGGAGCATTTCCGCCAAGAAGTGATCTGGTTTGAAGTGGTGGACCTGGATAGCCCCTACCATGCATTGCTTGGCCGTCCTGCCTTGGCCAGGTTCATGGCTGTTCCCCACTATGCTTACCTCAAGATGAAGATGCCGAGCGCCAAGGGCATCCTCACCGTAGCCGGCGATTACAAGAAATCTTCCGAGTGCGCTGCAGCCAGCAGCCGGCTGGCCGAGTCCCTTGTGATTGCCGAAGAAAAGAAGATGTTGGACCGACTCATGGCCATGGCCAGCAAACAGCCGGCCCTGTCCTCCAATCCCAAGGAGTGTGATGCCCAAGGATCTTTCCAGCCGGCCAAGGAGACGAAGAAGATACCTCTTGACCCCGAGCACCCAGAAAGGTTTGCCGTCATCGGGGCAAACCTAAACAGCAAATAGGAAGGTGAGCTCGCTGACTTCCTCCGTGAGAATCGGGATATCTTTGCATGGTCCCCTAAGGACATGCCAGGTGTTCCGAAGGAATTCGCCGAGCACAAGCTACACGTCCGAGAAGGCGCAAAACCAGTCAAACAACCCCTCCGCTGACTGTCAGAGGAGAAAAGAAGGATTGTTGGAGAGGAGATAGCCCGGCTTTTGGCAGCCGGCTTCATTATGGAGGTTTTCTTTCCAGAGTGGCTCGCCAATCCGGTCCTCGTGCTAAAGAAGAACAACAAGTGGCGCATGTGCATAGACTACACGAGCCTCAACAAGGCCTGCCCCAAAGATCCCTTTGCCCTGCCAAGGATTGATCAAGTGATAGACTCCACGGCCGGATGCGAGCTGTTGAGTTTCTTGGATGCTTACTCAGGATACCACCAGATAAAGCTAGATCCGGCTGACCGCCTGAAGACCGCCTTCATCACGCCATTCGGAGCTTTCTACTACCTGACTATGATATTCGGCTTAAGAAATGCCGGTGCCACTTTTCAGCGTTGCATGCAGAAGTGCCTCCTCAAGCAGCTCGGCAAAAATGCCCACGTCTACGTAGACGACATTGTGGTGAAGACGGAGAAGCGCGACACCTTGTTGGAGGACCTCAAGGAAACATTTGAGAACCTGCGCCGGTTCCAGATCAAGCTCAACCCCGAGAAATGCGTGTTCAGAGTGCCAGCCGGCCAGCTCCTAGGCTTCCTGGTCTCCGAACGCGCCACTGAATGCAACCCGATAAAGATCAAGGCCATTGAGAGAATGGCGATTCCGACCAAACTTTGAGACATCCAGAAGTTCACCGGGTGCTTGGCCTCCCTGAACCGCTTCATCAGCCGGCTCGGAGAGAAAGCTCTCCCCCTCTACCGCCTCATGAAGAAGACCACTCACTTCGAGTGTAACGACCAAGCCGACCAAGCTTTTCACGAGCTGAAGAAGATGCTGGCCATGCCGCCCGTCCTGGTGGCGCCGACTGAGAAAGAGCCCATGCTCCTCTACATTGCTGCAACCAGCCGGGTGGTCAGCACCGTCATCGTAGTCCAGCGCCCGGAAGAGGGCCGAGCCTAGTCGGTCCAGAGGCCGGTGTACTATTTGAGTGAGGTGATGTCCGCCTCGAAGCAGAACTACCCGCACTACCAGAAGATGTGCTATGGCGTGTACTTCGCCGCCAAGAAGCTGAAGCCCTACTTCCAAGAGCACCCCATCACGGTCGTATGCACCGCCCCGCTTGCCGAGATCATAGGCAGCCGGGATGCATCCGGCCGGGTGGCAAAATGGGCCATCGAGTTGGCCCCTACACGATCTTCTACCAGCCTCGCACCGCCATCAAGTCCCAAGCATTGGACGACTTCCTCGTCGACTGGGCCGAGACCCAGTACCTGCCGCCAGCTCCCGACTCCACTCATTGGCGCATGCACTTCGACGGGTCTAAGATGTGCACCGGCTTGGGAGCCGGCGTCATCCTCACCTCTCCCAAAGGCGACAAGCTCAGATACACGCTGCAAATTCACTTTGCCGCCTCCAACAACGTGGCCGAGTACAAGGCGCTCATACACGGGCTCCTGCTTGCCAAAGAGCTCGGCATACGCCGGATCCTATGTTACGGCGACTCGGACTTGGTAGTCCAATAATCATCCGGCGACTGGGACGCCAAGGACGCAAATATGGCAAGCTACCGCTTCCTTGTTCAGCAGATCAGCGGGTACTTTGAAGGATGCGAGTTCCTCCATGTACCGCGAGCCGACAACAAGCCAACTGATACCCTGGCTTGAATAGGCTCCACTCAGCAGACAATACCAACCGGTGTCTCTCTGCAACGCCTCCTTAAGCCGTCTCCAGAGTCTGATTCCATCTTCGTGCCGCCTAACCCCGACGCAGCCGGGCCCGGCTCGAAGAACCAAGCAGGTGACCCGGGGACTTCGATAGTCGGCCTGGGGACGTCAGTAGGCGGCTCAGGGACTTCCGTAGTTACGCCCGACCCGGGGACTGCCACACCCGGCTCGAGGACTGCGGTAGTTAGCCCGGGGACTGCACCAACACAACAGGCGGCGGCCGACTCCAGCATTTCACCACCCAGCCTGCCCGCCCTGGTTGCAGTAGCCGTGTTGGTAATAGAAGAAGTCGCAGCTCCATCATGGGCTCAGTCCATCCTCAACTTCCTAATAAACAAAGATCTGTCGGCTGATGAAACAGAGGCAAGACAAGTCCAACGTCGAGCCAGAGCATACACAATCGTCAACAGAGAGCTCGTCAGGCGCAGTGTCACTAGAGTCTTCCAGCGATGCATCAAGCAAGAGAAGGGCATTGCAATCCTCAGAGACATCCACCAAGGAGAATGCGGCCACCATGCGGCCTCAAGATCACTCATCACCAAAGCTTTCCGCCATGGGTTCTTTTGGCCGACGGCTTTGGATGACGCCAAGGAGTTAGTTAAACATTGTAAAGGGTGCCAAGTCTTCAGCTCCAAGCAACACATGCCGGCTTCGGCACTCAAGACCATTCCCCTCACTTGGCCTTTCACCGTTTGGGGACTGGACATGGTGGGCCCATTCAAGACGGCGCGCGGCGGCATGACACATCTGCTTGTCGCCGTGGACAAATTCACCAAATGGATTGAGGCAAAGCCGATCAAGAAGCTGAATGGGCCGACTGCCGTGACATTCATCGCAGATATAACAACTCGCTACGACGTGCCACACAGCATCATCACCGACAACGGCACGATTTTTGCCAAGGGAGCGTTGGCATGTTTCTGCGTGACGTAGGGCATCCGGTTGGACTTAGCGTCCGTTGCCCACCCGCAGTCAAACGGCCAAGTCGAGCGAGCCAACGGCCTCATCCTTTCCGGCATCAAGCCCCGACTGGTCGTACCACTGGAATGTTCGGCCGGCTATTGGCTCGATGAGCTGCCGGCCGTCCTCTGGAGTCTGCGCACTACCCCAAACAAGTCAACCGGCTTCACTCCTTTCTTCCTCGTGTATGGTGCCGAGGCGGTCATCCCAACCGACATCGAGTTCGACTCGCCTCGGGTAACCATGTACACAGAGGCGGAGGCCAAGGAAGCACGAGAAGACGGTGTCGACCTGCTGGAAGAAGGCCGGCTGTTAGCCCTCAGCCGGTCCGCCATCTACCAGCAGGGCTTGCGCCGCTACCACATCCGGAAGGTCAGACCAAGATCTTTCCAAGAAGGCGACCTCGTGCTCCGGCTGATCCAGCGAACAGCCGGCCAGCACAAGCTCTCGGCCCCTTGGGAAGGCCCCTTCGTCATCAGCAGAGCGCTGGGAAATGACTCCTACTACCTGATCGGCGCACAGAAGCTGAAGGCATGAAAGAGAGACGACTCTGGCAAAGAGTCGGAACGACCATGGAACGCCAACCTCCTCCAAAGATTTTATAGTTGAAATGCAGTATGTATCACGCTAACTTTTGTACTAAGTATGAGACAATAGGCCCCCGAGGAGAGCTCGGGGACTGCCATCTTTTATCTATAAAATGAAGAGTATCATGCTTATGATCATGTCATTACATTCACTTTTTTCGTCCGGCACCGGGTTCGACTAGTCGGCCCGGGGACTGGCCGCCTTGAGTTATATTAGAAGTCCTACCCGCGGTCAGACAAGTAGTGTGCCGGCACCCAAGCCTTCTCTTGCCAAAAGTCGCAGTTCGAAGAACCGGCTGTCCGGCTGGCAAGAGTTAAAGGCAGGAAAGGACGCCCACACGAAAAATGGCTAGGGACTAACGGACTAATATAACAAAAGCTGGTTTTTCTCCCACCACCGACCGACTACCAGAGTAGCCGGCCGGTCGGCTTCCATTCACCTCGCTTTAATCTAAGAAAGCTCGAGTACTTGCCTTCCCCAAAAATAAAAAAATAAATATAGCCAAGTTCTTCCTTAGCCGCAGGCTGCAGAGCAGCTGCCGGTTGGGAAGGCGGCAGCTAGGGGAAGGCGGCAAAGGAAACAGCCTAAAGATAAAAAGCATACGCGAATGGAAGCCAAACACACACACGATCATATTTACACAAAAGGCCTTCGAAAGGCCAGCATTCAACATAGTTTGAATACACCCCCAGTGGGTGGAACTGCGCAAGTTTAACAAAAATTGTTCAAAGAGTAACAAGCAGGAAAAGCAAGGACGACAGATTAAGCCAAGGGAGCGACTGGTGAGTCGGGCAGGTCGGTAGAGACGGCAGTGCTGGCTGGAGGAGTGGCCGGCTGGCGAACCTCGGCATGATCACCACCTCCCGCAGAGGGCGCGCTAGCACGCGCCTCATTGCTAGAGGCACGGTCAGGCTGGGGCTGGCTGGCCGCTTCACCGGCCGGCTCGACGTCTTCGCCTTCCTCTCCTTCGTCGTCTTCACCTTCATCGCTGGAAGCGATCTCCTCCGCCGAGTCTTCACCGCTGCCGGGTCCAGCCCAAACCATTCCTCCGGCTGGGCAACGCCATCGTCATTTATTTCAGGAGCAAAGACACTGATGTGAGTGCACTCGGCGATCGTCGAGGCACACTGAGCGATAGCCGGCCGCACCTCCTCCATCTCCTCGTCGGCCTCCAGCCGCCAGGTGCGCAGCTGGTCCAGGTTCAGCCCGGGATACCAGGCTCAGACAAACTCCAGCGCCCGCCCAGCTCCAAGCCAGGCCGCCGATGCCTTCCAAGCCTCGAAGCGGCCAACCGCAACCTCCAGCAAGTCGGCAGTCTGACTCGGGGTGCGGGGAATCGTTTTGCCTGGCCAAAGGGCGGCCAACACCTACGCCCCGGCGCGCTGGAGGCGGCGGAGCATACGGTGAGCCGGCTACAGCCGGGCTTGGACCGCCAAGAGTTGCTCCTCAAGCGTTCGGCTCGCGTCCGGCACGATTTCAGCCCCCGCCTGCCGGCGTGCCTCGCGATGGGCCTCGATGGTTTGGGTGGCGAAGACGGAGTAGCCGGGGAAGTAGTCTGCACAGAGAACAAAAAGCAGCACAAGTCAGAACACAAATCAGGGGGCAAGGGGCAAGCAAAGAGTGAGGAAGGCGGCTTACCATCGATCAGATCCTCAATCCGGCCGAAGCCCTCGCTCAGCGCTTGTTTTGCCTCAGCCCAGCCCGCCACTTCGGTCTCGAACTCGGCCTTCAGGGCGTCCTCACTATCATGCGCCTTCTTCAGGGCCGCCTTGTGGCTCTCCTCCTGGTCGGCCAACTTCTTGGCCAGGCGGTCACGCTCCAGGACCAAGGCGTTGTACTCGGCTTCCTTGGCGCGAAGGGCGGCCTGGGCCCCGCTGAGCTGCCCCCTCAAGTCGGCATTAGCTCCTGCAAGCATGAAGACAAAGGAAAAATTAATAAGAAAGAAGTCATCAGGGAAGATCCGACCCGACTGCTCAGCAGTCGGCCCGAATCTCCGGGACTACACCCAGTGGGTGCGCTGACGCGCCCCCACAGGAGATGAACGAGACAAAGCACGCACTCCGGTTGCTGGTCAGGTCCTCGGTTTTCCGGCCCAGCTCCTGAGCCTGGGAGTTGAAGGCAGCAGTGCGGAGGTTATGGTACTCCTGGAAGATCAGACAGGATGCGAGGATAAGATAGTTGTCAGGACTTAGTAAGTTCCAAGCCGCCTGCTCAGCAGCCGACTCGGAACTCGGGGACTACACCCAGTGGGTGCGCTGACGCGCCCCCACGGAAGAAATCAAAAAAGCAAAAACTACCAAGGCCAGAGGGCTCACCCGGATGACGGCCCGTGTCGCGAGGAACTCTTGGGTGTATCGCTGCAGCGAAGCGGCCTGGGCTTGAAGCCGGTTCCGGACCTCCTGGGCCGCTGTGTTCAGCTCGGCCGTCCCCCCCACTGGGCGTCCACTCGGACATGCTGGCGCTGGTGGCCTCCAGGGCCTCTGCCGTCTGGCTGGCGCCCGCAGCTCCGCGCGACTCCGGCGCGGAGGTAGCTCCCCCTGCACGTCGGCGAAATGCCGACTGCACCTCGAGGCCGGCCCCTGCCTCCGGCTCGCCCCCGGCCGGCTGCTCTGGCGCCATGGCTGATTGGCCGCTTTGGCCCGCTCCAGTCGGCGCCGTCTGCGGCGCCCCCTCCATGAAGACCACGTGGTACTCCCTCCTCTCCATCACCGGCGGGTCTTGGTCGACCTCCTCCGACGGGGGCACGGGGATGTCAGGGGCCACGGCGCAGAGGGGAACGACGAGCAACGGAGGCTGGTTGTGCGAGGCCTCCGCCTCCGTCTCCGCGGCTGCCGCCTGCGCCCGGGCCTTGGCCGCCGCGTCGGCCTGCTCCTTCGCCGCCTGGGCGGTCCTTCGCTCCGCCGCCTCCCGCTCCTCCCGCGCCTCCCGTGCGTTCCGCTCCGTGGCCTCCATAAGGTCGGCACGGGGATCCACGCGGCGGGATCCTGAGGACCCTCAGTCGGCCCGACTACAGAGCCGCCAGGACCTCGCTCAAGGGAAAGCGGTGCCCTGCCTGGCGAGCAAAGAAAGGTTTAGAAGAGCTTCAATCGAAGAAGACAACAAAAAAATATATACAAGACATCTGACGACTTACGCCGAGATCGCTTGCGGCTGTTTCACCACCTTGCGGAAGCGGGCCACCTTCACGGCCGCCTCATCCCGCTTGGTCGCCGCCGTGGAACCCTTGGATTTCTTCGGCCGGCTGCCGAAGAAGGTCGACGCGGCCCGGCGTTTCTGCGTGCCGCCATGGGCAGCCGGCGCGGCAGACGGGCCCGCGCCTTGATGATCAAGCGCCGGCTGGCAGTGCGGGGCGGCTTCGACCTCGTCATTGTCCGCCCAGTCCTCGAGGCCGGCCCGAGCCCCGCGCCTCCTGCCTTGTCGCCTTCCCCGACGATGGCATCTTCCATGGCGGCCGCTCCTAGGTCCGGATCATCGACGTCGTCCACCGTGCGGTCGGGGAGGAGCTGGCGCTCTACCACTGCGGCCCCGGCCGTCAGCGGTAGAAGTGGGTTCGGCTGAGGGCAAAACAATTGATCAGAAGTCAGCCATCATGAGGCCGGCTACAAAAGGAAGAAAAGAAGAAAAACTTACGGCAGGCGGAGGGTTGGCGCGAGAATACGGCCCCTTGCCATATCGCCAATCCTCGGCGAGCTTGCAGTTGGAGATGTAGTTCACCATGTAAGACACCTCGGCATGAGGCATCTCCCTGGTGCTCAGCCGGCACGGGTCGAAGCGGCCGCTCATCTGGCAAATCATGTGAGGCCGGCCTTGGAGTGGAAGATACTCGGCGCTCCACGAAGGCGGCCACCAGGTCGGCCCCGGTCAGGCCCTCCGACTAGATCATCACCCGGAGCCGGGAGACGGCTGCGTTCCCGGCCTGAGACAACGACCTGGCCCGGTAGCTCCACGAGGGTTGCCTCCCAGCCGGCGGGCCGGCTACGTAAGCCGGCAGGTTGAATTCGTCAGATGCGGCTGGAGGTGGTAGAATTCAAGAAAAGTGCAGAGGAATCCACTCACCGGGAGGCCGAAGCCGCACAGGCAGTGCGAGCGGAAGATTACCCGCTCGCCCTCCTCCGGTGCCGGCGAAATCTCCCTCGCCGGCGCCTGACGGACCCGCACGTAGTTCTCGCCCGGCAGACGCCGCGTCCGGCGGAGGAACTCAACATGGTCCTCGTGGACGTTGGAGCCATCCCACGAGCTCGAGAACGCCATGGGAACAACGCGGCGAGGAGCAAGACGATGCGAAGGCGGAGACGCGCATGACCCCGCTACGGCGGGACCGAAGGAACCGAGAGGTCCGATGGCGGAGCGGCGCGGCAATGGGTCGCTGCGGCGGCGAAGGGAAGAAGAAGGAAGGTGAGAAGGGGCGGAGCAAGGGAGAGCGTGCGAGCCTCTGCCGCTCCCCCCTCCCCCTACTTATAGACCCGTGCGGCGGAGCCGAGGAGGCGTGGCGTGGGGGAACGTGGGATCAACTGCGCCCACTCCCCCACGTCCCGCGATTATTGCACCTTGATGGCGTAATAAAACCGCTGCGGGAAGGCGAGCGGTCCGTGTGGGCCGCAGAGGATCCGCGCTCGGGCCGAGGCCTAGGAGTGGCGGGCCCAAGCCTGCGGCGGCGTCCCATCGCACGCATGCGTTGGTAGGTTTTCCTTGCCACATGGCCCGCGGGATGGCGCGCGGTCAGCTCGCAGGCCGACCCACGTTCCCGCCTACGAGAAATGGAGCTTTCCGAAGATGGCGCGCATAAGCAAAGCCGGCTCCTCGGGATAGGAAGCTAACCAAGCTTCTCGTCCCTTTGTCATCCTTGAAGCTCGATCAGCTTCGGGGACTACTGTCGGAGTAAATGACCACGGGTAGCCTAGCCGGCTCCCCCTGGCCCTTCTGAAAAAATTGCGAGCTGATCCGGCCCACAAGAATCCAAGACGTGGGGCCGCCTTCCTCTTGCCGGCTGTCTCCCAGGCCGACTATCAGAAGGCGGCCCGACTTTAGCCCTCATGAAGAAAGCCGCGGGAGGCCGGCTCCAAGAAGCTGGCCACGAGAATGCCGACTCCAAGAGGCCGGCTCCCACCAAGCGGTCAAGATCGTACCCTCGAAGTCTGCACCCATGTAACGGCGATGTGACGGGGCGTGGCTACAATAAAGCCTGCCACCCCCGAATCCCGGAGCATGCCTGGCACAGTGCACCGTACGGGGTGGCCATGACCCGTCCGGCGCGGCACTGTTGCCATGTTGACCCTGATGTCACCCATGATGGGCCGCCAGCGCGGCCCACGGGCGGTGGGCCCCTTCAGGCAGAGAGACACCCGAAGGCGGCCAGACCTCCCCCAGTCGGCCTGAGACAGGGCCGGCTCCCCGCAGCCGGCTTGCCCCCTCCCTCGAAGGAGACGCCCCATTAAGGAGACAAGACGCGGTGAGGCTACAGCGATTGCCCGCCGGGCGGCGGCACTGTAGCCACGCCCACCTCGGCAAAGCCCTCGTCACCAGGTTGAGGCAACAGTAACCAGCCACCGACAAGGCCCTGGACAGTGGGGCCTGCCTATCGACCAAGAAGCCGGCAGCCGGCGGGACCCACCAGCCGGCGGGCCCCAGCAGCCGCCGCAGAAGCCGGCGAGCGTAGACACAGACGGCTGGGGCCCACGCCCAGCCGGATTACCATTGTACCCCCGGGGGGTGAGCCTATATAAACCCCCCGGGGCACCCATGCAAAGGGTGGATCTGAGTTAGTTTTAGACACCACATAGAGAGGAGAGGAGAGCTAGCCGTGCCCTTCTTCTTCCTCTCGCCAAGCAGCTCAAGGAGCATCTTGTAGCCACTCGTTCACCTAGTGATCATGCGGAGACCCCCCAGAGCAGCAGTAGGGGTGTTATCTCCACGGAGAGCCCTGAAGCTGGGTAAGATTCGCCGGCGTGCATGTCTTCGCCTCATCCCGCTTCCAGGCACCGGCGACGTCTTACTGGCTCCCACAATGATAAGCCACCCGTTGGCATATGTCTCACCTACCACCCGACAAGTGGAATCCGCAAGGTGCAAGTTTAGAGAGTAATCATCAAAATCGCGGAAACCTAACAAATCACACAAAGTCTTTGGAATAGTGGAAACACTAGTACCCAAATCACATAAAGCATAGAAATCATGTTCTTTAATCTTAATTCTAATAGTTGGTTCCCACTCATCATAAAGTTTTCTAGGGATAGAAACTTCCAATTCAAGTTTTTCTACATAAGATTGCATCAAGGCATCAACGATATGTTTAGTGAACGCTTTATTTTGACTATAAGCGTGAGGAGAATTTAGCACGGATTGCAACAAGGAAATACAATCAATCAAAGAGCAATTTTCATAATTAAATTCCTTGAAATCCAAAATAGTGGGTTTAGCAACATCTAGGGTTTTAGTTTCTTTGACCCCACTTTCAACAATTTTAGCATCAAGATCTAAAAACTCCGAATTCTTGGAACGCCTTCTAGCTAAAGGTGGATCATATTTAGTCCCATCATTATTAAGATTTATATTGCAAAACAAAGATTTAATAGGGGACACATCAATAACTTTTAGATCTTCATCTTTATTTTCATAGGAACTAGAAGAACACGCTCTTATAAAGGCATCTTTCTTAGCACTCATCCTAGCGGTTCTTTCTTTGCACTCATCAATGGAAATTCTCATGCCTTTGAGAGACTCATTGATATCATGCTTAGGTGGAATAGATCTAAGTTTCAAAGAATCAACATCAAGAGAAATTCTATCAACGTTCCTAGCCAACTCATCAATCTTAAGCAATTTTTCTTCAATCAAAGCATTGAAATTCTTTTGCGAAGTAATAAATTATTTAATATTAGATTCAAAATCAGAGGGCATCTTATTATAATTTCCATAAGAATTGTTGTAGGAATTACCATAATTATTAGAGGGATTACTAGGATAAGGCCTAGGATTAAAATTTCCTCTATACGCGTTGTTACCAAAATTGTTCCTACCAACAAAATTCACATCCATACATTCATTACTCAATCAAAGTAGACAAGAGCATATCATTAGGATCAGAAGAAACATTCTTACTAGCAAATAATTTCATAAGTTCATCCATCTTTCCACTCAAAACATTAATTTCTTCTATCGCATGCACCTTTTTATTAGTAGATCTTTCAGTATGCCATTGAGAATAATTAACCATAATATTACCTAGGAGTTTAGTAGCTTCTCCTAAAGTGATTTCCATAAAAGTGCCTCCTGCGGCTGAATCTAAAAAATTTCTAGAAGCAAAATTCAATCCAGCATAAATTTTTTGTATAATCATCCACAAATTCAAACCATGAGTAGGACGATTACGTATCATTAATTTCATCCTCTCCCAAGCTTGCGTAACATGTTCATGATCAAGTTGCTTAAAATTCATAATATCGTTTCTAAGGGAGATGATCTCAGCGGGAGGAAAATACTTAGAGATAAAAGCATCTTTGCACTTATTCCATGAATCAATACTATTTTTAGGCAAAGACGAAAACCAAGCTTTAGCACAATCTCTAAGCGAAAAAGGAAATAGCTTCAATTTAACAATATCGTTATCCACATCTTTCTTATTTTGCATATCACACAAATCGACGAAGCTATTTAGATGGGTAGCGGCATCTTCACTAGGAAGGCCGGAAAATGGATCTTTCATGACAAGATTCAGCAAGGCAGCATTAATTTCACAAGATTCAGCATCGGTAAGAGGAGCAATCGGAGTGCTAATAAAATCATTGTTGTTGGTATTGGTAAAGTCACACAATTTAGTGTTATCTTGATCCATCGTGACAAGCAAGCAATCCAACCCACAACACACAAGCAAAAAGAGGCAAATAGAGGAAGAGAGGAAGGATACAGAGAGAGAGAGAGAGAGAGAGAGAGCGAATAAAACGATAAGGGTGAAGTGGGGGAGAGGAAAACGAGAGGCAAATGGCAAATAATGTAATGCGGGAGATAAGGATTGTGATGGGTACTTGGTATATTGACTTTTGCGTAGACTCCCCGGCAATGGCGCCAGAAATCCTTCTTGCTACCTCTTGAGCACTACGTTGGTTTTCCCCGAAGAGGAAGGGATGATGCAGCAAAGTAGCGTAAGTATTTCCCTTAGTTTTTGAGAACCAAGGTATCAATCCAGTAGGAGGCTAAGCGTGAGTCCCTTGCACCTGCACAAAACAAATAAATCCTCGCAACCAACGCGATAAGGGGTTGTCAGTCCCTACACGGCCACTTACAAGAGTGAGATCTGATAGATATGATAAGATAATATTTTTGGTATTTTTATGATAAAGATGCAAAGTAAAATAAAAGCAAAGGAAATAACTAAGTATTGGAAGATTAATATGATGAAGATAGACCCGGGGGACATAGGTTTCACTAGTGGCTTCTCTCAAGAGCATAGGTATTTTACGATGGGTGAACAAATTACTGTTGAGCAATTGACAGAATTGTGCATAGTTATGAGAATATCTAGGTATGATCATGTATATAGGCATCACGTCCGAGACAAGTAGACCGACTCCTGCCTGCATCTACTACTATTACTCCACTCATCGAACGCAATCCAGCATGCATCTAGAGTATTAAGTTCATGAAAAAAGAGTAACGCCTTAAGCAAGATGACATGATGTAGAGGGATAAATTCATGGAATATGATAAAAACCCCATCTTGTTATCCTCAATGGAAACAATACAATACGTGCCTTGCTGCCCCTACTGTCACTGGGAAAGGACACCGCAAGATTGAACCCAAAGCTAAGAACTTCTCCCATTGCAAGAAAGATCAATCTAGTAGGCCAAACCAAACTGATAATTCGAAGAGACTTGCAAAGATAACCAATCATACATAAAAGAATTCAGAGAAGATTCAAATATTGTTCATAGATAGACTTGATCATAAACCCACAATTCATCAGTCTCAACAAATACTGTCGGGTTTCGGGTTCCGGCAGACCCTTGAGGTTCGAACACTGGGGTGCACGCGGATCTCTCCCCTACTGATCTACGTCTGATCCTCTCGAGCGAACTAAGATGAAAAATGATGAACAACACAAGAGACACGATGTTTATACTAGTTCGGGCCACCGTTGTGGTGTAATACCCTACTCTAGTGTGTGGTGTGGTGGATTGCCTCTGGGGATGATGATGGACAGTACAAGGGAAGAACAGCCTCGCGAGAGGTGTTCTTGAGTTGGTGCGATGAACTGCTAGGGTGAGTTCATCGCCTCTCTCTCTCTGCTAGGGTTCTACCAGATCTCTCGATGTTCTTGGGGTGTCTAGATGTCTAGATGATGTCTACTCTGTGGTGGCTAGCTCTATTTATAGAGGCCCTGGGCCTCTCCCCAAATAATGAGCGGGAAGGGCGCCAACAATTGGCCATTTCAAAGGGGAACATTTAGTACAAGTTATCCTAACCAAAGGTGGTCTTCGGCTGCCAAAAGCACTGGCGATGACGCCGTCTTGGGCTCCACGGTGACCTCCGTCCTGCCGTCCGGCTGGTCTTGGTCTCGTTGCACCGGATGCCTTGGCCTGTGCTTGCCCCCTTTGCACCAAAGGGGAAACAAGGACACTGCACAGGCCGGTGCCCGCCTGGTCTTGATCGTCATGGCTTGCGTCACGGGTTCCTCGCGAGGTACCCCTGCCTCGATCTCTCCGCCTCCTCGCGAGCCTGCCTGCTGAGGTTGCCTCTGAGGAAGCTTCCCGTCGTCCTCCCCGCGAGGCTTGGCCCCTCACGATGGTCTTTGAGCTTGAGCTGATGAAGATGGGTCGCCCTGGGCCCCCGCTTGAGCCACGCCGCAGGCCACAGGCAGGCAAGTCTGGGGACCCCCGTTCCCAGAACGCCAACAGTAGCCCCCGGGCCCAAGGCGCGCACGGGCTTGGCTTAGTAGAGAAGCGAAGGGGCAAGCACGAAGCGCCGCGGGCCCTAACAGCCTGCAGCCTTGGGCGCCGCGTGGCGATTGATTGGACGTGGGCGACTGCGCTCCCCCACGACGCCTCGGCGACCGCATGACTTGATAAGTCCCTACATGCAGAGAAACCGGTCATGATTACCTGCGATCGTGGTGCACGGCGGTTGGCCTCCTCCGGCTATAAGTACGGGGCTGGGCGACCCCCTTCGGCCCGTCCCTCCTTGCTGCTCCTTTCCTTCTTCTCGATTACTCGTCGCTCCCATGGCTCCAAAGAGATTCTCGGCCGCGAAGAAGGACAGGCCCCCCAGGCTGGGCCTGACTCCCCCCTGGCCAAGCGCGGCCGAGGCCGCCCTTGCAAGTATACCATGGTCCCCGTGGTGGCCTCCCGCGACCATGGAGGCGGTTCCCGGCACGGTGGTGAGCGCCAGGTTGCCGACGGGGGGCATGCCGTGGGTGTGCGCCCCTCCTAGGCCACGCTTTCGCTCTGCGGATGTGCTGCTGGAGTTCGCCGTGTGGTCGGCAGACCCATCCAGCACCAGGCTCCAGCTCCCCCGTTTCTTCGTAGATGAACGGCCGGCCAGCGCCCGATGCGGCTTCTGGCTCCAGGCAGACGGATGCTGCAGTAGGGCCTCCTGGGCGTCGCTGGAGGTCTCCGTTTCTGGGAATGGAGCTCTGACACGCGGCTGGCAAACGTTTGCCCACGCGCGTGGCCTGAGCCGGTGGTGCACCCTGTACTTCAAGTTTGATGGCGACGCCACCCTCTACGTGAGGGTGTTCGGGGAAGATGGTCGCCGTGCCGGGTGTTGCCCTGAAGAAGACGACCGCGGCCGCCTGCCCAGTCCTGGCTCTGACCAGGATGCAGATGGCGACTGGCATACAGGCGGCGGTTCTCGGGGTCCGTCGAGCTTCAGCAACCCCCTCTCTGGCAGCAGCTCCTCCAGCGGTGGCCGCGACCAGCCTCCTCGCCGTCGCGCCCGCTTGGGTGAAGGTAGCGGGTCGGCCCGTCGTCGCGCCCCGGTGAAGCGAGAGGAGGGATCCGCCTGAGTCCCAGGAGTAGCGCCCTCGCCGTGGGTTGGCGCAGGACGAATCACGCCCGTTTTGTTTTCCTGCACAAAAATAGTAAGTAATGTAGGGCCCCACGGGGGCGTATCAGAACTGTTGATGTTTAACCATCATGCCGTTTTCGCTATTTCTGCGTCGTGTTCTTGTGCCGCGCTCCCATGTGCGGAAACTATTTTAGCTCGGTGGGGCTTGGCACGGTCCTCGCCTCCCGAGGCTGTGGCCTCCTTGTGCGCTTCGTGCCCTGCAAGGATCAGCAGGAGGGGTAACTTATGGTCTTAGCTATGGGGGCGATTGGCCCGGGTCCTGCGCTCGTGTCGCGATGCCCGTGGGGCACAGACTAGGAGGGGTGCTCCCGCAGAGGACTGATAACCCACAAGTATAGGGGATCGCAATAGTTTTCGAGGGTAGAGTATTTAACCCAAATTTATTGATTCGACATAAGGGGAGCCAAAGAATATTCTCAAGTATTAGCAGCTGAGTTGTCAATTCAACCACACCTGGAAACTTAGTATCTGCAGCAAAGTGTTTAGTAGCACAGTAATATGATAGTGGTGGTAACGGCAACAAAAGTAAAGACAGCAAAAGTAATGTTTTTGGTATTTTGTAGTGATTGTAACAGTAGCAGCGGGAAAGTAAATAAGCGTAAACCAGTATATGGAAAACTTGTAGGCACCGGATCGGTGATGGATAATTATGCCGGATGCGGTTCATCATGTAACAGTCATAACATAGGGTGACACATAACTAGCTCCAATTCATCAATGTAATGTAGGCATGTATTCCGTATATAGTCATGCGTGCTTATGGAAAAGAAGTTGCATGACATCTTTTGTCCTACCCTCCCGTGGCAGCGGGGTCCTATTGGAAACTAAGGGATATTAAGGCCTCTTTTTAATAGAGAACCAGAACAAAGCATTAGCACATAGTGAATACATGAACTCCTCAAACTATGGTCATCACTGGGAGTGGTCCCGATTATTGTCACTTCGGGGTTGCCAGATCATAACACATATTAGGTGACTATAGACTTGCAAGATAGGATCAACAACTCACATATATTCATGAAAACATAATAGGTTCGGATCTGAAATCATGGCACTCGGGCCCTAGTGACAAGCATTAAGCATAGCAAAGTCATAGCAACATCAATCTCAGGACATAGTGGATACTAGGGATCAAACCCTAACAAAACTAACTCGATTACATGATAAATCTCATCCAACCCATCACCGTCCAGCAAGCCTACGATGGAATTACTCACGCACGGCGGTGAGCATCATGAAATTGGTGATGGAGGATGGTTGATGATGACGACGGCGACGAATCCCCCTCTCCGGAGCCCCAAACGGACTCCAGATCAGCCCTCCCGAGAGGTTTTAGGGCTTGGCGGTGACTCCATATCGTAAAACACGATGATTTCTTCTCTCTGATTTTTTTCTCTCCGGAAGCGAATATATAGAGTTGGAATTGGCGTCGGAGGGTTTCCAGGGTGCCCACGAGGTAGGGGGGCGCGCCCAGGAGGGGGCGCGCCCCCCACCCTCGTGGACAGGGTATGGGCCCCTGGTCTTCATCTTTGGCAAGGATTTTTTATTATTTTTTTAAGGTATTCCATGGAGTTTCAGGACTTTCCGAGAATATTTGCTTTATGCACATAAAACAACACCAAGGTAATTCTGCTGAAAACAGCGTCAGTCCAGGTTAGTTCCATTCAAATCATACAAGTTAGAGTCCAAAACAAGGGCAAAAGTGTTTGGAAAAGTAGATACGACGGAGACGTATCAACTCCCCCAAGCTTAAACCCTTGCTTGTCCTCAAGCAATTCAGTTGACAAACTGAAAGAAAGAAAAACTTTTACAAACTCTGTTTGCTCTTGTTGTTGTAATTATGTCAAGCCAGCATTCAAGTTTTCAGCATATATCATAACTAACCACATTTGCAATAATTCTCAGGTCTCATAATTACTCATATCAATAGCATAATCAACTAGCAAGCCATAATAATAAATCTCGGATGACAACACTTTCTCAAAAAAACCATAATATGATATAACAAGATGGTATCTCGCTAGCCCTTTCTGAGACCGCAAAACATAAATGCAGAGCACCTTTAAAGATCAAGGACTAACTAGACATTGTAATTCATGGTAAAAGAGATCCAATCATAGTCATACCCAACATAGATTAATAGTGATGAATGCAAATGACAGCTGTGCTCTCCAGCTAGTGCTCTTTAATAAGAGGGTGATGACCCAACATAAAAGTAAATGGATAGGCCCTTCACAGAGGGAATCAGGGATTTGTAGAGGTGCCAGAGCTCGGTTTTAAAATAGAGATAAATTGCATTTTGAGCGGTATACTTTCATTGTCAACGTAACAACTAAGAGATGGCGATATCTTCCATGCTAAACAAATTATAGGCGGTTCCCAAACAGAATGGTAAAGTTTATACTCCCCCTCCACCAACAAGCATCAATCCATGACTTGCTCGAAATAACGAGTGTCTCCAACATACATCAGGTCCCAGGGGGAGTTTTGTTTGCAATTAATTTAGATTTAGTTTGCATAAAGCATGGGACTGGGCATCCCGGTGACCAGCCATTTTCTTGTGAGTGAGGAGCGGAGTCCACTCCTCTTGAGAATAACCCGCCTAACACGGAAGATAAGGACAGTCTTGGTTGATACATGAGCTATTCGAGCATACAAAACAGAATATTTATTTGAAGGTTTAGAGTTTGGCACATACAAATTTACTTGGAACGGCAGGTAGATACCGCATATAGGAAGGTATAGTGGACTCATCTGGAATAACTTTGGGGTTTAAGGGATTGGATGCACAAGCAGTATTCCTGCTTAGTACAGGTGAAGGCTAGCAAAAGACTGGGAACCAACCAACTAGAGAGCGACAACAGCCATGTACATGCATTAAAATTAATAAACATTGGATGCAAGCATGAGTAGGATATAATCCACGATGAACATAAATATCATGAAGGCTATGTTGATTTTGTTTCAACTACATGCGTGAACATGTGCCAAGTCAAGTCACTTAAATCATTCAAAGGAGGATACCACCCCATCATACCACATCATAATCATCTCAATAGCATGTTGGCACACAAGGTAAACCATTATAACTCATAGCTAATCAAGCATGGCACAAGCAACTATGATCTCTAATTGTCATTGCAAACATGTTTATTCATAATAAGCTGAATCAAGAACGACGGGCTCATCATATTTACAAAAACAAAAGAGGTCGAGTTCATACCAGCTTTTCTCATCTCAGTCAGTCCATCATATATCATCATAATTGCCTTTCACTTGCATGACCGAACAGTGTGAATAATAATAAGAGTGCACGTGCATTGGACTAAGCTGGAATCTGCGAGCATTCAAGAAACAGGAGAAGACAAGGCAATATGGGCTCTGGGTTAAATCAACATTAAAGCATATAAGAGCCACTACAACAATTTAATTATGGTCTTCTCCTACTGACCCCAAAGAAAAGAAAAGAAAATAAAACTATTTACACGGGAAAGCTCCCAACAAGCAAAAGAAGAACGGGAAATATTTTTTTGGGTTTTCTTTTTAATTACTACTACAACAGGAAAGTAATACTACTAATTTTTTTTGGTTTTCTTAAGGTTTAACAAACACACAAGAAGAAAGCAGGAAAAAGAAAATGAACTAGCATGGATATTACAATGAAAGAGTATAAGCACCGACATCTAGCAATGAGTGTGTGTGAACATAAATGTAATGTCGGTGAGAAATACGTACTCCCCCAAGCTTAGGCTTTTGGCCTAAGTTGGTCTATTGCCAGGGATAGCCTGGCGGATACCCGTAGGTGTAGCTGGGGCCGTATTGCGATACAACAGTTATCGCCTCCTGAGCTGCATAGTGGAGTCGGGCTGCCTCCGCTCTCCTCTCGTACTCATCTACCTCCTCTCTAGTAATAGTATATCTTCCTTTTGTTTGTGAATCAAAAAGAGCTGGAGCAGGGAGAGTAATACGGACAACATGTTGTTTGTTAAAAATTAAACGGTATAAAAGAGGTGATTCGGGTCGCTCAACAAAATGATGTGAATCCATGGAGTCATAATCTAAATATGCAGTAGGTAACTCCGTATCACCCTCACGGATGTCCATCTCAAGAAAATGAGCTAAGCGGGTTGCATAAATTCCTCCAAAGAAATCTCCATTATGTCTATTATGATGCAACCTACGAGCTACAATGGCTCCCAGATGATAAGATTGGTCTCCTAACACAGCACTCCTAAGAATGCTAAGGTCAGGGACACACATGTGACATGCTTCATCCTTAGCATTTATGCATCTACCGATGAAGAGAGCAAAATAATGTAAAGCAGGAAAGTGAATGCTCCCTATGGTAGCTTGCGTTATATCTCTAGATTCCCCCACAGTTATATCAGCAAGAAAGTTTCTAAATTCAGATTTAGGGGGATCCCTAATACTACCCCATGATGGAAGTTTGCACGCAAGAGTGAAATCCTCTAAGTCCATTCTATAAGATTTATCATAAACATCAAACATGACTGAAGGAGAATTACGCGAAGATGAATACTCAAACCTCCTCACAAATGAACTTGTGAGATCATGGTACTGGGGGCATTTGTTGGCCTCAAATTCGTCAAGACCGGCATTGCGCAAATATGCTTTGAATTCTTCTTTAATTCCCGCACGGTCCATAAAATTTTCCGACGGCCACTCGCAAGGCCGTACCGGAGCGTCTCTTGGTGGATCCTCGTCAGCATCGTGCATAGCAATCCTGGGTCCTTGTTTCTTAGAGGAACCACCTTCTGGAACATCTTCCTAAGCATATTGTTTTTCTCTGAAAAATTCTGAAATTTTTAGTAACTTCAAACAAAAGTGAACCAATTTCAATAAAACTGATAGCGACTACTCCTACAAGTGCCTAGAGCCTATATCAAGCATTAGAACTACTTGGAACCATATAAATTTGACATGCAAGCTCAAGAACATGGTCACCTATGCAGCACAAATTTGCAAAGAATAAAGCACTAGAACAAAAACTAATTGGACCAATGTAGGAGTCACATACCAAGGAACAATCTCCCCAAGCAGTTTTGTGAGAGGGGCTTTGAGCAAGGAGATCGAAAATCACAGCAAAAGTGGCTGGAACTTGTGCTTGAGTTGGTTTTTCTAGTTTGTGTGAGGCAGAGGAAGAAGATGGGTGCTGGGATAAGTGGAGGAGGGCCACCGTGGGCCCACGAGGCAGGGGGCGCGCCCACCACCCTCGTGGCCAGGTGGCAGCTCCTCCCATGGTAATTTTTGCACAGTAAATCCTCAAATATTCTCGAAAAAATCATATTAAATTGACATGGCATTCTGAGGACTTTTATTTTTGGGATATTTTTATATTGCACATATAAGACAAGAAACAGACAGAGAAATACTATTTTTACTTTATTTCTACTAAATTACAGAAAATATAAAGAGGGTACAGAAGTTTGTGCTTCTAGTTTCATCCATCTCATGCTTATCAAAAAGAATCCACTAACAAGGTTGATCATGTCTTGTTAACAAACTCATTCTGATAATCATGAAACCGGAGAAATTTCGAATAACACTAAGTTACCTAAACGGGGATATGCACATCCCCTATAATAAGTATATCATATTTCTTTTTGACCGTAGGAAGAGGAAATTCAAAACCTCCAATTATAATCGATGGAATTTTTCCAATGGAGTTCATACTATGAACTTGAGGTTGTTTCCTCGAAAAGTGTACCGTATGCTCATTACCATTAACATGAAAAGTGACATTGCCTTTGTTGCAATCAATAACAGCCCCTGCAGTATTAAGAAAAGGTCTTCCAAGAATAATAGACATATTATCATCCTCGGGAATATCAAGAATAACAAAGTCCGTTAAAATAGTAACGTTTGTAACCACAACAGGCACGTCCTCACAAATACCGATAGGTATAACAGTTGATTTATCAGCCATTTGCAAAGATATTTCAGTAGGTGTCAGCTTATTCAAGTCTACGATATAAAGAGAGAGGCATAACACTAACACCGGCTCCAAGATCACATAAAGCAGTTTTAATATAATTTCTTTTAATGGAGCAAGGTATAGTAGGTACTCCGGGGTCTCCAAGTTTCTTTGGTATTCCACCCTTAAAAGTATAATTAGCAAGCATGGTGGAAATTTCAGCTTCCGGTATCTTTCTTTTATTAGTAATGATATCCTTCATATATTTAGCATAAGGATTTGTTTTGAGCACATCAGTCAATCGCATACGTAAAAAGATAGGCCTAATCATTTCAGCAAAGTGCTCAAAATCCTCATCATCCTTCTTCTTGGATGGTTTCGGAGGAAAAGGCATGGGTTTCTGAACCCAAGGTTCTCTTTCTTTACCATGTTTCCTGGCAACAAAGTCTCTTTTATCATAACGTTAATTCTTTGATTGTGGGTTATCAAGATCAACAGCAGGTTCAATTTCTACATCATTATCATTACTAGGTTGAGCATCATCATGAACATCATCATTAATATTTTCACTAGGTTCATGTTCATTACCAGATTGTGTTTCAGCATCAGACATAGAGATATCATTTGGATTATCAGGTGGTTCATCAATAGGTTCACTAGAAGTTTGCACAGTTCTATCATTTTTCTTCTTCTTCTTCTTAGAAGAACTAGGAACATCAATATTATTTCTCTGAGAATCTTGCTCGATTCTCTTAGGGTGGCCTTCAGGATACAAAGGTTCCTGAGTCATTCTACCAGTTCTAGTAGCCACTCTAATAGCATAATCATTTTTCTTACTATTCATTTCATGGAGCAATTCTTTTTGAGCTTTAAGTACTTGGTCTACTTGAGTGGTAACCATAGAAGCATGTTTGCTAACAAGTTTAAGTTCACCTCTAATATTAGCCATATAATCACCCAAGTATTTAATTATATCGGAATCATATTTCAATTGTCTACCAAAATAAGCATTGAAATTTTCCTGTTTTACAATAAAATTATCAAACTCATCAAAGCATTGCCTAGCAGACTTATAGTGAGGGATATCACCTTCATCAAATCTATAGAGAGAATTTACCTTTACTACCTGTGTCGGGATATCGAGATCAGGAGGTTCTTCAGTAAATAAGTGATCAAGTTCATATGTTTCTTCGACAAGCGGTAGATTAAGACCATGTATATCTTCAATAGGAGGTAAATTCTTAACATCTTCGGCTTTAATACCTTTTTCTTTCATAGATTTCTTTGCCTCTTGCATATCTTCGGGACTGAGAAATAGAACACCTCTCTTCTTCGGAGTTGGTTTAGGAATAGGATCATTAATTGGAGCAAGAGCTGGCTCAGGAGGTGCCCAATTATTTTCATTTGTCAACATATTATTCAATAGAATTTCAGCTTCATCCGGTGTTCTTTCCCTGAAAAGAGAACCAGCACAACTATCCAGGTAATCTCTAGAAGCATCGGTTAGTCCATTATAAAAGATATCAAGTACGTTTCTTAAGAGGATGATCAGGCAAAGCATTAAGTAACTTGAGAAGCCACCCCCAAGCTTATGGGAGACTCTCTTCTTTAATTTGCACGAAATTGTATATTTCCCTCAAAGCAGCTTGTTTCTTATGAGCAGGGAAATATTTAGCAGAGAAGTAATAAATCATATCCTGGGGACTACGCACACAACCAGGATCAAGAGAATAAAACCATATCTTAGCATCACCCTTTAATGAGAACGGAAATATTTTGAGTATGTAGAAGTAACGCGGTCTCTCATCATTAGTGAACATGGCAGTTATATCATTTAACTTAGTAAGATGTGCCACAACAGTTTCAGATTCATAGCCATAAAAAGGATCAGATTCAACCAAAGTAATTATATCTGGATCAACAGAGAATTCATAATCCTTATCATGAACACATATAGGTGAAGTTGCAAAAGCAGGATCAGGTGTCATTTTATCTCTAAGTGATTCTTTGTTCCATTTAGTCAATAACCTTTTAAGCTCATATCTATCTTTGCAGACTAAAATAGCTAAAGAAGAATCTTTATCAAAAAGATAACCTTCAGGAATAACAGGCATATTTTCATCATCACTATCATCATCGTATTCAGTTTCATCAATTTCTCTTTCTCTAGCCCTAGCAATTTGTTCTTCAAGAAATTCACTAAGGGGCACAGTAGTATCGGGCATAGAAGCAGTTTCATCATAAGTATCATGCATAGTAGAAGTGGCATCATAAATAACATGCGACATATCGGAACGAATAGCAGAAGCAGGTTTAGGTGTCGCTAGCTTACTCATAACAGAAGGTGAATCAAGTGCAGATCTAGATGGCAGTTCCTTACCTCCCCTCGTAGTTGAGGGATAAATTGTTGTCTTAGCGTCTTTCAAGTTCTTCATAGTGTCCAGCAGATATAAATCCAAGTGACTCAAAGAATAGAGCTATGCTCCCCGGCAACGGCGCCAGAAAAAGGTCTTGATAACCCACAAGTATAGGGGATCGCAACAGTTTTCGAGGGTAGAGTATTTAACCCAAATTTATTGATTCGACACAAGGGGAGCCAAAGAATATTCTCAAGTATTAGCAGCTGAGTTGTCAATTCAACCACACCTAGAAACTTAGTATCTGCAGCAAAGTGTTTAGTAGCACAGTAATATGATAGTGGTGGTAACGGCAACAAAAGTAAAGACAGCAAAAGTAATGTTTTTGGTATTTTGTAGTGATTGTAACAGTAGCATCGGGAAAGTAAATAAGCGTAAACCAGTATATGGAAAACTTGTAGGCACCGAATCAGTGATGGATAATTATGCCGGATGCGGTTCATCATGTAACAGTCATAACATAGGGTGACACAGAACTAGCTCCAATTCATCAATGTAATGTAGGCATGTATTCCATATATAGTCATACATGCTTATGGAAAAGAATTTGCATGACATCTTTTGTCCTACCCTCCCGTGGCAGCGGGGTCCTATTGGAAACTAAGGGATATTAAGGCCTCCTTTTAATAGAGAACCGGAACAAAGCATTAGCACATAGTGAATACATGAACTCCTCAAACTATGGTCATCACCGGGAGTGGTCCCGAATATTGTCACTTCGGGGTTGCCGGATCATAACACATAGTAGGTGACTATAGACTTGCAAGATAGGATCAACAACTCACATATATTCATGAAAACATAATAGGTTCGGATCTGAAATCATGGCACTCGGGCCCTAGTGACAAGCATTAAGCATAGCAAAGTCATAGCAACATCAATCTCAGGACATAGTGGATACTAGGGATCAAACCCTAACAAAACTAACTCGATTACATGATAAATCTCATCCAACCCATCACCGTCCAGCAAGCCTACGATGGAATTACTCACGCACGGCGGTGAGCATCATGAAATTGGTGATGGAGGATGGTTGATGATGACGACGGCGACGAATCCCCCTCTCCAGAGCCCCGAACGGACTCCAGATTAGCCCTCCCGAGAGGTTTTAGGGCTTGGCGGCGGCTCCATATCGTAAAATGCAATGATTTCTTCTCTCTGATTTTTTTCTCTCTAGAAGCGAATATATAGAGTTGGAATTGGCGTCGGAGGGTTTTCAGGGGGCCCACGAGGTAGGGGGCACGCCCAGGGGGGGCGCCCCCCACCCTCGTGGACAGGGTGTGCGCCCCCTGGTCTTCATCTTTGGCGAGGATTTTTTATTATTTTTCTAAGGTATTCCGTGGAGTTTCAGGACTTCCCGAGAATATTTGCTTTCTGCACGTAAAACAACACCAAGGCAATTCTGCTGAAAACAGCGTCAGTCCAGGTTAGTTCCATTCAAATCATACAAGTTAGAGTTCAAAACAAGGGAAAAAGTGTTTGGAAAAGTAGATACAATGGAGACGTATCAAGGACTCGGATAGGAAAGCTCCAAACGATCGGGGCAGAAAACACTCGCGAGGGCGCCCGCGATCCTCCCTCGCGATACTTCGCGAGAGAAAACAAGGTGAGCGAGCGAGAAAGACAAAGAGCCACAAGCCAGGAACGTCAGCAACTCCAATAAAAAACTTCAAACGGGAATAAACAAGCCAACTGCAGAAAGCAAATGGGAAAGCCGCGTCCGGCGCCTATTCTAGTCTTCGACGTCTTCTCACCAGCGCGGAGCTTAGTGCTGCCACTGGGCGTGGGCGGGAGCCCCCGAGGCCAGAGGGCGGCACTCCGGAGACTCCAGGGCATGTACAGCCCCACTCATTATTACGTGAGAGTGTCACGGGCGGCGAGCTTCACAGGCGTTGGCCTTCTTCACAGGCACTGGGCCTTTCTTGAAATGCGGCAACTTCACAGGCATTCGCCTTCTTCACAGGCACCGGGCCTTTTCCGAAATGCAGCGGCTTCACAGGCATTCACCTTCTTCATAGGCACCGGGCCTTTTCCAAAACGCAGCGGCTTCACAGGCATTCGCCTTCTTCACAGGCACCGGGCCTTTTCCAAAACGCAACGACTTCACTCAGGAGTAGAACCTCCGGAGATATTGAATGTTCCATGGGTTCTGGATGGGTACTCCCTCCGGAGTCTCCAAGCGCGCGGAGCCACGCCTGGAAACATGAACAACCTTGAACGGGCCCTCCCACATGGGACAGAGCTTGTGCAGCCCCTCCCTGGAGAGAACCCTTCTGAGCACGAGATCCCCTACCTCAAGGGTCCTGGGGCGGATGTTGCGGCTGTGGTGTCGTCGTAGCGCCTGTTGATACCTTGCCGCTCGCAGTGCGGCTTCCCGACGGCGTTCCTCCCCCAGCACGAGATCCGTCCCCCGCAGGGCGTCCTGCTGAGCCTCGTCGAATGTCAGGACTCGTGCGGAGCGACGTCTAACCTCGTGAGGGAGAACAGCCTCCGCTCCGTAGACGAGGAAGAACGGGGTCTCGCCAGTCGGCTTGGTCGCTGTCGTGCGGATTGACCATAGCACTGACTGGAGCTCGTCGTGCCAGCCCCTGCCACAGGCCTCCAGCTTCTTCTTGAAAGTCCTGGCCTTGAGTCCCCTCAGGACCTCCGTGTTGGCTCGTTCAGCCTGGCCATTGCTCCAGGGGTGTGCTACCGAAGCATAGCATATCTGCGTTCCAAGGTTAGCACAGTACGTTTTGAAGAGATTACTGGTGAATTGTGAACTGTTGTCAGTGATGATGCGGTTAGGCACCCCAAATCGGCTCATGAGGCCCTTGATGAACTTGACTGCCGAGCCTGCCGGGATTGTGCGGACAGCTTCCACCTCGGCCCACTTGGTGAACTTGTCCACGGCGATGTAGAGGTAGCGATAGCCCCGTGGCGCCCGATGGAACGGGCCCAGAATGTCCAACCCCCAAACTGCGAACGGCCAGGAGAGGGGTATGGTCTACAGACCCCCCGCAGGCTGATGGATCTGTTTAGCGTGAAACTGGCAGGACTCGCAAGCCTTCACTAGCTCAACGGCGTCGCTGAGTGCTATGGGCCAGTAGAATCCGCTGCGGAACGCCTTGCCGACGAGGGTTCGTGACGACGAGTGGTGCCCGCAGTCTCCGCTGTGTATGTCCGCCAGCAGTTCCTTTCCTTGCTCCCTGGAAATGCAATGTAGGGACACGTCATTTGGCCGCTTCCTGTAGAGCTCGCCATCCTGGATGCAATAAGCCGTGGCCTGCCGTGCCACACGCTCTGCCTCCTCCTCGTTCTCCGGCAGAATCCCTTGCATCAGGTAGTCCTTGAGATCTGGGATCCAACATCCCTCCTAAGGCTCCAACGCCAGGAGCAGGCGTGCCCCCTGATGCCGGGCCGCAGACCGGAGCTCCCGAGGCAGGCGGCTGAGGGAGCTCCTCCCTTGGTTGTGCCATGCTAGACAGCGACGGCACCACCGAGGGTTTGAAGAGCCGCTCCTCAAAGACGCCGGGCTCCTGAGGCAGCCGCCTATATGCCCTTTTGGCAATGTCGTCAGCCTCCTGATTGGTGCCGCGAGGCACATGCTGCAACTCCAGTCCCCAGAACTGCTTCTCCATCTTGCGGACCTCAGCGAGGTAGGCCTCCATGTGCTCGTCCTTTGGCTCGTATCTTGTTGGAGAAGTTGACGAGAAGCTGTGAATCGCCCTTGATGATGAGGCGCTTCACCCCTAAGGCAGCTGCGGCCTTCAAGCCTGCTATTAGGCCTTCGTACTCCGCTATGTTGTTGGAGACCTTTTCTCCATGCTGGAAGCAAAGTTGCACGGCGTAGTAGAGTTTGTCCTGGGTAGGAGATACGAGCACTGCGCTAGCTCCCGCACCGTGTCGGGAGAATGCCCCATCAAAGTACATGACCCAGCCATCCGGTGCTTCACTTCCTGGGGAAAGTGACCGGTCTTCGCCTGCCTCGAGATCCGGCACTCCTGCCCATTCTGCCACGAAATCTGCTAACGCGGCTCCCTTGATGACTCTGGTTGTACTCAATTCTAGCTGAAATGCCTGCAGCTCGATGTTCTATTCAGCAACCCTTCCAGCCGAGTTGGGGCTCCTGAGTACCCTCTCCAAGGGGTATGCCAAGATGACCTTGATGGGGTGGCCTTGGAAGTAGTGCCGCAGCTTGCATGAGGCCACCAATAGCGCGAGGAGGAGCTTTTGAGGCATGGGGTACCGCGCCCTCGCGTCCCGTAGCACTGTGCTGACGAAATACACGGGGTGCTCGACGAGGTTGAGGGTGTTGGCACTGCTTGTGTCCTCCGGAGGTCGAGGCGTCTCTTGAGACGGCGGAGCTCCCAGTGCTTGGTCGCCTGAGGGGGCCTCTCCAGCTCCGGGTGCGTTCTCCTGCCGCGGCTGTTCCTTTCCGGCTGCGGTTGCGGCCTTCGCGAGGCCCTCCTGGCTCTGTTTCGCTTCAGTTCGGACGGTTGATGCGGCCTTGGCACAGCGCTCCTCCCTGACCGCTACCAGGGCTGCGCTAGCGGAGTAGGGGGTGGCCACAAGGTAGAGCACCAGGGGCTCCCGAGGATGCAGAGCGACCATCACTGGTGGACAAGTAAGGTACCTATTGAGGTCTTGGAATGCCTTGTTGGCCTCTTCAGTCCACTCAAAGGGGCCTTTTTTCTTCATCAGCTTGAAGAAGGGCAGCGCTCGTTCCCCCAGCTTGGAGATGAAACGCCCCAGCGCAGTTACACGCCCGGTGAGCTTCTGCATTTCTCTGAGGGTCCTTGGTGGGCTCATGTCTTCGACTGCCTTGACCTTCTCCGAGTTGGCCTCGATGCCCCTGTGGGATACGAGGAAACCCAGGAGCTTACCTGAGGGGACTCCAAACATGCACTTCTCCGGGTTGAGCCGTAGGTCCACCTCATTGAGGCTCGCGAAGGTTTCTTCCAGGTCCTGTATCAGGGTCCTTGCCTCATGAGACTTCACCACAATGTCATCGACGTAAGCTTTTGCGTTCCTCCCGAGCTACCAGCCTAAGGCGATGTGCATCAGCCGCTGAAAGGTCGCGCCTGCGTTGCACAACCCAAACGGCATGCACGTATAGCAGTACACTCCACACGGGGCCAGGAAGGCCGTCTTCTCCACGTCTTCTACCGCCATCTTGATCTGGTGATAGCCCGAGAAGGCATCTAGGAAGCACAATAGGTCACACTCTATGGTGGAGTCGACTATTTGGTCAATGCGGGGGAGCGGAAATGGATCCTGCGGGCAGGCCTTGTTGAGGTTGGTGAAATCGACGCACATGCACCCCTTTCCTCCCTTTTTCGGCACAACGACCGGATTAGCCAACCAATCAGGGTAGCGGACCTCGTGGATAACTCCTGCCGCCTCTAGCTTCCGGGTCTCTTGGACGATGAAAGCTTGTTTCTCAGTAGACTGCCGTCTTGCCTTCTGCTTCACGGGGCGCACATTGGGGCACATGTTGAGGTGATGCTCAATCACTTCCCTTGGGACCCCTGCTAGCTGATCAGGTTCCCACGCAAACACCTTCTTGTTCGCACACAGGAAACCTATCAGGGCTTTCTCTTGCTCGGGCTCGAGGTTGGCCCCTATGGTGAAGGTGGCGCTAGCGGACCCGTCCTCGTCGACTGGTACCTGCTTGGTTTCTGCCTTGTCTTGGGTGAACAACTGCTTCTTTTTAGCCGGCGCAGCCCCCTTGGGTTCGAGGGCATCGGTGCCAGTGGGCCGCGCCACCGCGGCCGCCCTGAAAACAAGCTGGAGCACCTGCAGCGCATCCTTTGTGTCTCCTGACACGGTGAGGACGCCGCTGCTCCCAGGCATCTTCATGAGGTTGTACGCCGGGTGAGTTGCTGCCATGAACTGAGCCAGGGCCGGATAGCCGAGGATGGCATTGTAGGGGAGGCCGATGGAGGCGATGTCGAAGTCGATCAGCTCCGTGCGGAAGTTTTCGCAGGTGCCGAAGGTCACTGGAAGGCGGATATGCCCCAAGGAGGCGGTGGAACCAGCTCCGACGCCCGAGAAAGGCCTGCTGGGTCGAAGCCGCTCCAGCGGTACATGGAGGAGGCTGAAGGCCTCCATCGAGAGCATGTTGAGGCCGGCACCACCATCGATGAGGGTCCTGGTGACGGCCACTTGGCAGATGGTGGGGGTGCACAGCATCGGGAGCGCGCCCGAACCAATGGGGTTGAAGGGGTGGTTGTCGGTGTCAAAACCGGCGGATCTCGGGTAGGGGGTCCCGAACTGTGCGTCTAGGCAGGATGGTAACAGGAGGCAAGGGACAGGAAGTTTTACCCAGGTTCGGGCCCTCTTGATGGAGGTAAAACCCTACGTCCTGCTTGATTAATATTGATGATATGGGTAGTACAAGAGTAGATCTACCACGAGATCAGAGAGGCTAAACCCTAGAAGCTAGCCTATGGTATGATTGTTGTTCTATATGTTGTCCTACGGACTAAAACCCTCCGGTTTATATAGACACCGGAGAGGGTTAGGGTTACACAAAGTCAGTTACAATGGTAGGAGATCTGCATATCCGTATCGCCAAGCTTGCCTTCCACGCCAAGGAAAGTCCCTTCCGGACACGGGACGAAGTCTTCAATCTTGTATCTTCATAGTCCAAGAGTCCGACTGAAGGTATAGTCCGGCCATCCGGACACCCCCTAATCCAGGACTCCCTCAGTAGCCCTTGAACCAGGCTTCAATGATGACGAGTCCGGCGCGTAGATTGTCTTCGGCATTGCAAGGCGGGTTCCTCCTCCAAGTACTTCATAGAAGATTTTGAACACAAAGGTAGTGTCCGGCTCTGCAAAATAAGTTTCCACATATTGCCATAGAGAGAATAATATTTACACAAATCTAATCTGCCGACGTATTCCGTAGTGTGACACACCACGGCCAAGCCTTTATCCGAGTCGTTTTATTATCCCACCTCAGCACGTCATGCGAGGCAGTTTCCTTGGCACGTCTTGTTAAAGCAGAGATTGTGTCCCCTTATTCCGGGATTCTCATCAATACGGGTGTGGGTAACCCAACCGCTCCATTGATTACGGCGCCTGGAGATAAGCGAGTTTTACCAGGCTGGTGGGGACACGTAGTTGCATCCACCCATATAAGGGGATAAGGATCCACCTTTTTACCTACGCCTTCTTCCTCCTTTGCCTATCCATTCTCGCGCACTCGAGCTCCAGCGCCCAAGTCCGCACTCCCCACCTCAACCTTCTCCAGCCATGTCCGGAGCGGGAGGCAAGTGGATTGTCTCCTCCGTCACGGAGGGACACATCAAAAAACTGTCTTGTCTAATGACATCGCATACCGTCTTCCCGAAAAGGGGCAGCTCCTCCCCACCCCAAGGCCCCATGAGAGGGTAGTGTTCCTTCCCCACTTCCTCTGCGGACTGGGATTTCCGATCCACCCATTCGTCCGGGGACACATGTTCTACTACGGCCTGGATTTCCATGATCTGACCCCGAACTTCATCCTCAATATCTCGGTGTTTATCGTCGTGTGCGAGGCTTTCCTCTGCATCTGCCCCCATTTCGGCTTATGGCTCAAGACTTTCAATGTCAAGCCGAAGGTGGTGCGCGGCAACCAGGCGAAGTGCGGAGGCACCATGGTGGGCAAGATGCCCAACGTCTTATGGCTCGAGGGCTCCTTTGTGGAGACCCTGAAGGGGTGGCAATCGGGGTGGTTTTACATCACCGAGCCGTGCGACCCTGAGTGGGTCGCAGCCCCCGAGTTCCGGTCTGGACCCCCAACGCGGCTCACGTCCTGGAAAGAGACGGGCCTGTCGTGGGGCAGCAAAGGAGAGGTGACTGGACTGCAAACATGCATCCAAACCCTGGTGGACAAGCAGCTCAAGCTCGTCAATGTAGTCCAGGTTATGCTCATCCGCCTGATCCTCCTGTGTCAACAATGGGCCTTCAATCTCTGGGAGTTCAACCCGGTGTAGCACCGAACTCTGAGCAGGCTCTTCGACACGACGTACGAAGATGCCTGGAAGGTGCTTTTCAAGGGCGCCGAGGCTCCCGCATCCACTATCGAAGATCGCAGATTCAGCGCACAACGTCACGCTAGCGTGGTAAGTTTATTGTACCTTTTATAGGGTATTAGTTTTCCATAGTTTAACTCGATGTGGGATCTAAGCTCCCTTACCTTTGACAGAGTTGGAAGGCGAAGTCTGGACAGATCGACTGTCCGGCTCCTTTGCCCGAAGACCCAGCCGATGCCCGCTTGGTTCCGGCACCCTATGTGGTGCCGGAGAAGAAGGCCACGAAGAAGGCTACGGGGACTCGAAAGAGTGCCCGGCACCAGGAGGTGTCGGGTGCATCATCCGATGGCTCCAAGGCGCATTCCTCCCGTGAAGACGAGGAGGAAGAAGAAGAGACCTCTCCCCCTCCAGCGGGAGGAGAGAAGAAAAGGAAGTCCGCCCTCTCTGGGGAAGCCGGAGGGTCCAAGAAGGGGAGAACCCTTCCCCCGGACTACTCCACCGACGCCGACGATGGCGGAGAAGAGTGGCCGCTTAGGGCCAAGCCCCTGGCGAAATCGTAAGTATCCGGATACCAGAGTAATTCATAGTATTCCTTTATTGCACAGCTTTCCCTTATGTCGAATATGGTTATGCAGCCCACCTAAAGACCGGCTTGACGCATCGTCGAGCGGTTCACTGGACTCGTCGGATGTGAATTCGCTTCCGACGGCTTCCTCCCCCCGCCCTACGGACGACGCCGAAGTGTTGTCTCAACAGGTTCCAAGCCGGGAGGAGGTGGTCCTGGAGGCGCCGCAAGGCGACCTCCCGGACTCCAGGAGTAAAGGGGATAAAACCCCCCAGGGCTCCAAGTCCGGTTCTAGGCCGGAAACCGCTCCGGAACCTTCAAAGGTTCCAGAGTCCAGCGGGGGACCTCCTTCCAAGAGGAGCAAGCCCACCGTGCCGGTGACCCCCGTCCAACCAGAGGCGCCGGACAATCTGTTGGAGGCGCTCCAAGGCGCCTCCATCGACGAGGAGCACCGCACCATTATGAGTGCGGTGGTCCAGAAGGTTCAGTCCGCCAAGAGCGGACTGACTGAAGCTTGTACTAGCCTTTTAACAGGCTTTGAGGTAAGTAAAGAATGTGTAAATAATATTACCGCATAGACAGTAGCCCCTGATGCTCTATTTGGTGTTCGAGAAGAAAAGCCGAATAGAGGATCAAATAGAATTCGCAGGAGTCTAACAAAAAGGAGTCAATATGCGTATGCAGGCTTCTCTGCTTGCGTCCGCCGCACTGACTGTGGAAGTGGACACGCTAAAGCAGAACCTCGAGCGGTCCGAGCAAGAGCTCGGGCGTGCCAAGAAGCAGCTCGAGGATAATGAAGGTAAGAAATACCTTGTTTAAATATATATAAAAAGGTGCAATTGCAAAAAATGACAGGATTATCGTGGCTATTGTAGGGGCCACGTCTGAGGTGGCGACCCTTAAGCAAGCGCTGCTCGAGGCCGAGAAGAGGGCGGCCACGGAGTGCACCGAGCGGGAGAAGTATGAGGCCCAGGTTGGCAAGGTGCGGCAAGAGCTCCAGGTTCTCATGAAAAAACATGAGAGTTTGGAGCTTGACTCAAAGACGCGAGCGTTCGAGCTCGCGGCGGCTATTGAAAATGCAAAGTCTGCCAAGGCCGAATCCCAGAAGACCCTCCAGGAGTTGGATGAGGTGAAGAAGATAGCGGCGGGTAAGGCATTCTTTATGCAAAGCAAACACATAAACGTGAGTTACTTGTTACTTACCCGAATCCGGAGCCCTCCAAGAGCGTTCGCAAATCTTCCCCGGAGCGTGTCTGATGCCGCCGCATTCTATCGAGCCGAGGAGGGCAGCTCGACAGAGAAGGTGTTCTGGTCTCAGTATGCTGAGGTCGGACACCCCGTGCCCCTGAGCGACCTGATGAAGCAACTGGTCGAGCTCCACAAGGCGGCCGAACAAGCCATAAAGGGCCTCATAGTTCGGCTGTGGCCTGGAGAGGCTCTGCCTGGGAGCTATTTCGGGCTGGTGAGGCCTGTCCAAGTCTCGAAGTCATCAAGCGCTCTGTCTGCATTGAAGGTGCCCGTAGGGCCCTTGCCCGTGCTAAGGTGCACTGGGGCAAGCTGGATGCTAAGAAGCTTGTTAAGGACGGGCCACCGCCGGGGAAAGAGCATCGCAAGCCCGAGAATTATTATAAGGATGTTCTGAAGGGTGCCTGCCTTGTGGCGGATGAATGTTCCAGGGATGTAATTTTTGAGTAAAACTCGCTCGTTTTGTCCTGTGCGCTGAAAACTTGTTCATATGCGCTAAGCAATGCTGTTGGAATTTAAAATATTACCTTCTGTGCGGCTGTTTATCAATTCTGAGAGATGGCGAGTCGTCGGCTTCTGCCCCCGTGCCGCTAGTGCTGGGGTGTTCGAGGATAAACCTGAGCGCTCTTTTTCCCATGTTTGGGTCCTTCGAGGGAGGCGCTCAGCCCAACGAACAAGGCAATCAGACTATAATGCGTGAACACTCTCACTTAGCCATAGAATTCTATAATTTTAAATTTTGGCGAAGCCCCTAGTATTCGGAAGACCGAGTTCGGGGCGCTATCCACGCCTTGGCCGGACAGAGCCGACTCCTCGCTCTAAGTGGCATAAGTCTTTAAGGACTCGAAAAAACCTCTCGAACAGCGACCAGCTCTCGCTTCATCATGACAGTCGATTTTAGCTTTCTCCACTAAGGTGCTCGACCCAGCTCAACTGGGGCACAATCGCAGTGGTTCTCCTAGTGCTACCTTAGCCGATATAGCGGAACGTAAGGCACCAAAACATAGGAGCCGGGCAAACCCAACTATTGACCCAAGACATGATTCGGAGCCGATGCATATAATGCTATAAGTTTGGGGTGCCACACTTGTTAAAGTGTTTGGACTTCTCACATCATATTGAGGGGTACTAAAGCCCCTAGCGTATTTTGGCCGTACCAAAGTGTACGGGTGCAACATGTCGTTAAGGAACATATATTTACAGAAAAAGAGTAATGCAAAAATAGACAAAAGCTATGCATTGTTTATTAAAAAGGGCTGCAATCAAAGCAGAACGATACAAATAATGCGATAAGAAAAAGGTTGGACTATTTAACATGTCCGTTCCAGGGGCAGGCTGCGGAATGGTATGCGAAACAGGTATACTGCTCGTGATAGAGACCACCTGGGAGTTCCGTAATGCGGTGCGGCTTGTCTGCTTCCCTGGTTCTTGCATCGTTTGTGCGGCAATTGAACTGCCGAACAGGCCTTCCGAAGAATGGAGTCCTGAAAGTAAGAGAAAATTAAAAAATCGGCAGCCCCTGGTGCTGTTTAAGCCGTGTTTTGGGCGTGCCGTGATGGTGCCCCTCCCCTGTACCCATGGTATTTCTAGAGCATAGTTATGTACGCGAAGCACTGGTGTCGCCTTTTTGCGAGGGCTGGGGTTGGGGCCGCATTGCTACGCCTGCTTGGATCGTGCCAGGAGGTCTTGTTGTAGGTTACTCCGGGCACGCTTGACGGTGTCTGGTCGTTTAGTGGCTGGACTGGAGAACTGCCTGGAGAGGCTGCTTTGTACTTCCGCTGCAAGGGCCGCCGTGTGCTCCTCCGTTCGGAGGGAGCGTTCAGTGTTTCCATTGACCATAATTACTCCTCGAGGGCCTGGCATTTTTTGGCTTAAGGTATGCATAGTGCGGTACCGTGTTGAACTTGGCGAATGCGGTTCGCCCGAGCAGTGCGTGATAGCCACTGCGGAATGGGACTATGTCAAAGATTAACTCCTCGCTTCGGAAATTATCCGGAGATCCGGAGACCACTTCAAGTGTGACTGAGCCTGTACAGTTGGCCTCTACACCTGGTATTACGCCTTTAAAGGTCGTTTTGGTGGGCTTAATCCTCAAGGGATCTATGCCCATTTTCCGCACTGTATCCTGGTAAAGCAGGTTCAGGCTGCTGCCGCCGTCCATAAGGACTCTAGTGAGATGAAATCCGTCAATAATTGGGTCTAGAACCAATGCGGCGAATCCGCCATGATGGATGCTAGTGGGATGGTCCCTTCGATCAAAGGTGATCGGGCAGGAGGACCATGGGTTGAACTTTGGGGCGACTGGCTCTACCGCATATACGTCCCTTAACGCGCGCTTCCGCTCCCTTTTGGGGACGTGGGTTGCGTATATCATGTTCACCGTCCGCACTTGTGGGGGAAAAACCTTCTGTCCACTGTTGTTCGGCGGCTGGGGCTCCTCGTCTTCATCGCTATGCAGCCCCTTGTCTTCATTTTTGGCATTTAACTTGCCTGCCTGCTTGAACACCCAACAATCCCTGTTGGTGTGATTGGCCGGCTTTCGGGGGTGCCATGTATCTGGCACAAGCGGTCGAGTATTCGGTCCAAACTGGACGGGCCCCTAGGATTCCTTTTGAATGGCTTTTTCCGCTGACCGGATTTAGAGCCTCTGAATCCTTCATTAACTGCCGTATCCTCATAATTATCGTCGTTAATGCGGTGCTTCTGCTTGTTGCGACGCGACCTGCCACTTCTGTCCCTGGTATCCGAATTATCAGGGTTCTTGGTCATATTGTTGCTACGAGCAAGCCAGCTGTCTTCTCCCATGCAAAAGCGGGTCATAAGTGTCGTGAGGGCTGCCATAGACTTCGGCTTTTCCTGTCCTAGGTGCCAGGCAAGCCACTCGTCGCGGATATTGTGCTTGAAGGCTGCTAGGCCTCTGCGTCCGGACAGTCGACTATTTGATTTTTATTTGTTAGGAACCGTGTCCAGAATTGCCTGGCCGATTCCTCTGGCTGCTGAATTACGTGGCTTAGGTCATCGGCGTCTGGTGGTCGCACATAAGTGCCCTGGAAATTGTCGAGGAATGCGGCTTCCAGGTCCTCCCAACAACTGATTGATCCTGCTGGCAAGCTGTTAAGCCAATGCCGAGCTGGTCCTTTAAGCTTGAGTGGGAGGTATTTGATGGCGTGGAGATCATCGCCGTGGGCCATGTGGATATGAAGGAGATAATCCTCGATCCATACCGCAGGATCTGTTGTGCCATCATATGATTCGATGTTTACAGGTTTGAAACCCTCGGGGATTTGATGATCCATTACTTCGTCTGTAAAGCATAGTGGGTGTGCGGCGCCTCTGTACTGGGCTATATCACGACGTAGCTCCAATGAGCTTTGTCTATTGTGTTCGGCCCTACCGGATTTATGTCCGGTGTGACGGTTATTGTCTCGAGTCATGGGGCGCCCACGCGATCCGTAGATCGATCTTGTTTGCCTTGCCCCGTCCTCCAACATATCTCGCAGGTATGGCGCATTTTCCCATGCCTTGGTACCGGGTGCGGCTTGAGTGGAGGGCTGAGAGGCCTCTCTGTCGCGGCCACGAGGTGGCCGGTCGGCCGTATCAAGTGCTTCCTCCTCTAATCGGGGTAGCAACCTGCGGTTTGGGTAGCTCTTGGAGGGGCGTTCGAGTTTATGCTCTTCGGCCGCAAGGACTTCAGTCCATCTGTCGACTAGCAAATCTTGATCAGCTCTAAGCTGTTGCTGTTTTTTCTTGAGGCTTCTTGCCGTGGCCATAAGCCTGCGTTGAAAACGCTCTTGCTCGACGGGATCCTCTGGCACGACGAATTCATCGTCGTCGAGGCTTGCCTCATCTTCGGAGGGAGGCATATGATTATCGTCCTCGACCTCTCTGTCTGCCGCTCTCTCATAAGGGCTGGTTTCTCCATCCTTCTGTGCTGAATCTTGCTGGAGGGGGTTTTCTTTGGCACTCTCCGGAGTATTATTATCTCCCGTACTGGAATCGCCGTATTTGTTTTGGCGGGATTTTGAGTGGCGCCGCTGACGCCGGTGCTTAGGCTGTTTCTTGGAGGGGTCATCCTCCGTTGTTCCATCGCCATCTCCTTCTTTTGGGGTGTCCACCATGTATATGTCATATGACGAGGTGGCTTTCCAGGGCCCGATAGGCGCTGGTTCTTCATCGTCTCCTGCATCGGCGTCCATACCGTCGATGTCTTCGGAGTCGAAGTCGAGCATGTCGGTTAAATCGTCGACAGTGGCTACAAAGTGGGTGGTGGGTGGGCTTTGAATTTCTTCATCGTCCGTATCCCAACCTTGCTGACCATAGTCCGGCCAGGGCTCTCCTGATAAAGAGAGAGACTTTAGTGTCTTCAGAATATCGCCGAAAGGCGAGTGCTGAAAGATGTCCGCGGCAGTAAACTCCATGATCGGCGCCCAATCAGATTCGATCGGCAGGGGCGCGAGGGATTCGGAGTTCGGAGAGGAGTCCGGCTCCTTGGAGTCATGGGTTTCACGGAGTGCGGGGCTGGTGTTCGGCTCGATCGCCGTTGGGATCGCAGCCCTCGAGGTGGTATCCAACCACCCGTCCTCGATCTGCGCAGTTGGCTCCGAATTAAGGGTCGAAGCCGATGCGGGTGCGGCCTCCAGGGCATTGTTCGGCGGCAGAGCTAGATCATGCTTGTCGTGACAGTGCGGCGCACTCGGCAGTGGCTCGAATCCGTCGAAGATCAAGTCCCCGCGGATGTCAGCCGTGTAGTTTAAACTTCCAAATCTGACCTGACGGCCAGGGGCGTAGCTTTCGATCTACTCCAGATGGCCAAGTGAATTGGCCCGCAGTGCGAAGCCGCTGAAGACGAAGATCTGTCCGGGGAGGAAGGTCTCACCCTGGACTGCATCGCTATTGATGATCGTAGGAGCCATCGAGCCTGACGGCGACGACACAGAGGAACTCTCAATGAAAGCACCAATGTCGGTGTCAAAACCGGCGGATCTCGGGTAGGGGGTCCCGAACTGTGCGTCTAGACAGGATGGTAACAAGAGGCAAGGGACACGAAGTTTTACCCAGGTTCGGGCCCTCTTGATGGAGGTAAAACCCTACGTCCTGCTTGATTAATATTGATGATATGGGTAGTACAAGAGTAGATCTACCACGAGATCAGATAGGCTAAACCCTAGAAGCTAGCATATGGTATGATTATTGTTCTATATGTTGTCCTACGGACTAAAACCCTTCGGTTTATATAGACACCGGAGAGGGTTAGGGTTACACAAAGTCGGTTACAATGGTAGGAGATCTGCATATCCGTATCGCCAAGCTTGCCTTCCACGCCAAGGAAAGTCCCTTCCGGACATGGGACGAAGTCTTCAATCTTGTATCTTCATAGTCCAGGAGTCCGGCTGAAGGTATAGTCCGGCCATCCGGACACCCCCTAATACAGGACTCCCTCAGTGGTCCTCCGAGTGGAAGGTTAGATCGGCCTCGGGGCCACCCAGCCCGGGGGGCTTCTTGGCGCTTGGAGGTGGTGCTGATCGGGCGGGTGAACGGCTTGACGTGATGGCTCGAGGGCGGTTCCTAGGAGCCACCCAGGAGAGCTGCGACGACGGGCGACGCTGGCGCGGCGAAACAAGCGAGGAAGAGGTCGCGCAGCTCCTCCCAGGAGGTGACAGAGGCCGTCGGCAGGTCGAGGAGCCACGCGCGCGGGACGCCGGTGAGGGCCATGGGTAACCAGTTGGCCATCACCCGATCGTCGCCCCCAGCTTCGAGGACGGCCTCCTCGTACGCCAGCAGGAAAATCTTCGGGTCCGTCGTGCCGTCATAGCGCGGCGGCATCTCGGGCCTAAACTTGCACGGCCACTGCACTTGCCGCAAGGCGGGGGCCAAGGCCCGGAGCCCCCTGGCCCCAGTGTCGGCATCCGTAGCTGGAGCGGGCGGCGCGTTGTCCGCCATGAGGGCGGGATGCGATGTCAGGGGAGAGCGGGTCGTCAGGAAGGAGGACTCCGGCGCACCCCTACCTGGCGCGCCAAATGTCGGGTTTCAGGTTCCGGCAGACCCTTGAGGTTCGAACACTAGGGTGCACGTGGAGATCTCTCCCGTACCGATCTACGTCTGATCCTCTCGGGCGAACTAAGATGAAAAATAATGAACAACACAAGAGACACGATGTTTATACTCGTTCGGGCCACCATTGTGGTGTAATACCCTACTCCAGTGTGTGGTGTGGTGAATTGCCTCTGGGGCTGATGATGGACAGTACAAGGGAAGAACAGCCTCGCGAGAGGTGTTCTTGAGTTGGTGCGATGAACTGCTAGGGTGAGTTCATCGCCTCTGTCTCTCTCTCTCTGCTAGGGTTCTACCAGATCTCTCGATGTTGTTGGGGTGTCTAGATGTCTAGATGATGTCTACTCTGTGGTGGCTAGCTCTATTTGTAGAGGCCATGGGCCTCTCCCCAAATAATGAGCGGGAAGGGTGCCAACAATTGACCATTTCAAAGGGGAACATCTAATACAAGTTATCCTGACCAAAGGTGATCTTCGGCTTCCAAAAGCACTGGCGATGACGCCGTCTTGGGCTCCACGGTGACCTCCGTCCTGCCATCCGGCTGGTCTTGGCCTCGTTGCACCGGAATGGTAACCTTTACCTGATGCCTTGGCCTGTGCTTGCCCCCTTTGCACCAAAGGGGAAACAAGGACATTGCGCAGGCCGGCGCCCGCCTGGCGCCCGCCTAGTCTCGATCGTCATGGCTTGCGTCACGGGTTCCTCGCGAGGTACCCCTGCCTTGATCTCTTCGCCTCCTCGCGAGCCTGCCTGATGAGGCTGCCTCTGAGGAAGCTTCCTGTCGTCCGCCCCGCGAGGCTTGGCCCCTCACGAGGGTCTTTGAGCTTGAGCTGATGAAGATGGGCCACGCTGGGCCCCGGCTTGAGCCACGCCGCAGGCCGCAGACAGGCAAGTCCGGGGACCCCCGTTCCCAGAATGCCGACAAATACACCGCAAAAAAAGATTACATCGAATAGATCTCCACAAGAGAGGGGGATAACATTGTATTGAGATCCAAAAAGAGAGAAGAATCCATCTAGCTAATAACTATGGACCCGTAGGTCTAAGGTAAACTACTCACACTTCGTCGGAGGGGCTATGGTGATGATGTAGAAGCCCTCCGTGATCAATGCCCCCTCCGGAGGAGCTCCGGAACAGGCTCCAAGATGGGATCTCGTGGATACAGAAAGTTGCGGCGGTGGAATTAGGGTTTTGGCTCCGTATCTGATCGTTTGGGGGTACGTAGGTATATATAGGAGGAAGGAGTATGTCGGTGGAGCAACAGGGGGCCCACGAGGGTGGAGGGCGCGCCTGGGGGGTAGGCGCGCCCCCTACCTCGTGGCCTCCTCCTTTGTTTCTTGACGTAGGGTCCAAGTCTCCTGGATCATGTTCGATGAGAAAATCACGTTCCCGAAGGTTTCATTCCGTTTGGACTCCGTTTGATATTCCTTTTCTTCGAAACCCTAAAATAGGCAAAAAAACAACAATTCTGGGCTGGGACTCCGGTTAATAGGTTAGTTCCAAAAATAATATAAAAGTGGATAATAAAGCCCAATAATATCCAAAACAGTAGATAATATAGCATGGAGCAATAAAAAATTATAGATACGTTGAAGACGTATCAAGAATGAACTTGCAACTAATGCCAAAAAATAGTTGGGCCCAGTTGCGTTAAAAAAACATCAAGACCAGTTGCGAGTCATGGGTAAACTTGCAACTAGATCCATAAAAAGGTTGGTCCCAGTTGCAAGTTAACAATGGACTTGCAAGTGAGGTGAAAAAAATAGTGATTGGTCCCAATTGCAAGTTGCAACTAGGCAAAAAAATCGTAATTTTTTTGAATAAATGCCCAAGAATTAAAGCTCTTCATAAAATTCTAAGAATATTCATAAATTTTAATAATTGTTGACAAATTTGAAGAAATGTTCGCCAAACAACCCAACCCGCAAAACTGATGGTGTTCTTTTACAAAAAAACAACAACAGTTACACTCTCTTCCCTAGCCACACAGTCGAATCAAAACAAACAAAAACAAGGGAATAGAAGACACATTGTCAAAGAATAAAGGAAAATGTTTAAAAACAACCGGATGATCCCACTCGATTGTAAGCCCCCTCGAGCGAACGACACGCGTCCCCTACTGGCCCACCCACCGCTTTCTCCTCGTAGCGTTATCTTCACGGGAAAGCTCCCGTCCACAAGTTTTTCTTCTCACAGGCCTTCTTCTTCCTCAGGTGGTGCTACCTCTCCCGACCACCGCCGCCGTTACACACGACTGCTATTACCCTGCTACCTCTCCCAAAAGACACGCTGCAAACTCCTCGTCGCTAACCACCGTCACCCGTTGCGGTATAGCCCGCCCCAACACTGCTACTGCCCTGCTACCTCTCCAAAAAAGCAACATCCATGGAGATCAGCTAGGCGAGCACGGTGTGCTGCAATTGATCAGCGCCTCCGACCGTGGCTGCCGACGCTACGACGGAGCATCACGCGCGCCCGTCGTTGCTGCATTGGAGCATCGTTGGCACTGTGATGATGACTGCGACGGCCATGGCAGTTGCAACTCCAGCACTGCACTGGAGCTTCGCCGGTGCCGAGACGACGACCGCGACGGGCCGGCCATGGCGTTGCAACTCCGACGCTGCAATGGAGCTTCGCCGAGCTGCTGCCCTCACCCTGTAGGTTTTGCCGCACCGGCGCTACGATGGAGCTTCGCCAGTGCTGCGACGACAGCAGGCGATGCTGCAATGAAGCTTCGCCGGAGCTCCAATAAAGCTTCGCTGGTGCGTCAATGAAGCTTCGTCAGAGCTCATCGGCGATGCATCCAAGTTTCTTCGCCACGCTCGGTGTTGCTATGGAGCAGCACCAGGTGGCTTCGATGGTGTGATGCAGCGGTTGCCGACGACTCTTGGAGCTGCGATGCAGCAATTGTCGGCGGCTCCAGTGACGCGAGGTCGCCGACGCAAGGTGCCAGGGGGGTGTTGTCCTGCTTTGCATCAGGCGGCGTTGCTCTGTATCAGAATCAGATGGATGGGGATTAGAGAAGAAAGGCCAAGCCTGTGGTGACTCGATCAAACGGCCATCGGTGCAGGATCGAACGGCTGGCTGGGCGGATGGGCCTCTCTACTTGACAAGACAATGATAACGACCGGCTCAGAATCACGAGACAATTACAATGATAATGCCGCTTCTAGAACCCCACTCTGCCTAGGAGAACATATCTAGTGGAAACCATACATTCAGAGGAAACATGGAAACCCAAACATGTGCCGTTGGATTGGATGCGTACGCTGTGAGATGGAAAGAGGTACAATTTGCAAATTGAACCCCGAAAGAATCCTGTAACTTAGGTACAGAAACATCCCATGGCGGCTGAGCCGTCCCGTGCCTTTCCCCATGGAGGTATCATCCCGATTCGAAAGGAAAAATCATCCAGATTCGAAATTCTTTCGCTAGGGTTAGGAGACCTGTTGGGAGATGATGCTTCCCTCTGGCAGGATCCCCTCGTTCCGTGCTGGGCTGGCGAGCGGCGAGCGGCGCGGTTAATTCCTCTCCGGCGGTTGTGTCCGGCCAAGCGTGCGAGTCTCCGAGCATTTCGGGCAGGGCCGGCGAGTGGCGTTCCGGGCAGGGCCAGCGAGCAGCGCTTCTGATTCGTCTCCGGCCAACAGTGCCAGTCCTCCGAGCATTCCCCATCGATGTCATACTAGATCTAATCCCAAGGTATGAGCATCTGTAGTGTTCGTCTTCTGTGCTTTAGCCCGGTGCTCCGAGCATTCCCCATCGATGTCATATTGTCCAGATTTTGGTCTTGTAGAAATTGCGAGGTACTCCCTCCGTCCGAAAATACTTGTCATCAAAATGGACAAAAAAGAATGTATCTAAAACTAAAATACATCTAGATACATCTTTTTTTATTCATTTTGATGACAAGTATTTCCGGACGGAGGGAGTATAATTCATTTGCTCATAATTATTGTGTGGTACTGTTATAGTACACATATATGACTATTCATGTGTTGTTGGCTTGCTGCCTGGCGTGTGTGCTCTGTGTAACCATGGCATGCTCTACTGTCTATGAAAATTGTTATTTATCTATAAACTGCTACCCCTACTGTCTAGATGGAATTTAGATGATGATACGTATCTGAATTGAAAATTGTGTCTAGATGGAAGTTATCAAAGAGAAAACTCGAGCTGTGTGTAGGGCTTGTATGCGCTGCTGCAAATTTTGTAGATTAATTATTGTGTGTGTGGTGCTAGTAGTGTGAGTGACAGTGAGAGAAAAATCCTTGATTAATGTATGTGTTTGCCATTGCTACTAGATTAATTATTGGAGGACCATATTTTAAATAATTCTAAAATCACATTTAAAGTTCTTAAAAAACTCGAAAACAATTATACGTGATCATATGGATGTATATTGCAGTTGTGTAAAGTTTGGTGACGAAATAAATAAACATGTGAGCTATAGAAAAATGACAAAATGGTGATTTTCAAATAGTGAATAATGCACGCTCAGTTCATCTTTCCAAAAAAAATGATTTTGTCATTTTTGTGTAACTCACATGGTTACTTATTTCAGTATCAAAATTTACACATGTGTAATATACATCCATATAACCATGTTGATTTGTTTTCAGAACATTTTGAAACTTCAAAATATAATTTTGATACTATTCCAAATATCGGGCTTCAATGCACCCGTCCTCCAAATTGACTTTTTGTTGTATGCATAATTATTTGTGTAGTACGACGGGAAATAAGAAATGAGCTGGTTTGGAAAATAATTCTGTTCTTTTTTTGCTAATAAAGATGACATGCACTACTGTATCTATTTGCATAGATTGTTGTTAAACTCGTTTTAATGTATTATGTATAAAAAAAAGTTCAACTCTTATTTTTCAGGTTTTCTGGTGGCAGTAAAGATATATGCAGATTTCAACAACAAAAAAGACTGTTGTTTGGAGTCGTAGTAGTGCACTGATACGTCCTTCTGCGTGTGTACTCGAGTTGTGTGCTCAATGTTTGATGTATAAGTGTGAGATTTACTATGGCTGTTCAGTTAGTGATGTGTCTATCTTGTAACAAAATTCCCTAGCATAATGCGGTTGGAACATTTGCCTTAACTAATGTATGTGTTGTTGAAGCGATGCATGCATTACTGCAAGTGAATTCTGATACTAGTAGACTATATTAAAATTAGCTTCCTTCAGTTTTCTGTTGTCTGGTCTGGGGCATTGATTGTCTGTTCTTTTGGTTTCCCAAATGTGATTTTGTTGGTACAGTTTTGGTATCCATTGAGCTAGTTTTTCAATTTAAATCCAAATGTACATGGCACGCATGTGTTGTGAAGTATAGGCACAGCTAGGGATGGCAATTTTATTCATGGATCTGGATATCCATGGATACCCGACCCGGTTGGGCAAGGGTATGGAGCACATTTTCGCCCATGGGTCCATGGATATGGATACCCACGAACAGCCGGGTTGGGCATGGTTATAGTTTGTGCTCCATGAATATCCAATGGATACCTGTATAACATGTGGGGCCATATGCCAGTGATAGTAGAAAGAGCGAATCAACGGGAAATGGCAGGAAATATGCAACTTGTTCCATGAGCTATATGCTGGAGAATCAACCTCTGGTATGTCACACTTAAGAACTCATCGTATTACTTGTTTCCTACTTATGCATGTAGCTTATGTTGTCATTTGTGAGTGAATGATGCTGAGTTAATTTGCTCTTTGGGAAGGCTTCATACTGACTTTTCTATGCCCATGGATCTCCATGGGTATGTGGGTATCCAGTGGGTTTGGACATGGGCACAAGTTTTGCCCATGGATAATTTGATGGATGGGCAAAGGGTAGGAAGATGGGTCATGGGTTGGATTTGGACCAGCTCCACCCGCCTCAAACCCGACCCATTGTCATCCCTAGGCACAGCGCATGGCTTACAAATCCTACTTGGCTGACAAAAAAGTGAAAATAAGGGGCAAGGATGTACGTTGTAATTACTTGTTAGACCTGAGGGTGTACACGTAAAATAGCATCCCTGGTTGCGGGCGTTTTTGTGCAAATAGGGCATAGCAGTTATGATTCTATCTGGTCCATACAAATAGCATCCAACGGGCTAGGCTGAGGTTTCCAGGATTCCATTGAATACGTGGTTTCCACTTGATATTGTCTCCTCTGCCTAGTTACAAGCGTGTTAAAAACATGCATTTTGCAGTCGGGATGTGATGCTTACAGTTACGTGTCTAGTAGTAGACATGTAACTGTCCTCTCGACAAAACGCTTGCACCCTCAAGGAGTTGGGATGAAGCCATGTTTGACAATGGACATGCAACTTTCAAAAAACATGAATTTAAATAAAAAATAAAGAAAAAATAAAAAGGAAAACAACACATTTTAGAAAGGGAACACAAAAAATGTCCATATAACAACATACAGACACACCAGGTTCAACCTGTGGTTGGATGGTTAGGAGGACAGTGATATCCGTAGCCCACTAGGGTTTAAGTCCCAGACTTGATATTGATGCTTGCATTATTTCTGGATTTATTTCAGGCTTCCAGCAATGCTCGTTCAATGGGAGGAGATGTTTCTATCGACTACGGAGCGCGCATGGTAACTTCATAAAATCTCAATATGCTATGCCGGCTTAGTCTTCCAGAGATGCTCATAGGGATAAAATGTGCGTGCGTGCTTTTATAGAGGTGAGTATATGCTCGTATATGTGAGCGACTTTAATTTTACTGTGTTCAGAAAACCAATAAACAACCATAAATAGAAAAACACGTCTACAGCGACATAAAATTAGCCAGAAATGAAAAGAGCAATTGACAACTTACAAAAACTCCACATTTTTACATGGGCTAGATTCTCTCTATCTTTTTTGAACTTGCCAGATTATCTTTTTTTCTTTTATTTTAATTTCTGAGACAAGATTCTATCTTTTATATGTAACGGGAGGGTAAAGAGCTCACGAAATGAGTATGTAAAAAAGAACATCGCCTCCCCATTCTAAACAGAGTAATGCTATACATACAAACGAGTTACAAAGTTTTACAAATAGAGTTAATTTGATTGGTCAATAGGTGG
>NC_041388.1:328516978-328545278 GCF_002162155.2 Triticum dicoccoides
TTGTGATTGGTTAGTAGATGGAAAAAATCCTACTCAGCGTGTAATTACGGGTAATTCTTTGTATGTTTAGTATTATTGTTCTAAACAATAATAGCCCACGAGTGCACACACACAACCCGATCCACAAAAAACTGCACATACGGAAAGGGAGCAAATAGCTTAGAAGTACTCGTTGCGTGACTTCCGCAAGGGTCACTTTTGATGGAATTGCCGCATGTTGCGTGGTGGGTGCTCCCTCGGCATTTCAGTTTTTTATTTTATGTACGCATTTTCAGATTTTAGATGATACTTTTTGGCTTTTTGATTTTTGTGAGGTTTTCACTAGATTTTTAGACAAAAAAATTCATTCTTTTTTGCGTGAAAAGGATATTTTTTCTAAGAGACACTGATTTACTTCTTATGGAGACACATTTGTGCCTCTCGGAAAAAGAAAAAAAATATGTTTTTTGCTTTTACAAAAGACACGGATTTGCTTCCACCAGAGGCTTATCAACATGAGATTTTGTATCAAAGATCTCGACATGAGGGATCAAAGGGTCGAAACGGTTTGGGATTTAGACATACGGTTAACGAGATAAAACATTTTAAATAAATAAATCTATGAAAAAGAAAAAAAAACTCTCCCGACTGCGACAAGTGACGCACATGGTGCATCACTTGTCACAACCTAAGGAGATGAGAATGGCCTTTATAAAAAGTACCGCTTAATTAGTGATTTTGATGAAAAAGATGTTATTTTTGTCATTGAGCCGGTCACAGAAAAAGACAACACACCGCAGATGGGCAGGACTGCGGGACGTGCGGTAGTTACATAAATCTTACAACTAGTTTAATCCTATGGTGAAAACCTTAGATGTGATATGCGGTTAAATTTTATCTAGATGAGATTTATCAAATGGGAAAAGCTTTGGTTTAGTCGGTGGATAACTCTAACGCATCGACTGCCTTGTACGTTGTCCGATTCGTATGATCGTGTGGCATGAAGAGCACACACCGTTGTTTGGACCACATAGCATCTTCCTGCCACGTATCACATCCACCACAATAACTAGTGTGTTGCGGGATATGATCTGGATCTCCTCGAGAGCAGTCGTCACGTGTGCTTTGTCTGAGCTTCCCGCCAAGCCGACACCTTATTGGACGTGGCGCCGCCGCCGCCACTGATCGTTGTCTCTTGGGCAGCCATATATGAGGCCGGGCGAAGGCGCCGCCCGCCACCGATCGGCGCCTGCTGGGCAGTCGTGCCTCCGCCGACCTCTTCTGCCGTGTTCCCAAGCATTACCATCTGCCTCCCTATTGCAATTGCAATGGCGAAGTTGCAAATGACGACGACGAACTACAACATGCTCCTATGACATGCATCGGCAACGACCACAATGTTTCTGCACATCATCTTCATTGCCAAATTTTCTGCAACAATACCTACGTTGCAAAAGTTTTCCCGCAACATCATTTATGTTGCAAATAAAGTGAAGACCAAAAAAAATCTGCAACATTATATATGTTGCAGAAGTTTTTCCGCAACATCACTTATGTTGCAAAAAGTGAAGATCAATTTTTTTGCAACATGACATATGTTGCAATTGTTTTTCGCAACACAACCTTTGTTACAAATATTTCTGTGATATGACTTTTCTTGCAAAAGTAGAGAATCAATTGAGCCGCTAGATTGTGCCAGATCTAATGGCCAACGCGTAGCACGGCCCTTATCAAATTCGTATAAATACATAGTCGCGCTGTGTTATTCATGTTGTTTGTTTGACGCCCTAAAACTAATAAGCATAATTACACGTATAACTCACATATCTTAGGAGACTGGGTTTTCTCCCATGCAGGGAAGATACCGTGCATGTCATCATCATTAATTCCATTCTGAGCACATGGGCCCCATCCTATCCCCTGATCTACATTCTTCCTCTCTCCCAAATCCACCCATGCATTTTAAGCTCAGACTCAAATTTGAAGATGTCATAGTTTTCAAACATAAAATTCGCTTCTTACATATTTGTGTTCCTGGCTACGAGATCTTTTCAACAAGACCAACCATGACTATTATTTTATCATTTTTAAATATGATTTTTAAAACTTGATGAAACTACAAAAACTATGATTGTTAGACTTGTTATTTGTTATTTTGCAGAAGTTACTTTCCGTTGTTATTAAACTTACTGATGTGTGCAAGAACACAACGTAGTTATATATCCATGCGAACATCATCATGTAAATACTCTGTACATGTTTCACTGTGTTTAGAAAACTCAAAACTCAAAATTTTCAAAACATATTAAATATTGAACTTGTTGCGAAGATATCATCGAAAGAAATATACACGTTCATATAGATTATTTATCCTGTATTTATTTTAAAAGATATGGTTGTTTGAAGTTTAAGATTTAAAATAAAACTAGTTAATTGCTCGTGCGTTGCTACGGTGGCATAAATATTATGATGGTTTAAAACGTGACGTAATGAATGCCTGTGCGTTGCCACGAAATAACAAAACTACAAATATAATTGTTCTAATTTGGAATTCTGTGTCAAACATGATGACATTTGTTAATGATTCATAGCAACGGGGGCATAAATATTATAGTGGTTTAAAACGTGACGTAATGAATGCTTGTGCGTTGCCACGAAATAACAAAATAACAAATATAATTGTTCTAATTTAGAATTCTGTGTCAAACATGATGACATTTGTTAGTGACTCATGTAGCCACGCTGACTCTTTCTCTCATTTTCTCTCCTCTTTGACAATCATCATATCGGGGAGGGCGTGGTGTCTTCTCCTTATCTACCGGGCCTCTCATTGAAAGAAGACATGATACATGATTTGACCCTCCCCTTCAACCGTCGTTCTCTTCATGATCCCTTACTCTAGCATTGTCGTCGACACTCCTGAAATTTCAGCAAATCTATGAACTGGTCCTTGTGTATTGCGAGAAATGATGGAGAAATGACATAAAAGAAGTGACAGGGTTGACCCTTTCCATAATAAAGGTAAATATTCCTGGAATAATACGACAAGTACATAATTAATAATTTCATCATCAAATATGATATTATTTCTACAATTACAAATGCTTAAACATCAACAAGGTAAGTGTTGCTTCTGATTGAACATCAACAAGTATGTCCATGAGTGGCAGGTCCATGTCCCTCTCCTGGTTGAGCATCTAACCAAAAAAAGTGAGCCGAGTGTGAAAGGAAATAGCTACAACATATATCAGTTGACGAATCGGAATCTATACACATATGACACATTCCAAGCTCTTCATAATAATATTCGTTTACAAAGATAGTAAGGATGGACAAATATGACCGTAGTTGATCCACTAAATATAGTGTTGGATTGACCTAACTCATTCAAAAGCTTGCAACATCAAGGACGAGCGCAGATGCGGCTTAAATGAAGTTAATGAGGAATATAATTCAATTATAAAAGTTCTTCATGCCACATAGATATACAAGCTGATAAATGATAACAGCTATCATTTCCTACTCAATCAAGTGACATCTAAAAAAACAAAGTATTTCATGCCTCGCATCAAATCTTTCCCGCAAACGAAAAACTTCCTAAGAAAATTCCATGGGTACCCGGCGGTAACCGAATTCAAATTGCGTTTAAAAAATTCGAGCGGTATTTCCTCGGAATTTCACGGTAACCATGGTATCCGCGTTTCTCGCCCAACCTCGGTATTTTCTTGGGATTCGATAGCCAAAATGTTGGCACCCATCAGCCTATGACCATCAGTGCACTTCCATCATATTCCTAATTCTATGAAAAGAATATACAGACGTGCCCAACTCACAATGGGCATCTATTCTTTTCGGGAAAAGGCAGGCTACATTGTTATGACCGGTTTAGCTTATAACCGGAGGAGGCCCACTGGGCAGTAGTTAGGGGCTTGGCCCACAAGTTATCTTAAGTTAATTATTATGCAAGTTATCTAGGTTATAAATATAGGCTGTAAGACTCTATTCGGAATTAAGCAATAAAGATATTTCTTATCCCTATTGCCCGGCTCCTCTGCCGCGCCAGCCCTAGTCGCCGCCGCCCTTCTCCTTCCTCGTGACGGCGCCAACTCGCCGACGCACGCGCCCTCGCCCCCAACCTCCGTTGTTCCGCCCTTATAATCTAAGGAGTAGAGCCGGTAGGAACCCTAGTCCTATCAATTTGGTAATTAGAGACCAAGTTCCGACCATGTCGTTGCCACCACCACCGCCGGCGCTTTCCAGCGGCTCCACCGCGCCGATGCTGCCAGCGCCGTCCCTCACCGCGCCAACGACATCCGCCGCCGGATCAACCGCGCTGGCGAGCCCCGTATCCACCGCGACCCCGGCCGCGCCGTCCTCCACGATTCCTCCCGCGCCACCGTTGTCCGCTGTCTTCACACCGGAGCAGGTCACGGCCATCCTGCGGGACCTTGTCACCGCCATCGAGAACCTCCACCTGCAGCAGCAGCAGCAGTACGCGGCCGGGCCCTACATGCCCTTGCCGATGGCGCCCGCTGCCGCCTACGGCCACCCGCCGTGGCCGCCCCAGGGCGTCTCTCCGTATGGTGCGCCCCTCTGGCCCTTGGCACCGACGCCGTCCTCGGGCCCCTGGCCACTACAGCAGATGCCGCAGGCGGCGGCCACCGGACCGCTGCAGCCATTCTCCGCGCCGACCTCCACCGGGCAACCCCTGCTGCCGTTTCCAGCGGGACACCCCGGCGGGACTACGCCGGCCGCGGGCCCTCTGTGATACTTGCAGCCACCCCCTCCCACGGCCACCGACGCCCCCGGCCACCCCCCGCCACCGATGCTACAACCACCGGCACCTCCCCTGCCTAGCTCGGGGGGTACCCTCGCCGACCGGCCTCCCGATTCATCAGGTCCGGTTCCCGCCCTCCCCGTTGCCACTTCTAGCGTGGGCGGCTGGGGCTTCGCCGTCGCCAGTCTACACCACGGCCCCCAAGCAACCGACTCCGTTTCCACAGTTCGGGGGGCCGTCGGGTTCCATCGGTCCCTACCTGGAGTACTCCGACCAGGCGCCACCTGCCTCGCTGCTCCGCACCTCCGAGCCAACTCGACACGGTGTTGCCGCCCAGGCACCGCCTTGGTTCGCCAAGATCGACTTCGCCACTTATGACGGCACGGAGGACCCCCTCAACTGGCTCAACCAGTGCGACCAGTTCTTTCGCGGGCAGCGCACACTCGCTTCAGAGCGGACCTGGTTTGCCTCGTATCACCTCCGCGGCGCGGCATGGACGTGGTACTACGCTCTCGAGCAGGACGAGGGTGCCATGCCTACTTGGGAGCGCTTCTGCGAGCTCTGCCTCCTTCATTTTGGGCCCCCGGTTCGCGAGAGCCGACTGTCGGAGCTCGGCCGCCTTCCCTTCACCTCTACGGTGCAGGACTTCGCCGACCGCTTCCAGGCCTTGGCGTGCCATGCATCAGGCGTGACGGCGCAGCAGCGCGCCGACCTCCTTGTTGGTGGCCCTCAGGATCTCCAGACGGCCATGTATTACGCCATGGCCTTCGAGGCTCGTGCCCAGACCATGCTTTCGACTGCCTCGGCCCGAGGAGGCCGGCAGACCAGCCGCCCGCCCCCGGCCACACAGACGCCCACTACCTCGGCCACGACGCGCCCCTTTCGGTGCCTCTCTCCGGCGGAGCAGATGGAGCGGCGGCGCCAGGGCCTCTGCTTTAACTGTGACGAGCCCTACACGCCGACACATGTGTGCCCGTGCCTCTTCTACTTGGAGATGGTCGACTTCACCGAGGGCGACGCTTTGGCCGATGAGGCCGCGGCACTACCACCCCCAGCGGCGGCTGAGGGCGCACCCACGGCTGCCCCGGCGACGACCCTCATGGTCTCCCTCCACGCGCTCGCTGGGATTCGTGACGAGCGGACCATGCTCTTGCCAGTTAGGATCCACGGCGAGCTCTTGGTGGCCTTGGTGGATACATGCTCCACCCATAACTTCCTGCCCGAGGCTACCATGCGTCGCTTAGCACTTGAGCCGACAGGCGGGGAGCAACTCTGGGTCATGGTGGCCAACGGCGATCGCCACCGGTGTCATGGCCTCGCACGGGACGTCCCCATCACCATCGGCGGGGAACACTTCTCCATCACCTGTGCGGGCATCGACTTGGGCTGCTTCGACTTCATCCTTGCCGTCGACTTCTTACAGACTCTCGGTCCCATTCTTTGGGACTTCGACGCGCTGACGATGACCTTCTGGCGCCTGGGCCGCCGCATTCAGTGGGACGGTGTTGGGGGCACCACGCCCGTACCACCTCGGCTTCAGCTGGACGCAGCCACCTCCGAGGCCGAGCATCCGCTCTTGGAGAACCTTCTGCAGCAGCACGGCGACCTCTTCACCGAGCCGCAGGGTCTTCCGCCCGCCTGAGCCTATGATCACTGTATACATCTCTTACCAAGCTCTGCGCCGGTGGCGGTGCGTCCTTACCGCTACCCGCAGCTGCAGAAGGATGAGTTGGAGCGGCAGTGTGCGCTTATGCTCGTGGCAAGCATCATCCGGATCTCCACCTCGCCGTTTACCGCACCAGTGCTTCTTGTCCGCAAGTCGGATGGCACGTAGCATTTCTGCATCGATTACCGTGCCCTTAATGCTATTACGTTTAAGGACAAGTTCCCTATTCCGGTGGTTGATGAGCTCCTGGATGAGCTACACAGGGCGCGGTTCCTCACCAAGCTCGATCTCCGGTCGGGGTACCACCAGGTGCGCATGCACCCAGATGACATCGCCAAGATGGCGTTTCGGACTCACCATGGCCACTTCGAGTTCTTAGTGATGCCCTTCGGCCTCACCAATGCCCTGACAACCTTCCATGATTTGATGAACGACGTCCTCCGGCCCTACTTACGTCGGTTTGTGCTCGTTTTCTTTGATGATATTCTGATATACAGCGCCTCTTAGGCAGAGCATCTCCAGCACATCGCCATCGTCTTCAATGAGCTTCGGGCGCACCATCTTCATCTTAAGCGCTCGAAGTGCTCGTTCGGGACACCTTCCGTCGCCTACCTCGGCCATGTCATCTCGGCCGACGGGGTGGCTATGGACGCCGACAAGGTGGCGGCCGTCGCAGCCTGGCCAACGCCGCACTCGCTGCGGGCTCTTCGCGGTTTTCTCGGCCTTGCCGGATACTACCGGAAGTTCATCCGGGAGTTCGGCCTCATTGCGTCGCCCCTCACGTGGTTGCTGCGCTGCGACGCCTTCTCCTGGGACGAGGAGGCGACATCGGCATTCGAGGCCCTCAAGGGGGCCCTCACGACGGGGCCCGTTCTTCAGATGCCGGATTTTGACCGCCCCTTCGTGGTGGACTGTGACGCCTCGGGTGCGGGGTTCGGCGCCGTGCTTCATCAGGGCGATGGTCCTCTCGCCTTCTTCAGCCGGTCCTTCGCTCCGCGCCATCTTAAGCTCGTAGCGTACGAGCGGGAGCTCATTGGCTTGGTGCAAGCCGTGCGCCATTGGCGGCCCTATCTGTGGGGCCGGTCTTTCCAGATTCGCATGGACCACTACAGTCTCAAGTTCTTGCTGGACCAGAGGCTCTCGACCGTGCCGCAGCACTAGTGGATTAGCAAACTCTTTGGCTTCGACTTCTCCATCGAGTATCGCCCGGGTCGTCTTAATACCATGGCCGACACCTTGTCGCACCGCGATGCAGACATCGACTCCACCGACGGCGCCTCCGAGGGGACGGTGCTGTGCATCCGCTCCGGGCCCACATTCGGCCTCTTCGCCGAGATTTGCCGGGCGAGGGCGACCGCTGATGACGCGGTCCTCCTTCGGCAGCTGCTAGCTGCCGGCGACCTGGAGGAGCCTTGGCCTTTCACTGACGGCCTCCTCCTCCATGGGCGCCACATCTTTGTTCCAGCACATGATGATCTCCGTCACCAGGTCCTGTTGCTGGCTCACTCGGCTGGTCATGAGGGTGTGCGGAAGACCCTCCATTGTCTACGCGCTCACTTCTACATTCCTGGTGATCGCGCCTTGGTCCGCGACTGGGTGCGATCTTGCATGACATGCCAGCGCAACAGGACGGAGACATTACGGCCGGCCGGTCCGCTTCAACCTTTGGACGTGCCGTCTCAGGTCTGGGCAGATATTTTCATGGACTTCATCAAGGGTCTCCCCAAGGTGGGCGGCAAATCAGTCATTCTCACTGTGGTTGATCGCTTCTCCAAGTATGCTCACGTCATCGCGCTGGGGCATCCGTATACTGCCGCGTCCGTGGCCCGTGCCTTCTTCGAGGGGATCGTTCGTCTTCATGGGTTCCCCTCTTTGATCATCAGTGATCGGGACCCGGTGTTCACCGGCCATGTTTGGCGCGACCTCTTCAGGATGGCAGGCGTCAAGCTCCGCCTGAGCACGGCCTTCCACCCACAGACGGACGGTCAATCAGAGGTGGTTAACAAGGTGATTGCCATGTATTTGCATTGTGTTACAGGTGATCGCCCTCGGGCTTGGGTGGATTGGCTCGCGTGGGCGGAGTACTGCTACAACACCTCCTATCACTCCGCCCTGCGTGCTACACCATTTGAGGTGGTCTACGGTCGGCCACCGCCGCCTATCTTGCCGGTGGACCCGGCAACAGCGTGGACGGAGGCCGCGGGCGAGCTTATTCGCACCCGTGACGAGATGCTTGCTGAGGTCCGTCAGCGTCTCCTCCAAGCCCAGCAGCTGGCCAAGCATTACTACGACGGCAACCATCGCGAGGCGGAGTTCGCGGTGGGTGATTGGGTGTGGCTGCGTCTTCTCCACCGCTCTATGCAGTCGCTAGACCCGCGCGCGAAGTGCAAGCTCGGCCCTCGCTACGCTGGGCCCTTCGCCGTCTTGGAGCGCATTGGGCAGGTGGCCTATCGTCTTCAGCTTCCGACCGGTGCTCGCATCCACGACGTTTTCCATGTGGGGCTGCTCAAGCCTTTTCGCGGAGAGCCACCGGCCGCTCCACCCGCGCTGCCTCCGACTGCCGACGGACGTCTTCTTCCGGAGTCAGAGAAGGTGTTGCAGGCGCAGCTCCGTCGCGGGGTGTGGTTCATTCCGATCCAGTGGGCGGGCCTTTCGGAGGAGGAGGCCACTTGGGAGCAGCGTGACGACTTCCGCCAACACTATCCAGACTTTCAGCTCGAGGACGAGTTGTTTGCGCAGGCGGGAAGAGATGTTATGACCGGTTTAGCTTATAACCGGAGGAGGCCCACTAGGCAGTAGTTAGGGGCTTGGCCCACAAGTTATCTTAGGTTAATTATTATGCAAGTTATCTAGGTTATAAATATAGGCTGTAAGACTCTATTCGGAATTAAGCAATAAAGATATTTCTTATCCTATTACCCGGCTCCCAGAGGAGCCGGAACCCTAGCCGCGCCAGCCCTAGTCGCCGCCGCCCTTCTCCTTCCTCGCGACGGCGCCAACTCGCCGGCGCACGCGCCCTCGCCCCCAACCTCCTCTGTTCTACCCTTATAATCTAAGGAGTAGAGCCGGTAGGAACCCTAGTCCTACCATACATATCTTGTATGTTATCCAAATATTCCTAACTCAGTTTTTTAAAACATATTAAGTTTTAAAAAATCATACTCTTGCTATGCATGATAGATTTCCGAGCTCTACAGAGACGTATGTAGGGCACATACAATTTTAGAGAAAATTGAATAATTAGTCAAGTGGCATGTATATGAAGAACCAAATATTGGGGCATACTAATCCGAGGAAGAGGCACATGTATCAAAGCAAGTAGTATGTATATGTGAAAAATGGTACTATTCATCAAGACACAGCTCACTGACATCCATCATGGTCCTGCCATTCTAGAATTAATCAAAATTACCTTCCAGGCTTCTTCCCTTGTCCAGCTGATTGCCTCCTTGTTGGGCACCATTGTGATCTGAATTTGGACTTATATATAGCCCTAACTTGATCTTGATAAACAAGCAAAACTCATGCAAACTTCAGGAGAAAAGCATACATACATGGAATGATGGGGTTCTACCTCCTTTCAATGGGCACCCATGCTGGTTTTGACAAACATAGAGGGGCCTTTTATTGGAACGCGGCCGATAACAAGCGCAAGTATCGCTTGGTTAAATGGGACACCATTTGTAAGCCCAAAAGCCTTGGGGGGCTAGGCATCATTAATACTCTGATTATGAACAAATGTCTGATCATCAAATGGTGGTGGAAGATCATGAATATCCCCCAGGACAAGCCTTTGTGGTTCAGCATCTTAAAGGCAAAATACTTCCCTTCCTGTAGCCCTATGTTTTCTCGGGCTTCTCGGGCATCTCAATTTTGGCGTGATCTTGTTAAACTCCGGCCTACCTTTCAAGGCCTTGTCAAGTTTGTCGTTGGCAATGGTAAGTCTACTAGGTTCTAGCTCGACTGGGGGTGCGGGGCCTCCCCGCTGGCCTCTACTTTCCCTGTTTTATTCTCCTACTGTCTGAACCCTCAGATATCTATCTCTGAGCTTGCGTCGAGTAATTGGGACCTTCAGCTGCGCCGTTCTCTCTCTCCTATAGAGTTGGAAGACTGGCAGCGTCTTGCTGCCCTCTTCCCTTCGCTCTCGGAGGAGGAAGACACGGTTGTGTGGCCCCATTCTCCCTCTGGCCGCTTCTCAGTTAAATCTCTTTATAGCAGACTCATTGAGGGATCCACCACCTCCAAATTTAAGTGGATTCGGAGAGCTCACATCCCCCCTAAGATTAAAGTGTTTCTCTGGCAAGCCTCTCGTGGGCGTCTACCTACGGGTGACCAAATTCGTAAACGTAATGGTCCGGGTTCTGACTGGTGTGTTCTATGTGGGACGAGAGAAGATACACCTCATATTTTCTTTAACTGTGTCCTGGCTAAATTGTTTTGGTGTTGCATCAGATCCTGGTTGCATGTCTCCTGGGCTCCGACCTCCTTCGCGGACTTGCGTGCCTTGGCTAACTCTTTGGTTGGGGCCCAGAGGAGATTGTTTTGGGTCGGCTTTGCTGCCATGTGCTGGTCCTTGTGGACGACAAGGAATAAATTCACTATCGAACATGTTTTTCCTGCTAAGCCTGCTGATTGCTTATTTAAGACTTGTATATTTCCGCAACAGTGGAGATTATTGACTAAGGAGGAGGACAGGGATGCATTTGACCCCATGTTGGCCAAGATCCGAAATTCCGCTATCTCCATCCTTCCAGTCCAAGCGGGCCCGTAGACGTTGCTGCGTTGCTACGTTATCTTATCTTCTTCCGGCCTGCGTGCCGTGTACTGGCCTGGGAGCCATGTACTTAGACTTCCTTCTTCGTGTTCTGGCTTGATACTTCTGTGATCGTGTGCTGGTTAGTTGGGTCTATGTTAACTCTACCTGGTGGCTTTATCTATAAAGTCGGACTATGGCCTTTCCTCTAAAAAGAATGGGGGACAAGGGCTCTTCAGCTGGACACATGTTGGTTGTACTATGTTAGTAATGCAATTTCCTGTAATGAAATGAGGGACAAGGGTTCTTCAGCTAGAAGCTTCGGGAGAAAAGCATACTCCTGTCATGATTGCAATTTATTTTGTTAGTAATGCAATCAATTTGGTAGGTAAACTAAATTATTACCTGGATCCCAAAACATTTGACACGCCAATGTTACGTCTGACTATGATGGATTTATTCAATATCCATTGTTTGATTACATATATATTCAGTTAGAGGCAGCAAATCAAGTCTTCCTTTTTTTTGTGGGAAAAATCAAATCTTCCTTAAATCATTTAAACTGAACACGACAAGTATTGTTTACATCTAACTGCCACCACTCTAGCAAGAAACACGGCATGCGATCTTTCAAAAAAAAGAAAAGAAACACGACATGCTGGCTTCATATTGCTTGCAAATACAGCACGCTAGCTTGAAATCGCTTGCCAAAACATGGCAGTGTATTTCAGGGCAGCACATATTAGTGCAGACTAACCATAGGAAGGCAAATTCAGACCCAAACGGAACATCCTCTCTCAGTCAGCTGGATGCATATATTCTCGTGGTCGAGGCGAGTGATACTGTAAGTGTGTTAGATGGGAAGCGTTCCTACTCCCTCGTGAGGGACCCGCGTACGTTTATATTGATCGAGGCAGGAAAGCCCCTGCCGTGGCTTACAAGAAGATCACCGATCCCTTGGTGATTCAGTTTGTTACAGAAGAGATAGAAGAAGCTACGGGAGAGAGAAAGAGATAGAATCAGTTTGAGATTACATGAATATATCTCTAATTCTAACACCCTCCCTTAATCTCAACTATCCTACATTAAGATTCTTCTTGAATTCCTCGAAGAGCTTGACTGGCAAAGCTTTAGTGAATCCATCTGCAACTTGATCTCTGGAAGGAATGAACCTTATGTCTAGCTTCTTTTCTGCAACCCTTTCTCTTACAAAATGAAAGTCAATTTCTATATGCTTGGTTCTGCCATGGAACACTGGGTTTGCAGAAAGATACGTGGCTCCCAAGTTGTCACACCACAAACATGACACACGATGCTGCTTAACTCCCAACTCATTGAGCAATGATTCAACCCAAATGATTTCAGCAGTAGCATTTGCTAGTGACTTGTATTCAGCCTCAGTACTTGACCTGGACACTGTGGCTTGTTTTCTGGCACTCCAAGAAATAAGATTTGAGCCAAAGAAAACTGCAAAACCTCCAGTTGACTTCCTGTCATCACTGCATCCTGCCCAGTCAGCATCAGAGAAGGCACTGACAAGAGATGAGTTAGAGTGTCTGAACTTAAGACCTAAACCCACAGTGTGCTTTATATACCGTACAATTCTCTTAACAGCTGTCCAGTGTGCAGTGGTAGGTGCATGAAGATACTGACAGACCTTGTTAACAGCAAAGGATATGTCTGGTCTTGTCAGTGTCAGATATTGTAAAGCTCCTACTGCACTCCTGTATCTTGTGCTCTCTTCTTCCTTAAGTGGCTCTCCTTCAAAAGCTGAAAGTTTTTCTGAAGAAGACAATGGTGTAGGTGAAGGCTTACAGTCCTTCATCCCCATACGAGCTAGGAGTTCAGTGGCATATTTTTCCTGATTCAGTACTATGCCATCTGGAATCTTCTTGACTTCAATACCGAGAAAGAAGTGAAGATCACCAAGGTCCTTCAAGGCAAACTGTGAACTCAGGTCACTCAAAAGAGCATTAGTGGCATTTTGAGAAGAGCTTGCAACTATAATATCATCAACATATATCAACACAAATATAGTTATACTTGCTTTGTTGTAGATGAACAATGATGTATCAGCCTTGGATGCAACAAAACCAAGGTACTTCAACTGAGAGCTCAACCTTGAATACCATGCCCTTGGTGCCTGCTTTAATCCATAAAGTGCCTTGTCAAGCTTACATACATAATGAGGTGTTTTCTTGTTTTCATACCCAGGTGGTTATCTCATGTAAACCTCCTCTTCCAGAACACCATGCAAAAACGCGTTCTGAACATCTAGCTGTCCAGACTCCATCCTCTGGACACAGCAATTGCTAGCACAAGCCTAATGGTTGCAGCTTTAACGACAGGGCTAAAAGTGTCTTCATAGTACAAACCATAACGTTGTTTAAAACCTTTTGCAACTAAGCGTGCTTTATACCTGTCAATAGTGCCATCTGCCTTTTTCTTGATTCTGTAAACCCACTTACAGTCAATGATATTCTTACCTCGTTTTTCAGGTACAAGATGCCAAGTCTTGTTCCTCATGAGAGCTGAGTACTCCTCATCCATTGCATTTTTCCATTTTGGATTCCCTAAGGCATCTTCTAACCTTGCTGGTTCTCCTGTGATACACAGCATACCATATCGAATAGTGCCGTCAGTTCTTATTTTTGGATTTCGTATATCTTTCTGGAGCCGAGTCGTGACACGTGGAGCAATAGCTGGAGATGGCACAGGAGCTGACGTAGCAGGACTAGCCGCAGAAGATCCTGGAGATACCTCAGATTCGCTTTCCACAGCGAATCCCGATCCGAGCCGTGTAGCCTGTGATGTGGCCGACCCACCAGAAGCAGCAGCCGCAGAAGATCTCGCGCTGCTGGCCTGCAAGTGCGCGTGGGTCAGGGATCCCGATCCTGACCCGGATCCGCCGCCTGTCGCTGTCGACGCGTTGGGCCCGCGCGTGGGACGCAGTGCGGGACGCGGAGTCGCGTCGCGATGCGATGACGTGTCGCCCTCCAACTGGCGCTGCACGGTTCTGCCTGGCGCGCGATCCAGGGCGAATCTGCGCGCTGACTCCAAGACGCCCTGACGCACAGGAGTTCCAGGCGACGGCGGATCTGCTTCGTGCTCCGCGCCTGCTTCATCTTCTTCTGGCACATGCAATATAAGCTCATTTTCTTCAAAGTTTTGATCATTTTCTGCACCAATTTCTGCACCGATTTCTGCTGCATGATCCTGCACACAAGGAGACGTGGTTCCACTAGTAGGATCATCAGTTGAGTTAGTACAATTGTCGCCCCCATGATCAATGTTTTGGAGATGTTGTGGAAGAAGAAGCAATTCTTTCGTAAGAAGTGCTACGGCATTGGGATGAAGGGATGCAAAGGGATAAACAGATTCGTCAAACACGACATCTCGAGAGATATAGACTCTACCAGTGGAAACATCAAGACATTTGACTCCTTTGTGGATTGGACTATATCCAAGAAACACACATCTTTTGGAACGGAATGCAAGCTTACGTGTATTGTATGGACGAACGTTAGGCCAACAAGCGCAACCGAATACACGAAGTGTTTTGTAGTCAGGAGTTGTACCAAAAAGGCGTGTGATGGGAGTTTCAAATTTGATGACTTTACTGGGGAGTAAATTAATGAGATATGTGGCAGTCAAGAATGCCTCATCCCAAAACTTTAGTGGCATGGATGCATTTGCTAGTAGAGCTAACCCTACTTCAACAACATGACGATGTTTTCTTTCGGCAGAGCCGTTCTGTTGATGTGCATGAGGGCATGATACATGATGTGATATGCCAAGCTCTTGAAAAAAGAGATTAAGTTTATTGTATTCACCTCCCCAGTCGGTTTGCATAGCAATAATCTTAGTGTTTAGTTTTCGCTCAACAAGGTTTTGAAAGTTCTTGAAAACTTGAAACACTTCGGATCGTTTCTTAAGAAGATAGATCCATGTAAATTTGCTATAGTCATCGATGAAGCTAACATAATACGAGTGTCTACCAACAGAGGTGGGAGCTGGCCCCCAGACATCAGAAAAAACAAGTTGCAAAGGTGCAGTGGAAACACTAAATGAAATAGGATATGGCAACTGATGACTTTTAGCTTGTTGACATGGATCACAAATAGACTCAACACTAGACTCATGAGAGTGGGGAAGTTTATTCTTGCTAAGAACGAGCTTGACAATAGCTGATGAAGGATGACCTAATCTACTGTGCCACTTTGCTGAAGAAGGCTTGACAGCAACAAGAGCTTGTTTATTTGATGATGATGATGAAGATATGAGTGGGTAGAGACCTCCCACACACTTGCCCCTAAGAAGCACTCTCCTCGTGTCCAAGTCCTTTACCAAAAAGAAATAAGGGTAAAATTCAATAAGGACACGATTATCAAGAGTAAATTTATGAACTGAAAGGAGATTTTTTGATGTCGAAGGGACATATAGAACTCTTTTTAGATGCAAATTTTTTTGGGGGGTTTGACAATTGAACTACCAACGTGAGTGATTTTCATACCAGAACCGCTAGCAGTATGCACTTGATCGTGTCCATGATACTTGTCTCTGATTGTCAGCTTCTCGAGCTCCCCTGTGATGTGATTTGTGGCGCCCGTGTCTGCATACCAGTTGGTGTCGACACCATAGGAGTTGGTGACCATGTTGGCCCCCTTCTCCTCATGTTCATCTTCATCATCGTATCGATGCCAACAATCACGAGCACCTCCTGGATGATGCTTGTAGCAAATCTGACATTCTGGATAATCTCGAACCTGCTGACGCTGTTGCTGTGGACGACCGCGGCCACCACTGCCGCCGCTATTTCCACCAGATGGAGTTGGGAAGGGGCGCCTGCCTCGGCCGCGCCCCCTGCTGTTGCTGCGCCCACGACCTCTGTTGTAGCCGCGCCCGCGCCCCCTGTAGGCCAAGTTCGCTGAGGTTTTGAACCCTGCATCTGGACCGTCACCGAGCATCTCCACGCGCTGATCAAAGGCTGCAATCTGGGCAAACAAATCATCTACTGAAATCTGATTTTTCACGGCGCCAATGGCTGCCACAACAGGGTCATAGTCCCTGTCAAGCCCAGCAAGAACGTAATCAACCATCTCAGGGTCCGAGACTGGACGTCCTGCTGCTGCAAGCTCATCTCCCAGGTTCTTCATCCTGGAGATGAAGGCACTACTGGACATAGAGCCTTTTTTGGTGTTGGTAATGGCGATCCGCAAATTGGTGATGCGTGATTGGGACTGCGAGGCAAATAGGGTGGTGATGGCAGTCCAGAGGTCGAAGGTCGTCTCCTTGCTCGCAACTTGGGCGAGAATCTCCATTGACAGGGAGTTCAAGAGATGACTAAGGACTTGCTGATCCTTCGATATCCACTGTGCGTACAGAGGATTGGGCTCGGTGGTGACGGTTTTGTCCGTCTGTTGCTGCTGCACCGTCTTCGGTGGTGCTGCATCTGATCCGTCTAGAAGGCCGGTGACCTGCGCTCCTCGCAGGCCCGGCATGACCTGTGCCTTCCATAGGATGAAGTTGGTCTTGGTGAGCTTCTCTGATGGGAGAGCGCCAAGGTTGAGGGAGACGGTTGATGACGACGACATGGCGAGGGCGAGCGAGGAAGGATGGCGAGGGCGATCGAGGAAGGAGGTAACTGGCTAGATCGATAGGAAGAGGATGGCTCTGTATACCATGTTAGATGGGAAGCGTTCCTACTCCCTCGTGAGGGAGCCGCGTACGTTTATATTGATCGAGGCAGGAAAGCCCCTGCCGTGGCTTACAAGAAGATCACCGATCCCTTGGTGATTCGGTTTGTTACAGAAGAGATAGAAGAAGCTATGGGAGAGAGAAAGAGATAGAATCAGTTTGAGATTACATGAATATATCTCTAATTCTAACAAAGTGTATAACTACACATGACTAATTAATCAGAATGGCACATACATAAGCAGCGCTTATAATCCAAGGCCGAGGTGGGAACCTGTCGGTCAGCGTCACGCGTAGGACGGCGGAGCAGTGCCTAGCTGCGGGCGAGGAGGGATACTGGAGGCTAGCTCGCGATCGGGAGAGCCAGCGGATTGGCCTCACGGGGCACATGGCAGCGACCGCGAACTGGTGGCTGAGGTTGGGATCTGAGAGGGAGCAGAGGGGAGGTTACTCACCAGCGACCAACGAGCTGGCTGGGACTGGGCGGCCTCGGGCAACGCAGCTGGCGGCGAGGGCGGGGGAGCTCGGGCAAGGCGGAGCCGGAGTAGCGGGGCGAGCTGACGCGGGGGCGGGTCACGGCGGCGCCAGGTGTCGGGCGAGTCAGAGGCGGGGAAGGAGCTCTGCGGCGACGAGGGGCCAGAGTTCTGCGACGAGGCCGACGTCTGGCATCAAGCGACCTGGATTTGGCGAGGCGGTTGCGCAGGAACCCTATCGGCGGCGACGCGACGCCTTGCCCGGAGCGACGTGAGGAGCGTGTGGGTGGAGCAATTTTTCTTGAGCGAGGCGGTCGATTGGAGACTGGAGCGTGGGACGTGGGTGCCTTCGCAGGGTTGCGGTTGGGTTTTGGAGGGTAATTGAAAAAAAAAATTGGTGGAGGACGTGGGTGGGAGGTAGCGATAGGAGGGGATGAGGTCGAACCATCACGACGTTCCATCTTTAATAATAAAAAAAATCTACATACTAGTGTATAGGAGAAAGAACTAGTAGGTGCAGCCTTGTTTCATAAAATTGTCGGATGAATTTAGATATAAGAATGAATACATGGCATGGGTGCATCTCCAACAAGATGGACGGTTTAGCCACGAGGGACGGTTTAGCCACGAGGGACGGTTTAGCCATGCACGGACCCGTTCATGGTAGAATCACTTTTCTCCATATCTTAGGCATCAAACGCGTTGACTAGAATAAACTAGTTGAGCAGTTGTGCAACTACACTACTTGGAGGGCACGCCACATCAGCCAGCATGTCATAATAAACCTACAAAACTAAGCTCACCACCATATACAAGTACAGCACCATTAGCACTCGGAAGACCCACCTCTCTTCCAACAGAAGAAGCTCCTGATCTCGATCGAGTGTCATGGCGAACAAGAAAGATAGGAGGTTCAGAGATGGCATGGCCATGGTGCGCAAGAGGTCGCCGCCGGGGCCAACAACGCTGCACGAGGTCCCCTACAAGCTCCTCGAGCTCATCCTCCTTCACTTGAGCTTGCCGGTCTGGCTCGTCCACGCCGCCGCCACATGCAAGCGGTAGCGCCGCATCATCGTTGACAGAAGGTTCCTCTGTAACATTTCCAACCGCGACCCCTCATCCGTTGTCGCAGGCCACTACCATAACCACGCGTCCCCCGTCGACGGCCGTCGCCACGTCTTTGTTCCCTCTTCGCCGGCGCTCGCTGTCGGTAGCCACCACTTCTCCCTCGACTTCCTCCCTGCGGGTGGCGGCACCTCATGGGAGATCATCGACAGCTGCCACAGCCTCCTCCTCCTCGCCAAGAAGAAGACCGGGTGGAGACGCCACGAAATTGTCCAGAGTTTTATATGTTGTTTTCATTGCAAAATGATGGGTCTCCTTGCTTGCCAGACCTCCTCGTCTGCGAGCCGGTCACGCAGCACTACAGGCTAATCCCGCGCAGGCGCGCATGGAGCACATGAAATACCAGCGCTGCCTCGCTGTATTCCTCCACGGCTGCCGCAGCAGAGGAGCTACCACGAGGAGAGGCCACACCATTGATGTCATGTTCAAGTTCAAGGTGGTTTGCGTGCTCTACCGTGAATCCGCCGGAATATCTGATGACATTGGCGTGATGAGAGCCTACGTGTTCGAGCGAAACTACAGGGGGAAGCCTGGCTGGTACGTCAGGCACCGACCCATGGACGAGCCTCGAATCAGCCAAGATGGCTCCACAGAGCCCCTGCACTTCCTTGGTCGTGCCACCAGCTCTCTGTTCTGGGCCCTGCAGGACGACGTCTCATCCCTGCTCGCCTACAATTTCCATTGGAGAAGGGAGTTTGAGGTCCTCCCGTTGCCGGACCACATCCAAGGGCTGCCTTGCCGAGCCTTCGGCAACGACGACGGCGAGGCGTGCCTTGTTTGTTTTCAGGGCAGCAGCCTTCACGTCTTCGCGTATAACGATGGCGACTGGGACCTTGAGGAGAGCCTCGAATTAGTGGAGGCCACTCGTGGGCTGGAAGGGCACAAAGATGAGTATTTCCGGGCGTCTATGAAGATTGTCACGGCCAGGCCAGCACGATGTCTATCGTGCTTTCACCGGCAGATCAGACATGGCAATTCTCAGTCGATCTCGAGACGATGGAGGTCTCGAGATACAAAAACAAGACTCATGGTTCTCCAAGTGTGGCTTATCCATGTGAGCTTCCATGGCTACCTGCTATCCATGCTTGTATGGTGCGTTGTAGAAGACGGGACAGTTTCGCGTGTACTCACTTTTGTAGATGTTGAGTGATTTTGTTTTGTTTTGTTTTGCGAATGAGTGATTTTGTTGTTCCATTTTGAAAGTGTATTAGTGTATTTATTTATTTGTTGCTTATATCAAAATACTGACTACTTCATTCTTCTTTGTGTTTAGAAGGAAAAAACGTTCACAGAGGCCAATACTAGATCTAAAATCCCATCATAAACTCCTAGACGCAGAAACCTGAGGTTACTACAGAACTCACTGTCAGAAGAAAGCCATTTGTAGACAGACAGCTGATGATACTGACTGAATTGTGGTGGGTTTCACTTGCAGAACTCCAGCCAATGATTTCTGAAGTACGTTGTCCAGAAATGAATGTGTACTGCGTGAATCAATGAGAAACAATAATTGTTTGCTCTGAACTTAACTTCCGACTGCACGGTATGAAAGGAATTTCAGCATCCAAAGCACCAGTGGAAGTGGACATAAGGGCACCTCCAATGCAGGCGCTAGTGACGAGCGCTAGGATATAATCCCTGGCCGTTATGCTCACTTCCTGGCCCATCCCAGGATTCTGCTTGGCATCGATGCCTACTCAGACGTCGGGCACTACAGAGATATTTACGTATCTCGTGAGAGAAAGAATCGGCACCGAGCGCGTGCCAAATTGCTGCTAGCGTTGGACAAGGAGACGCTAACAGAGTCATTAAGGAAAAAATCATTAATTTGTAGTATTTTCTAAGCACCCATGCAAGCGCTTTGCATTTGTACATGCCCTAACATGAACCTGCACTTGTTCAGTATTTGGACATTTTGAAACACTGCTAGAATCCAATTGCTCTATCAGCTCATGCACAAAATGCAATTGAACATAGTTTTGGTCTAATGATCTCCGGACCACTTCTCACCACAAATAAAACAAAATCCCTTGCATTTCTTATATGCTCTGAGAGCAGTCCACTTATCTTCAGTAGTTAGATGTCAAATAACTTCAGATGCACGTTTATCTTCAACTATTTGGTTTCTAGGAGGTGGTGGTAGAGGAAGTGGAACATATCTCCTCTAAACATGTTGGGGTGGTGTATCACAACACATCTCCAATTTCCTCATGAAACAAAGCTCCTAAGTAGAGTCAAAGTTTTGAGGTTTCTGCATTGCAACAGACATACAAATTGAAACCCATCCTGGAAATTAGTCACATAATGCAATGGATCGGGAGCAATTTCATATGCTGAAGTTGAAAATCTCTGCACATAATCCTCCACTCTAGTACTGTGTGCTATATGGAACAGGCGAAGGGTTAAAATCTGACAGAGATTCCTCCCAAAACGCCCTTGCAACAACCAACAAAATTCAACCCAAATAGCACGCGAGAGCTCTTCTCTGAACCGACTCGAGCCAAGACGCAGCATCACCTTCAAACTAAGCTGATGCTTACTAAATCCGCGGCGATTGAGGCATAGTTGTATAGTACTCCATAAAAAACGCTTTATATTTGACGGAGGGAGTACTTTATAATGTTTACACTGATTTCTCCGTCAAAAATAAAATGTTTACACTGATTTCCTCGTTTACACCCGTATTAGGCCGGTATCTGATACAACCAGCGCTAGTCGTTTTCCCTCCACCTCACCTCTCGCTCGAGACCTAGATCGAGGCTGCACCGGCGCCGGTGTCCCCGAGGGGGTGAGCGACAGTGTTCGCGACGGCAGCGTCGTGAGCCGCCACCTACGTTGACCACGACGGGGGTTAGGCGCGACGTCAGCGGCGACTCGCTCCTTTTTTTTTTGAAATGGTCACCGGGGGGGAAAGGCTCCCCACCTGAATATATTTCAAAAAGAGTGAAAGTTTACAGGGGTCACGTATTACGTGAGGAGAGGAAACCACGCCACAGACCGGCATGTTCCTTAAGTGCTTCCGTCTTAAGACGGTGAGACCACAGAATAAGTTCGTCTAGGATAGCCAATATAGAACCTCTCGCATCAATCTCAACGTCCTGAAAAACCTTTTTGTTCCTCGCATCCCAGATTTTCCAGAGAATGAGGAGTATTACAAAGGGGCGGATCGAGGGGGGCAAGGCATCTGGCAAGCTTGTGGTAAAGATCTCAGTGACCGGACTGAAGCGAGGTCGAATGCCAGTGCGGCGCCAGATTCTGCGAGCCGCCGGGCACGTGAAGAACAGGTGCTCCCAGTATTCGACGGAGCTGTTGCATCTGGGGCAAGTATCGTAAGAAAGAACATGCTTCTTGCGGAGGTTTTGGCGGGTGTTCAGTCGGTCCAAGACCAAGAGCCAGCCAAAGATCATGACCCTCTTTGGCACCCTTGAGTCCCAAGTCAGAGCAAGCGATGGGTCGGAGAGGTGCTCATTTAGGGCCGCATAAGCCCCACGCGTGGTGAAGCTGTCACCATTTAGCAGCCTCCTCGTGTCCGGGTCCTGGGAGGTTGTGACATCCTGCAACAAAGAGGTAAGAGAAGCAAGTTCTGTGGCAGCAATAGTGGTTAGTCGATTACGAAGAGCAAGCTCGATCCCTTCCTGTAATATGGTGGCTACCAATGCATTTTGGTTTGTGTGGTGAGAGAAGAGAGCAGGGAAGACTACTGCCAGCGGTTCTAGCAGTAGCCACCGATCTAACCAGAAGAAAGTGGACATACCATTACCAATGGTGCAGTGTGAGATCTCTCTAAGACTCTGAAAATGTTTAAAAATAGTTTTTGCCAGGAAAGAACTAGTTTTGCCGTGTCCAATGTGTAGAGGGGAGTGGTTTAGAATCCAGTCCTTCCAAGGAAGGTTATCAGAGTGTAAAAATTTGAAGGCAAATTTCAGCAGTAGACAAAAGTTTTGTGCTCGTAAGTTTTTGACACCTAGACCACCTGCATCTTTAGGCGTACAGACCTTGTCCCAAGCTACCAGGCATTTTGCCCCAGAGCATACCTCGTCGTTAGACCAGAAGAAGGAGCGTCTACGTTTATCAATGGCCTCTATAACTTGGATGGGAAGAAAGAAGCATAGCATGAAGTAGGTTGGGAGGCTATCTAAGACGGCTGACAGAAGAACTAGTTTACCTCCGCGGGAGAGAAGGAGAGCTGCCCAGCCCGAAAGGTAAATGTCGCACCTATCTATAAGTGCTTGGAACGCGGATGGCGGTAATTTGTGGGGAGAGAGAGGGAGACCCAGGTATGTCTGCGGGAAGGAGGAAATGTTGGTGGCCAGATCAGAGGCGAACTTAGTAGCCTGATCGTGGTCAACATTTAGGGGGATGAAGGTGGTTTTGTTGAAATTAATTTGTAAACCAGTGGCATTGGCAAAGTCGTCAAGAATCCTTTTGAGGTGAGAGGCGGAGTTCGGAGTAGCTTTGACTATGATGAGAGTGTCGTCAGCGTATTGGAGGACGGGACAAGGTAAGGTGGGACTAAGTGGGTGAAGGAGGATTCCATCCAGGTTTGCCTTGATAATCAGTTGTTGCAGAATGTCGGCGATGATAATGAAAAGGCAGGGGGAGAGAGGGTCTCCTTGACGGAGGCCGTTTTTACATTTGATCCATCTGCCCGGGATGCCGTTTAGCATAACTGCCATGGAGCCAGTGTCGAGCAGCGAGCTTATCCAGTCACACCATCTAGTTGGGAATCCACGGGCGCGAAGAGTGCGGAGGAGGGATGGCCAGCAAACCGAGTCAAAGGCCTTACGAAAGTCGAGCTTAACAACTAGGGTGGGAGCTTTGCGTTTAGCACAGCAGTGTAGGATATCTGCTGCATAAAGGAAGTTTTCAGAGATGTTCCGCCCAGAGAGGAAGCATGTTTGATCAGCGTGGACGAGCAGCGGGATGAGTGGTTTGAGTCTGTTGGTGAGAAGTTTGGCTACTCCTTTGATTGGGCCGTTTTGAAGCGAGATGGGGCGAAAATCAGAGGGAGATCGAGCGTCTTGCGATTTTGGAAGTAGGATGATGAGGGCTCTATTAAGGCAGGAAATGTCACTAGAATGATGATAGAATTCTAGAAAGAAATATTTGATCTTATGTTTAAGGGTGTGCCAGAATTTGCGGTAGAACCCAGGACCGAAGCCATCCGGCGACGCTGACCGGCAGTCGTGACCGCGACGGCGACGCTGACCGGCAGTCGTGACCTGACCGCGAAGGCGAATCCCTCCTCCGCGACGGCGACGCTGACCGGCAGTCGTGACCTGACCGTGACGGCGAATCCCTCCTCCTCCTCCAAGCGGCCTCCTCTGCTCCACCAAGGTGTCCTCCCTCCTCCTCTGCTCCCCCTACCCGTCCCTTTCCCGGTCAGCCGGCGGCGTGATGCTCCTCCTTGGCGACGTGGCCGTCCTGCTTGGTGATGATGAGCCCGAACCCTCCTGTCAGTTAACAACTGCTGTCAAAGTTGCAGAAGAAATCGGTTTTGTCAGTCGTAGGGCAGTTAGTTTCGTCAGTTAAAATTCAGTTTGATCGGGAAATAAGCCAAAGTTCATCTATCTGTTAAAGTTCAGTTTAATCTGCTGTCAATGTTCATTTAGCTGCTGTCAAAGTTCAGTTTGATCGGGGAATAACCCAAGCTTCATTTGGCTGTTAAAGTTCAGTTTGATGTAAACGGTAAACCGGATTAGCTTATATATTATACAACCGGATTGCAACACCCGGCCAAGCACGGCTTACAACCAAAAGCAAATACAACTCAGTGGCATGTATTCAGTTGGAGATCGGTGAAGTAAACCGCCGGTGCTGTAGCGCCGTCGCCTTCAACGGCGATGGCGGCGGCAACGCCACAGACACGCTCAGGAAGGTCCACCACGCCGAAAGCACCGATGTCAGGCGCATGGCCGGTGGACAAAGCGGGGGCAAAGGCACTGGTGGGCAGTGTGAGCCGTGGAGGGAGCCGCCGCCGCGTCGTCAACGATGTAGCGCCTTCTTCGTGGTTTGGTTGCTTCGGGATGCCCAGTTGGTGCTCCCATTTGAAGGACACGGAGCCCATAATCCTGAACGAAGGCAGCTTCTTCGTCAACGCTATTAGAGCCAAAGATGGCGTGAGCTCTGAATCGTGACCGAACGTTAGATGGGTGCCGTCGATGGCAATAACAAGGGAACCTATAAATTGCTGAACAAAAATGACAAAATTACCCAGCTAATCAACAGCTGAGATGATTCAAAACTTGGCGGGCGCACCACGGCAAAGCCTGCATGTGACGAAGCTGCTACTACTACTTATATTCCTAATAAATAATCCAACTGCAGCAACGACTTGGCGGGCGCACCACGGCAAAGCCAGCATGTGATGAAGCTACAATTATTCCTACTAAATAATCAAGAATCACACCATACAAGTACAACACCGTCATCTCGATCTACAACGCCATTTACTATTCCCACCTCTCGCATCCAAGATCATATAGAGGAAGCCAAGCTCTTGATCGACCAACTCCCTTCCCATGGCCAAAGAGAAAGATAGTGGTGTCCTAAACAGCATGGAGCTGGTGCGAAAAGTGTCACCGGCCCGGCCGACGACGCTGCACGACATCCCCGACAAGCTCCTCAAGATCATCCTCCTGTACCTCCTCGCCTCGCCCCACTGGCTTGTTCGCGCGGCGGCCACCTGTAAGCGATGGCGCCGCATCGTCGTTGAAAGACACTTCTTCATGTGTGACATTCCCGCCACCAATCCCTCATCTCTTGTTGCAGGCCATTACCATAACCACACATCCCCTGTCAATGGCCGCCGCCTCATCTTCGTTCCTTCCTCGTCAGCGCTTGCTGTCAATAGCCGCCACTTCTCCCTGGACTTCCTCCCTGGAGGTGACAGCGGGTCATGGAAGATCGTAGATAGCCACCACACCCTCCTCCTCCTTGTCAAGAAGAAGACTGGGTGGAGACGCTGCTTCCCTGACCTCCTAGTCTGCGAGCCGATCACACGGCGTTGCCAACTAATCCCACGCGTGGAGAAAATGAAATACCACCCATGTATTGGTGTATTCCTTGATATGCATGGTCGCAGAGGAGCTATCACGTGGAATGGACACGCCACCGATACAATGTCACGTTTCAGAGTGATTTGCGTGCTCTACCATGAATTCAAAGGGGTATCTGGTAACATTGGGACAGCCAAGGCCTTCGTGTTCGAAGAGGACTGGAGGAGGAAGCGTGGCTGGTCCGTCAAGCAGCAGCAAGTGACGCACAAACCTCAGATCCACCTCCATGGCATTGAATCTCTGCATTTCATTGGTCGTGCAACATTTTCCCTTTTCTGGGCCATGGAAGACGACTATTCCTCTTTGCTCGCTTATAATTTTAGGTGGTCAAAAGAGTTTGAGATCGTCCCACTTCCGGACCATATCCGAGGATCGGCTTGGCGGGTCATTGATATCAGCAACAACAACTTGGTGCATGTTGTTTGCTTGCAAGGCGACAACCTTCGCATCTTTGCGACAAGGACATACGATAGTGCTTCAGAAGAGCCTCCAATTAATGGAGGCTACTCGTGGACTGGCAGGACACAAGGATGACTACTTCCGCGGGTCTACCAAGATCATCTCAACCAGCATGAGCTCTATTGTGTTTTCTCCGGCAAAGGGGACATGGCTATTCTCCATTGACTTTGAGACCATGGAGGTGGCGAAATGCAAATGCAAGGCCCATTCTTCTGCATGTGTGGCTTATCCATGTGAGCTTCCATGGCTACCTGCCCTTCGTGCTTGTATTGTGCGTTGTTCAAGAAGCGGGCGTGGCCGATGTTCTGATATTTGTATATGTTGAGAGATTTCTTACTACATTTGCTTGGCTGTATAAATTTGCAATAGCATCCCAAAATATTGACACATGCATATGTGTGACCACTTGTTTTGGAAAGAACATCACCTTCTTTTCTGAGTTGGGAAAAAACTAAACTTAAGCGTTGGGTATAAAGATCGGTCACAGTCCACCTTTAGCGGTTTTGGCAGCAAACCGATAGAGTTGGCCCAAATGAGAGCTCCTAATTGGTGCTTGACGCGACGGTTGCTATGGGCCCTCCCAATGCAAATCTCTTAACACGATTTCGTAGGTATTTTGCTGATGTGGCATAGTAGTTAATGAAGAGAGATGGATGTTGTATCTTAGCTACTTCCTCCTTTTCCGTTTATAAGGCTCAATTCAAAAATCTTACCAACCAAGATAGATGTGAGTGCTGAAATACTTTTTGTAGTTTGCAAAAGTACCTAATTAATGCTTTTGTTTTCCTTAAAAAAAATTATGTTTATCAATGCATTAATTGCAAATGCATGCATACATAAAATACATGCATTGGTCAATTTTTCCTTTAATATTTACATGCAATTATTTAATGCATCTTAAAATCTGAACATGTGATGGGAAACAACCAAATTAAGCCTTATAAAATAAAAAAACTAAAATTTTAAGATAAGCCCTATAAATCGAAAAGGAGGAAGTAACGTCCAACACTTGCACATGGCCATAGGCAAAAACTGCTGCTGGACCAATCACATGCATGCATGTGGCTCAAATCATTATTTAGATACAACTCCTATGAAACAAGGAAAATCAGTCGGGTCTGTAGCCGTCCGATCCATCCTCTTCGGCCGTTGGATGGATCAACGCTCCATCGTTTTCTTCTCACCCCGAGCAAACGAATTGGCGGCTCGGTCGCGCCGTCGCAGCTGTCCACCGTGCCTCAGATTAGTAGCAGCAGCCACGTCACTGACGGTAGCAACGCCGGTGAGAGCTGCATCGTAGCGCAGGCGACTAGGCGACTGCGACATGTGCTGCATCGCAGCGCGTGACGACGGCGGCGACAACGGATGTTGCAACACAGTGCGGCGTGGTCACGGCGGTTCGTTCCATTGCAGCTCCCTGCCAGTGGCGAGATTCAGGTCGAAGCAGCACGCGAGTTGCACTACAGCTTTGCCAACGACGAGATAGGAGTCGAAGCACAACTCGCGTTGCACTGCAGCTTCGCGGCCGGCGAGATCCGAGTCAAAGCACAGCACAAGTTCCACTGCAGCTTCTCCGGCTGCGAGATAGGAGTCGAAGCACAACTCGCGTGGCACTGTAGCTTCGCCAGCACGCGTTGCACTGCAGCTTCGCCGACGGCGAGATCCGGGTCGAAGCACAGCGCGTGTTGCACTGCAGCTTCGCCGCTACCGATGCAACGCCGACGACGGCGACCTTGTAGCACGACGGATACTGCAAAAAAAAAAGAGCAATTGCAGCGGCTGGAGTGTAGTAGGTGACCGCTAGCAGACGAGGCCAATGTTGAAGGAGATGGGCGGTGCTTAGCAGATATGGAGGTCGGAGATGAACTGAAAAATGGGATCTCGGCAGGGAAAGGGAAAACGAGTGGCTCGCGTTGGACCTCGGAGATAAGGCCAACTCCACCGTGTGACCCATCCGGTCCGCTTTTCTCCGTTTGGGATAAAATACAATCCAGCGGTAATGCCTAAACAGATAAAGTTGTCTGTTGAACGCTTTTTTTGTTCAGCCCAACCTCAAACCTGAAGCAAATTTGGTCCAAAAATGCTCCCGAACAGACAGAAAACGGACACTCTCCTGGCACCTCTCGTCCGCTCCTGTCCGTCCGTGCCTTTCCTCTGGCCCACAAATCAGTGAGACCGAGAGGCTGGACGGGATCCACGGCCGCTGGGGCGCGGGCTCGACGTGGCGCGCGGCCCCGCCGCCCCGCTGCTCTCGCGCGCCCACCACCGCTCGCCGCGCTGCTCCCGCGCGCCTGCCGTCCCCCGCCGACGCTC
>NC_041388.1:328546021-328551918 GCF_002162155.2 Triticum dicoccoides
GGCACACACGGCAGGGCGGCGGTGAGCTCGCGGCGAGGCGGGGGTTCGCGCAAGGCAGCATGGCAAGGTCGGGGCGAGGCGGCATGGCGAGCTCGCCGCGGGGCTCCGAGGTGTGCGCGGGGCGGCATGGCGAGCTCGGGACGAGGCGGGGCGGACAGTTTGGGGTCCCAGAGGCCTTCTGCGCGTTGGGTGCAGATGCCCCATACACATGTCCGCCCCCCGGACGTCCGCCAAACCACACCTCAAACGGACAAAAACGGACGTCTGGATGGGTCACGCGGTGAAGTTGGCCTAAGGTATGTGGTATGGTGCGTGGCCCACCAGGACATGGCACGCGGGCGAGGCGGGTGATTTCTCGGCTGTTTGATTTTTTTGGCTGTTTATAAGAGTTTTTTTGTTGCGTTAAAAAATCTTAAAACGGCAAAAAAACAGTTGTTTTTTTTAAAACAGCCATATTCACGATTTTTTTGGCTGTTTTCAAGAGTTTTCCATGAAACAATGCATTAGGGTAGTATTTCTACCTCCTGTGATAACGTGTTAAGATACGATGCATTGGAAAGCCCACCAGCGGCCGCTTACGTGGGCCGACACAAAAAAAGTGCGCCGCTGGGAGTCAACTATTCATTCTCTCGCTGGTCCTTGGTCGCTCCACCCTCGTTCGTCCGCTCAGTCCACGGTTGACCGATCAACCATCGACCAGTTCACCAATTATTTTGAAAAAAATCGTGAATATGAAAAGGGGAGTGTGCAAATTTGGGGGAAATCATAAATTTGAAAAAACCACAAATTTTAGAGAAAAAAATCATGATTTTTTTTAAAAATATGAGTGTGACCAAATTTCATGGATTTGAAAACGTTCATGGATTTGGAAAATATATGGGTATAAAAAAGTACATAAATTTGAACACAAAAAAATGAGTTTGAAAAAGGTTTGTGGATTTGGAAAAAAGTTCACAAATTTAAATTTTTTGCAGTTCAAGAAAAAGGTAGATGAATTTCAAAAAAGTTAGAGCATTTGAAAAAGTTCACGGAATGAAAAAAATGACGAAGTTGGAAACTAATTTTCAATTTTTTTAAAAGAGGTTGACAAGTGTAAACATAAAATAAAAAAAGTAAAAAAAACAAAGAAGGACCTGCCGAACAAAACATATAGAATGCCAAAAAAAAAACACAAAAAAGGGCTGGAAGGAGGTTTATATGGGCTGGCTAGTAGGGAAGTGCATGGATGATCCCGGGTACATACGAATCTATTTTGGAAAATACATTTTGAAATGCCAAAATATTCTGGAAAAAGGTGCACGCGGACACCTCCATATTCTACGTGCATGCAGAAAGTTTCACGTGGAATTTTGTTTTGTGGCCTGTGCAAAAAATAGAACATTGTGTCGCCGAACACTTTTTTTTTGACAAAGGGTGAATTTTATTACTCAAAATGAAGCGTCAAGTGGATACAAACACAATGAGCGTACACCCGGTCTCTGCATAACTGGGATGCACACAGCCAACGCTAACGCACACATACCTAAAACATGCCGGCAAAGAACAAAGTCATACAAGACCAAAACTATGCCTAAGCGAGAAAAAAATGATCAAAACAGCGATCGACAAAGTACTAAAATTTGTATTTTTTACGGAGACAAAATAAAAAGACTTTTTTCCTAAAACTTTGTGCGCAGGCATATATTTTTGGGAACATGTATGCACATAATTTTGTTTTGAATTTTTTGACATTACAAAACACATTTAAAATACATTCTTAAAAGAGGGTCATACGAACCCGTGTTCAGGACGTGCCAACTCCTTGCTCGTATATCCAGATCAGTTCACATCCGCTCTACCTTCTCGTGCACTGCCCATCATCGTTCTGCTCGCTGCTACTACCGTCGGCAATCTCATCCCGTCAACCGTGTGCACGGCTGTACGGGAGAGTGGGCCTCTAGAACCCCGTCCTTTGCGATCCTGCATCGGGAGAAGGAGCGGTTAGATTTTTTGGGGAGCGTCTCCGATACGACTGCTAGTTGCCGTTCATCTTCGTCCGCTACATCGATTACGTTCCCGTCGCCTTTGTCATCATCATGTCCACCGAAGCCCGGAAGAAGGCCGCCGCGGCTTCGACCTGGCCAACTGGAGGATATAACTCATTTATCCCTCTCCGGTTTTTTTTCGTGTTGGTTGTACTGGTTATCTACGTAGATGTTTCTGATATATGTCTAGTACGTGTTTAGGTGATCAAATATCAATACGAGTTTAATATTGTCAATTTCACGCTCTTGATTTATTTCTGAATTAAATCAATCAACAAATTGCTAATATACTCAACACCAATAGCATCAGCTTGGTGTAATTCGGCCAGCACAAACAAATTTCTGTGTACCAGGGCAATATATAATGGAGGGGTGATTTCTCATGGACCCATTCATAAGATCCATATAGAAAAAATAAGATCAGGCCATGTGAGGGGTACCAGGATCACTTCAACTACCATAGCAATAGGAACCTTCATATCTTCTGACCATTTAATGGGGGAGATAATAAATGGCATATCAAAAGTAGCTAACGTGATCTTCCAGTGCAGACAGTGGGTGGTTGTCTAATGATTGCATGATCACAAGGATGGTGTTCAAGCAAACAATATAAACTGTGACAAGCCTCAAGACGAAAGAGTATGATCAGAAATGAAAGGGAGTACAAATGTTATTATTTTTTTGAAAGGAGGCTTACTCCCGGCTTCTGCATCTGAAAGATGCATGCGGCCATACTTGGAATTAAGCATGCGCATAAGGTTTTAGCGGTGTCTTATAGGCTCGAGAGGTATCCGGAAATTTGCTCAGTCAATATGTAAGTCTACTGGAAACTATTTCGAATGCAGTTCTTGTTTGGTAGTGTAATATAGGTGGTTTCGTCTTTCTGTGGTTCCACAACACTATTACTATATATAGCTGATTAGTTTCATTGGTTTTGCATGATAAATTCTAGGGCACCCAATCACTTTGCCTACTGGGAATATCAGGACAAGGTTTACTAATTCTTCTGGGAGGCCTGATAAACTACAACCGAGATCATCTAAGTTCTTGGTCCAGTAGGATTCCTAGATCAAAGTACTCCGTTCCGTACAGACGAGAACGGGTGGAACAGGTGGCCATGGAGGTTTTCACCCAACATGGGAGGCAGATTAATCTCCGGATCGATCCACCACCTCCTTAGACATAGGCACGGTATTGGTCTTTTACGACTTTATTGGTGCCAATATGTTTGGTTTTTTTCTTTTTTGTGTCAGACTGTCCGCGATTGGCTACGTGCATCCTAGTTGTGCAGAGGCTGCGTGCATCCGCTTGATGCTACATTTTGAGTTAATAAAAGCGCCCCTTATCGGATAAAAAAAACTCCGTTCCATTCATGCCCCAGAGCTTATCTCTGTTTATGGCCCAATATCAAACTATCTCAATTGTCAATTCCGTTTTGAAACTCGTTTTCTTTGAGAAAACACAAAAGCTTTTTGTGTTCTAACAACTGCAGTGTGTCTAACTTTCTATACTCCACTATTTTGAGGTGAGTGTTTAATGGAGGTTTCATATTTGTAATCATATTTCTGATTTATTACAAGGTGCTATTTACAGCATGCCCCATAGTGGAACCTCCTATCCAAATCATTTGAGTTTGCTGGCATTAATCAGCATGCGCTATGACTAATTTCCATGTGGTACGCGTTCTAGTAGTTTAGTAAGCTGTGAGTTCGTTCGAAACCCATCAGTGTTCTGTGAGCATGGACTGTAGGACAGTACGCTAACACAAATGAGAAACTTGAGACCCGTTCATTTACATTTATTCACCGAGATCACTTCTACATTAAGCTAGCCTCAAGGAACTCTATCAAATAAACTGGGACTCAAATTCAGATTAGATGATTGGGAAACTTGGTATCGCGTTGATAATTGGGTAAAGTCTCCTCCCGGCAACCAAGCTCGAGAAAACAGAGGAAATGTCACAAATTCAAAATTAAACACACGTATATGACTTCTTTTTTTAGAACGAAGGCTCAAGAAGAACCCGGCTTTGAATTAACAAAGCCATCAACCGGCCAGGATTACAAACTCGAAACCAACACAAGAAAACATAAAAACGACAAGATACAAAGGCGATGAAAAGCAGCTCACAAGCCTCACACACACCAAGCTAAATATGATCAAACATGGAGATACGCAGCTCGGAGACGTGTAGGTCCTCAATCGCGGACAGGTCACCAGGGAAGTAGGAAGAATGTCAGCACAGGAGCAGCACTTCCAACGGCGAGGAAGGGCATGCCGTCCGCAAATCACCAGCGGCCCCGACATGCCATGTCCTCCCAGCTCCACTGTCAAAGAAGGCCCCTGCCTCCTGGCCTGCACGTATATAACTTGAAAACCATATTAATAGAGAATCCAGCTCTTCTTTTGGCCAATCTGACAAAGCAAAATTATGACTGCAGAGTCTGTTTGTTTGAACAGTGAATTGCAGCAAACACTTTTGGTTGAACCTTATGCACTTAAAATATTTAGGAAAATTTTAGATTGGTGGCTCAAACTTCCAAGAGTATGATTCTGAATGTTGTTTGTTGCTCAATCATGTTGGGGTTTATGGAGGTGTTGAGGTGACATGATTTTCAGTCATAAAAACTAAGCAGGAGAACATGGATCAGTCGAGTAAGCTGTCTCTGGAGGAAGCAATGTCTGAAGAGCACACTCAAGGCACCATGTGGAACAAGGCACTAACAGGCAACTGTCAGCTCGGTACTCCAGATCGCTCAAGTGTAACACCAAGAAGCTCGCAAGGAGCTAGGAGCGGCAGCAGCTCACTAAGGAGGGGGTGGGAAATGGTACACATGCCGTAGGATAATCGTTTGGATGTCCTCTGTCAGACTGAGTTGGAAAAGTAAATGCATCAAGAAATCATGTTATAATGTACAGACCAGTTACACCCATTTAACAGATGGCATCACTGTACCTATGAAGCAACGCTGGGATTTAAATAGCAAAGCCTCGAACTGAAGCGAGATTATATGTGGCCATGGATGAGCTGGGGTTGGGAGGCGCCAGGATTTCATTCAGCACGACCTCTTTGTTAGCACTAGGAGAAGTTGCTCATTTCCCGGGAGGAAAAATCTAAGTCCAGTGAAATTATTATTTTTTTTGGGTCCTAGCTCGTGGAGAAATAGTGCTAGCTCATGGGTGCAGGTAATAGTGTTGCGCTCATATAAGCTCCTGGTAGTTCAATTGGGGAGTTCATCCGTGAAAACTTGCACTTGCAGACAATCAGTGCAAGCTTGTATGGGTGGGCGGTAGGAAGAAAGATCGCAATTCGCTTAAAATTGACAGCCATACTCGTAGGATAGTTCGGTTAAAAACATTGATAGACATACTTAAGAAACGATAAATAATGTACAGATACCCCTGAAAATAATTCAGCAAAGTGTTCTTTCTGGTGTCTGCTTAGAGGTGTTCAAGAACATCTTCGGTTTAGCCTTTAGCACACCCAACCGAAAGGCCGGTGTGCCTCAAGCGTCTCGTTGAGGTCGTCCTGCAGCGTGGCGTTCAGCATTAGATCCGGTGGATTTTCTCCGCCTCGGACACGATTTTGGCTAAATCAACCTATGACATTCAGTTCTCGGGTATCTGTTTCAAATTTCATTGACAAACTTCATTGACCTTAGAGCATCTACAACCGGACTCCTCAAATCCGTTTCAAACGCCCGGATAGGTCGCCCAGTTACGATTTTTTGACCCAGACGGACCTCTCAAACGTCCGGGTTGACAGGCGCCCTCCATATCCAGCTCAAATATGGGGCGAATGTGGGGGCGCTCAGACGCGCCTGGGCACGCCCGTCAAGTCGGATCCGACAGCCCGGCCTCACTCCAAATTGC
>NC_041388.1:328552286-328556596 GCF_002162155.2 Triticum dicoccoides
CTTCCTCCTTCGCGCCGTCCAGCTCGCAGCTCCGCAGCCGTTCGCAGGCTCTCCGCAGCCAGCTTTGGAAGAGCTCTCCCATCCTCGCAGTGGGGGACGTTGTCGCTGGCCCGGACGCCACCGTGGTACGTCCGGCAACTCTCCGACTCCGCCTTGCACTTGATGTGTTCGACACATTGACCGACCAGAATTATTGTGATTTTGTAAGGTACATGATGGATTCGGATGCTTCCTTGGACGAGGAGTATGGACCGATGGAGCTTGACCAAATGATTCAAGATGAGTTCTTCGATTCGTCGGATTCGAACGAAGAAATGGACATGATCATTTTTTTTTGCGCATAGGACATGATCATGCTTATGAGTATGCAAGAGGAAATGGACCGGCAAGTGGAGCATATTCTCAACTTCAAGGGATCAATCAATGGAAGAAGAATGATCAATCGGGATAGAGTGTCTGGAGCAAAGCTACTGCACAATGACTACTTTGCTCCCACACCTGCTTTTCTGGATGATCCATGATTTCGTCGCCGTTTTCGCATGCGGAAACCATTATTTTTGTGCATTATGGAGGGAGTGGAGGCACACAACGACTACTTCAAGCTGAGAAGGGATTGTTGTAGCCAACTCTCTTTCCCGGCCAAGTAGAAGTGCACGGCTGCTCTGAGGATGCTTGCACTTGGTACTACTGCAGACGCCATTGGTGAGATGGTCAGGATGGGGAGAGCACATGCCTCAAGACTATTGTCAGATTTGCTCGCGTCGTGGTTGAGGTGTTTGGACCAGAGTATCTCAGAGAACCAAATGTGCAGGACACGAAAAAGTTGTTGGCTATTGAAGAGGCAAGGGGGTTTCCAGGAGCTTGGACCAGTTGATTGCATGCATTGGCAATGGAAAAACTGTCCCAAAGGTCTGCGGGGAATGTATTAAGGTCACACTAGAGAGGCCACATTCATACTAGAAGCAGTGGCATCACATGACTTATGGATTTGGCATGCTTTCTTTCGAATGCTCGGTTCTCACAATGATATCAACGTGCTTCAACGATCTCCGGTGTTCAGGAGGCTTTGCAATGGGGAATCACCGCCGTGCAACTACACCGTCAACGGCCGGGACTACAACATGGGGTACTATCTTGTCGATGGTATCTATCCTCAGTGGGCGGCGTTTGTGAAGACCATATCCGAGCCGCGTGGCAATAAACAGTGCCACTTTGCAACAATGCAGGAAGCGGCTAGAAAGGATATGGAGAGGGCATTTGGTGTGCTTTAGGCTCGTTGGGGAATTGTGCGGAGCGCTGCAATGATGTGGGAATCAAAAACTTTGTGGCAGCTGATGACGTGTTGTGTTATTCTACATAATATGATTGTCGAGGATGAGGATGATGGTGTAGCCCAAACTCATGATTTCGAAGCACCCGGAGAACAAGTGGAAATCCCAGAAGATCAAGATGCGGCTCAGCTTATGAACTTTCTGCAGATGCATCAGAATCTTTGAAATCAACAGGTGCACACGCAGCTACTCAATGATCTTGTGAAGCACATGTAGATCTACAATGACAACCAAGGAGACAATGTTTGATTTTGGCACTTCAAATAAATTTTATGTAAACACTATGTATGCTTGATAGCAACATTTGTTATTTACGTACGACATTGTGGTGCATGATCGACGTGTATGTATTTGCATGGAGTTGAGAGTCTAAATTTAAGATATGTGAATGCACGGAAGAAAATATGAGGGGCCGTTCGAATGCGCCCGCGGACGTGTCCGGACGCGTCCGCAGGGGTTTGAGGGCCGGATTTGTCAAGTACGGTCCTAGATGCTCTTATCTAGGATGGTTGAGCTTTCTCCGCCTAATGATAATTACTACCTTTGTAAATTAATATAAAATTATTTAAATCACTACTTAACTGAGGCATCGTAAGATTTGTCATCAGCACAGAGAGATGGAGACGATGTGGACGTGTCCACCAACATCCCTACTTGAGGTGTGCGTGTGCTCACACCAGAGTCACAAGAGAAGAGAAGAGACACACCCATCGTGTGAACTCTACGACCCAACCGATACCGATTAGCAAAGCACCAAAGCATCCGTCCGAGGGCCATCTACTTCTTACTTACTTGTTTACCTCAACTTGCTCTACTACTTGCGTCCTTAAGAGATGGTAGATGTACTTCGAAGTGCACGTTCGCTACCTGCTGTCCAAGTTTTCTAAAATAGCTTTCACTAACATTAAAAGATGATATTTGCTGGACTATTAGACTAAGAAATGACAATTTGTCCCAAATTTTGTACCTCGACCCTCGGCTTTTTTGGCGGAAGTTGTACTCTTAACGACCTGTAATGGGAAAGTAAGGATGCGTTTGGTTTATTAGCAAAATCGGTTATAGCCTTGCTGGGCCAGGTCATGCGCTAGCGCTAAAATAAACTCGCTTTAAGGGGCTAGCTAACCCGGCCCGGCAAGAAAAACCTCGCTCGGCAGGGAGAGCCGATTCGGCTTGCTCTCAAAGGCAAAATCAGATTGTGAGAAGAAATGGTGCAACCGCAGTAAACCAGACGTGCACCCACGGCCGACCTGAGCTAGATGGGCTAGGTTAGCTATGGCCAGCTAAGCAATGGAACCGAACGCTTCCTAAATGATTAGGTGTCAGGCTCACTCCAATCCTTAGGGAATTTTCATGATGTCTCATCTAATGCTAAGGATCTCAAGAATCAGCCCAATATGAAGATAATCATTAGTAGGAGTCTAGCATCTCCATTCATATGAAACAAATACTAAACATAAGGGAAAATCCCATGGCTGATGATCTCGTTGGAATCCTCCAAACAAAATGATTCCTAACTTGTTGGTCACATAAATTTAATCTTCATCACTGATGTTCTTCTTTCTTGAAATAAACCCCATGTATTAATTAATTAAAAAGTTGAATACAATCGTTCACTACATCATTCGCCACTCGGGGTGGAAAACTATTACATAGAAGGCCACACGACCTATTATCAAAACTAAACTTAGCTATCTAATGAGCCACCTCATTTCCCTGTCTACTAATTTTTGCCAGCTTAAAGTTTGGAAGAAGCTTGGTAAGGGCTAAGGCTTCCTTCTTGAAATTCGTAAGAGAATACCTATCAAGGTTATCATGGGCAAGAAGCGAAATCACAAAAAGAGCAGCCTGATTCCAAAATAACAAGCTTATGAAGAGTGATACCGATATATAGACATGTGAGACACGCCGAAGTTCCACTCCATCAACACTAGTACACAAGCCAATATAATCCCTGAAGGAAACGACGACGTCATCGGCCGAATTCCTGGCAACAACCCCCACACTCGCAGCACAAATGATCTGCACAAAACTGAAGTCCACATTGATCATAATATAATCAAAATGTGGGAGGTGCCATACCTCACGGATACTCAGTGGAGTAGTACCAGACTGCAATCCAACCTCAACTCTCTTGCCTTTGACTCATGGAACCATTTTTGCATGATGCCAAGACGAGAACGTCGTCCTATTGATATCCACAAAATTAGCCGAGTTTGAAATAGACTATTTCCCTTTGGCAAACATAAGAATATGAATAAGATTTTCTCATAAGCGGGAGGGGTTAAACGTTCCAAATAGATAAGCATCCAATCAGTGTTGGGAAACGCAGTAATTTTTAAAAAATCCTACGCACACGCAAGATCGATCTATGTGATGCACATTAACGAGAGGGAAGAGTGCTGTCTACGTACCCTCGTAGACCGTAAGCGGAAACGTTATGACAACGCGGTTGATGTAGTCGTACGTCTTCACGATTCGACCGATCCTAGCACCGAAGGTACGACACCTCCGCGATCTGCACACGTTCAGCTCGGTGACGTCCCACGAACTCTAGATCCAGCTGAGTGTCGGGGAAGAGCTTCGTCAGCACGACGATGTGATGACGGTGATGATGAAGTTACCGATGCAGGGCTTCGCCTAAGTACTACAATGATATGACCGAGGTGAAAATCTGTGGAGGGGGGCACCACACATGGCTAAGAGATCAACTTGTGTGTCTATGGGGTGCCCCCTCCCTCGTATATAAAGGAGTGGAGGAGGGGAGGTCGACCCTCTCTATGGCGCGCCCTAGGGGGAGTCCTACTCCCACCGGGAGTAGGATTCCCCCCCCCCCTTTCCCTGGTAGGAGTAGGAGAGAAGGAAGGGGGGAGAGAAGGAAGGAAGGGGGACCGACCCCCCACCCAATTCGGATTGGGCTAGGGAGCGCCCTCCTCCTTGGCCTTCCTCTCCTCTATTCCACTAAGGCCCAATAAGGCCCAT
>NC_041388.1:328556800-328569787 GCF_002162155.2 Triticum dicoccoides
CCGGTACTCCGGTAAATGCCCGAACTCATTCGGAACCATTCCGATGTCCAAATATAGGCTTCCAATATATCGATCTTTATGTCTCGACCATTCCGAGACTCCTCGTCATGTCTGTGATCATATCCGGGACTCTGAACTACCTTCGGGACATCAAAACACATAAACTCATAATACTGATCGAACGTTAAGCGTGCGGACCCTACGGGTTCGAGAACTATGTAGACATGACCGAGACTCATCTCCGGTCAATAACCAATAGCGGAACCTGGATGCTCATATTGGTTCCTACATATTCTAGGAAGATCTTTATAGGTCAAACCGCATAACAACATACGTTGTTCCCTTTGTCATCGGTATGTTACTTGCCTAAGATTTGATCATCGGTATCTCAATACCTAGTTCAATCTCGTTATCGGCAAGTCTCTTTACTCGTTCCATAATGCAACATCCCGTAACTAACTCATTAGTCACATTGCTTGCAAGGCTTATTGTGATGTGCATTACCTGGAGGGCCCAGAGATACCTCTCCGATACACGGAGTGACAAATCCTAATCTTGATCTATGCCAACTCAACAAACACCATCGAAGACACCTGTAGAGCATCTTTATAGTCACCCAGTTACGTTGTGACGTTTGATAGCACACTGAGCTTTCCTTCGGTATTCAGGAGTTGCATAATCCCATAATCATAGGAACATGTATAAGTTATGGAGAAAGCAATAGCAGTAAACTAAACGATCAAAGTGCTAAGCTAACGGATGGATCAAGTCAATCACATCATTATCTAATGATGTGATCCCGTTTATCAAATGGCAACTCTTTGTCCATGGCTAGGAAACTTAACCATCTTTGATCAATGAGCTAGTCATGTAGAGGCATACTAGTGACACTCTGTTTGTCTATGTATTCACACATGCACTAAGTTTCCGGTTAATACAATTCTAGTATGAATAATAAACATTTATCATGATATAATGAAATATAAATAACAACTTTATTATTGCCTCTAGGGCATATTTCCTTCAATTAGGTCTTGAGCAATTGAACACTTCTTCCCTGAGAATATTCCACACTCCCCTCAACTCCATACGCAGAGCTCTCCCCTTAGGACATGCCACCAAAGCATCAAATGTACTTTCATCCTCCATACTACAAATAAAGCACAATCCCGAAGTAGACTGGTGGTGCTTAACTCTATTAACCTGTACCGCTAGGCTATTAGACTGAGCCCGCCACGCAAAAATTATGAGGGACATTGGCTTTCCAACTGACATTCCAAAGCTTCCTATCTCCATCGCGCCTCCATAGAGTGCCCACACTCCTCCTTCCCCTCCTTGAGACTAAGTTCGAGATTGTATGCACCTTTTACGGAGAATAAACCACTCTTCTCATAGTGCCAAGCAATAAAATCACCCTCACCCGAGGGATGAATATGCAATTTTAAAAGTCCTCATGGGGAAATAACAAGTGATTGACTAAATTCACATCCCGTCTCCTCGACTTGGACAAGAATAATTCCGACACCCATTTAATCCCGGTTCTATTCATTTTAGCTAAAAATTTAAGTCTAGATATCCTAGGCAGCCAGTTGTCCCTCCAAATATTTATAATAGATCCATCAAAAAATCGCCGGATAACCTCTTTTTTGAGAAGTTCAAGACCATGCATAGTATCTTACCAAGTTGCCAAAGTTGACCGCGGAAAAACCATATCAAGAAAATGTCTTTGAGGGTAATACTTTGCTTTCATCAGCTTTGCGCATAGTGAATCCAAATTTATCAATAATCAAAGCTTGTTTAGCCAGTAAAGCCTGATTAGAAAGCCTAAGATCATGAGAGCACATACCTCCTTCTCCTTTTGGTATTGTCATTTTATCCCAAGCCAGCCAATGAGTTTTTCTTCTGTTCTCTTCATGTCCCCACCAAAAGTTTTGAATATCAAATACGCCTTTTCCGTTTACAAACCAAAATAATGCTTAGGGGTCACCAAAAACTTGGACACACCAAAAAAAATAGTGAATATATGTGCACGATGGGCATGGCTTGTGTATACTTTGGTTTTAAGTGTCACCGGTTTGACTGGATATCTTTTTTTGTCAGGGCAATTGGATATATAACTAGTCTGGAGAGAATAGTGAACATGTACTAACATTGATGTAGAGTTAAGTTATCACGTCACAAAAATACAAGTTGTTGTGATAAATCCCTTGGCGAATAGTATTGTGCTTATTCATGATATAGTTGACTTTTTTACTTCGACGCTAGATCAAGTTTGCTTTTGCATATTTTTTCAAACTTAGATAATTGTCCACACCAATCCATCAATCTGACCTAAGGAGGCGAGGCAAACCAATATATCGACACAAATGTTTGTTGTTAGAGATCGAAGGCAATGCATGACCGGGATATATGCAACACAATTCTTGCATGACACCAGAGCCTATATAGAATCGCAAGTCAGCATGCATTAGGGCACTCTCAATGCTTTACCTTGGACTACATCCTAATCACGACACGTAAGAGAAATTCTAATTTGGTAGCCTATTAAATGAGAAAAGAGAGGTGACATATCTTAATTTAGATAATTCCCTTTGCTCGGTGCATAAAGCGTATGTCTGCTTCTAGGTCATTAGTTTGACTAACTGAACATATGTTACAAAAACATACGGTTGGATTCACATACCGATGAAATTTTGAAACATATACTTCCTCCATTTCAAAATAAGTATCGTGATACAAATTTGTACTAAAACCACAATGCTTATTTTAGATTGGAGGGAGTGCTTTCCATCACATATAATATGTATTCAGTTGGTCAAATTGCTGACCTAAAAGCACAAAATGCTAGACTCACGGGTCTTTATAAACCAGCACCCCCCCCCCCCTTAGATTTTCCGCCGGGTGTGGGCCAATTTTCCCGAATGGCCAACCACAAACAGCAAGTGGATCCTGTTGGGGAACATAGTAATTTCAAAAAAATTCCTACGCACACGCAAGATCATGTGATGCATAGCAAGGAGAGGGGGGAGTGTGATCTACATACCTAGTACATCGACAACGGAAGCGTTTGGTTGATGTAGTCGTATGTCTCCACGATCCGACCGATCAAGCACCGAAACTACGGCACCTCCGAGTTCTAGCACACGTTCAGCTCGATGATGATCCCCGGACTCCGATCCAGCAAAGTGTCGGGGAAAAGTTCCGTCAGCACGACGGCGTGGTGACGATCTTGATGTACTAATGCTGCAGAGCTTTGCCTAAGCACCGCTACAATATTATCGAGGACTATGGTGGCTGGGGCGCCGCACACGGCTAAGGAATAGATCACGTGGATCAACTTGTGTGTCTCTGGGGTGCCCCTGCCTCCGTATATAAAGGACTAAAGGGGGGAGGCTGGCCGGCCAAGGAGGGCGCGCCAGGAGAGTCCTACTCCCTCTGGGAGTAGGATTCCCCCCCCCCCCCCAATCCTAGTTGGAATAGGATTCGCGGAGGGGGGAAAAGAGAGAGAGGGGCCGGCCCCCTCTCCTTGTCCTATTCGGACCAAGGGAGGGGAGGGGCGCGCGGCCCATGAGGGGCTGCCTCTTCTCTTTTCCACTAAGGCCCATCATGGCCCATATAGCTCCCGGGGGGTTCCGGTAACCTCCCGATACTCCGGTAAAATCCCGATTTCACCCGGAACACTTCCGATATCCAAACATAGGCTTCCAATATATCAATCTTTATGTCTCGACCATTTCGAGACTCCTCGTCATGTCTGTGATCACATCCGGGACTCCGAACAACCTTCGGTACATCAAAATGCATAAACTCATAATATAACTGTCATCGTAACCTTAAGTGTGCGGACCCTACGGGTTCAAGAACAATGTAGACATGACCGAGACACATCTCCGGTCAATAACCAATAGCGGGACCTGGATGCCCATATTGGCTCCTACATATTCTAGGAAGATCTTTATCGGTCAGACCGCATAACAACATACGTCGTTCCCTTTGTCATCGGTATGTTACTTGCCCGAGATTCGATCGTCGGTATTCCAATACCTAGTTCAATCTCGTTGCCGGCAAGTCTCTTTACTCGTTATGTAATACATCATCCCGCAACTAACTCATTAGTTGCAATGCTTGCAAGGCTTAAGTGATGTGCATTACCGAGAGGGCCCAGAGATACCTCTCCGACAATCGGAGTGACAAAACCTAATCTTGAAATACGCCAACCCAACATGTACCTTTGGAGACACCTGTAGTACTCCTTTATAATCACGCAGTTACGTTGTAACGTTTGGTAGCACCCAAAGTGTTCCTCCGGTAAACGGGGGTTGCATAATCTCATAGTTATAGGAACATGTATAAGTCATGAAGAAAGCAATAGCAACATACTAAACGATCAGGTGCTAAGCTAATGGAATGGGTCATGTCAATCAGATCATTCACTTAATGATGTGATCCCGTTAATCAAATAACAACTCATTGTTCATGGTTAGGAAACATAACCATCTTTGATTAACGAGCTAGTCAAGTAGAGGCATACTAGTGACACTTTGTTTGTCTATGTATTCACACATGTATTATGTTTCCGGTTAATACAATTTTAGCATGAATAACAAACATTTATCATGATATAAGGAAATACATAATAACTTTATTATTGCCTCTAGGGCATATTTCCTTCAGTCTCCCACTTGCACTAGAGTCAATAATCTAGATTACATAGTAATGATTCTCACACCCATGGAGCCTTGGTGCTGATCATGTTTTGCTCATGGAAGAGGCTTAGTCAACGGGTCTGCAACATTCAGATCCGTATGTATCTTGCAAATCTCTATGTCTCCCATCTGGACTAGATCCCGAATGAAATTGAAGCGTCTTTTGATGTGCTTGGTTCTCTTGTGAAATCTGGATTCCTTTGCCAAGGCAATTGCACGAGTATCGTCACAAAAGATTTTCATTGGACCCGATGCACTAGGTATGACACCTAGATCGGATATGAACTCCTTCATCTAGACTCCTTCATTTGCTGCTTCCGAAGCAGCTATGTACTCCGCTTCACATGTAGATCACGCTACAACGCTTTGTTTAGAACTGCACCAACTTACAGCCCCACCGTTTAATGTAAACACGTATCCGGTTTGCGATTTAGAATCGTCCAGATCAGTGTCAAAGCTTGCATCAATGTAACCTTTTACGATGAGCTCTTTGTCACCTCCATATACGAGAAGCATATCCTTAGTCCTTTTCAGGTATTTCAGGATGTTCTTGACCGCTGTCCAGTGATCCACTCCTGGATTACTTTGGTACCTTCCTGCTAGACTTATAGCAAGGCACACATCAGGTCTGGTACACAGCATTGCATACATGATAGATCCTATGGCTGATGCATAGGGAACATCTTTCATATTCTCTCTATCTTCTGCAGTGGTCGGGCATTGAGTCTTACTCAACTTCACACCTTGTAACACGGGCAAGAACCCTTTCTTTGCTTGATCCATTTTGAACTTTTTCAAAACTTTGTCAAGGTATGTGGTTTGTGAAAGTCCAATTAAGCGTCTTGATCTATCTCTATAGATCTTAATGCCTAATATGTAAGCAGCTTCACCGAGGTCTTTCATTGAAAAACTCTTATTCAAGTATCCCTTTATGCTATCCAGAAATTCTACATCATTTCCAATTAGTAATATGTCATCCACATATAATATCAGAAATGCTACAGAACTCCCACTCACTTTCTTGTAAATACAGGCTTCCCCAAAAGTCTGTATAAAACCAAATGCTTTGATCACACTATCAAAACGTTTATTCCAACTCCGAGAGGCTTGCACCAGTCCATAAATGGATCGCTGGAGCTTGCACACTTTGTTAGCTCCCTTTGGATCGACAAAACCTTCTGGTTGCATCATATACAACTCTTCTTCCAGAAATCCATTCAGGAATGCAGTTTTGACATCCATCTGCCAAATTTCATAATCATAAAATGCGGCAATTACTAACATGATTCGGACAGACTTAAGCATCGCTACGGGTGAGAAGGTCTCACCGTAGTCAATCCCTTGAACTTGCCGAAAACCTTTTGCGACAAGTCGAGCTTTGTAGACAGTAATATTACCGTCAGCGTCAGTCTTCTTCTTGAAGATCCATTTATTTTCAATTGCTCGCCGATCATCGGGCAAGTCAACCAAAGTCCATACTTTGTTCTCATACATGGATCCCATCTCAGATTTCATGGCTTCAAGCCACTTTGCGGAATCTGGGCTCACCATCGCTTCTTCATAGTTCGTAGGTTCATCATGATCTAGTAGCAAGACTTCCAGAACGGGATTACCGTACCACTCTGGTGCGGATCTTACTCTGGTTGATCTATGAGGTTCAGTAGTATCTTGTTCTGAAGTTTCATGATCATCATCATTAGCTTCCTCACTAACTGGTGTAGGTGTCACAGAAATAGTTTCTGTGATGTACTACTTTCTAATAAGGGAGTAGGTACAGTTACCTCGTCAAGTTCTACTTTCCTCCCACTCACTTCTTTTGAGAGAAACTCCTTCTTTAGAAAGTTTCCGAATTTAGCAACAAAAGTCTTGCCTTCGGATCTGTGATAGAAGGTGTATCCAATAGTCTCCTTTGGATATCCTATGAAGACACATTTCTCCGATTTGGGTTTGAGCTTATCAAGTTGAAGCTTTTTCACATAAGCATCGCAGCCCCAAACTTTCAGAAACGACAACTTTGGTTTCTTGCCAAACCACAGTTCATAAGGCGTCGTCTCAACGGATTTTGATGGTGCCCTATTTAACGTGAATGCGGCCGTCTCTGGAGCGTACCCCCAAAACGATAGCGGTAATCAGTAAGAGACATCATAGATCGCACCATATCTAGTAAAGTACGATTACGACATTCGGACACACCATTACGCTGTGGTGTTCCGGGTGGCGTGAGTTGCGAAACTATTCCACAATTTTTCAAATGTACACCAAACTCGTAACTCAAATATTCTCCTCCACGATCAGATCGTAGAAACTTTATTTTCTTGTTACGATGATTTTCAACTTCACTTTGAAATTCCTTGAACTTTTCAAACGTTTCAGACTTATGTTTTATTAAGTAGATATACCCATATCTGCTTAAATCATCTCTGAAGGTGAGAAAATAACGATATCCGCCACGAGCCTCAATATTCATCGGACCACATACATCTGTATGTATGATTTCCAACAAATCTGTTGCTCTCTCCATAGTACCAGAGAACGGCGTTTTAGTCATCTTGCCCATGAGGCACGGTTCGCAAGTACCAAGTGATTCATAATCAAGTGGTTCCAAAAGTCCATCAGTATGGAGTTTCTTCATGCGCTTTACACCGATATGACCTAAACGGCAGTGCCACAAATAAGTTGCACTATTGTTATCAACTCTGCATCTTTTGGCTTCAACATTATGAATATGTGTGTTACTACTATCGAGATTCAACAAGAATAGACCACTCTTTAAGGGTGCATGACCATAAAAGATATTACTCATATAAATAGAACAACCATTACTCTCTGATTTAAATGAATAACCGTCTCGCATCAAACAAGATCCAGAAATAATGTTCATGCTTAACGCTGGCACCAAATAACAATTATTTAGGTCTAATATTAATTCCGAAGGTAGATGTAGAGGTAGCGTGCCGACTGCGATCACATCGACTTTGGAACCGTTTCCCACGCGCATCGTCACCTCGTCCTTAGCCAATCTTCGCTTAATCCGTAGTCCCTGTTTCGAGTTGCAAATATTAGCAACAGAACCAGTATCAAATACCCAGGTGCTACTGCGAGCATTAGTAAGGTACACATCAACAACATGTATATCACATATACCTTTGTTCACCTTGCCATCCTTCTTATCCGCCAAATACTTGGGGCAGTTCCGCTTCCAGTGACCAGTCTGCTTGCAGTAGAAGCACTCAGTTTCAGGCTTAGGTCCAGGTTTGGGTTTCTTCTCTTGAGTAGCAACTTGCTTGCCGTTCTTTTTGAAGTTCCCTTTCTTCTTCCCTTTGCCCTTTTTCTTGAAACTAGTGGTCTTGTTGACCATCAACACTTGATGCTCCTTTTTGATTTCTACCTCCGCAGCTTTCAGCATCGCGAAGAGCTCGGAAATAGTCTTATTCATCCCTTGCATATTATAGTTCATCACGAAGCTCTTGTAGCTTGGTGGCAGTGATTGGATAATTCTGTCAATGACGCAGTCATCTGGAAGATTAACTCCCAACTGAATCAAGTAATTATTATACCCAGACATTTTGAGTATATGCTCACTTGACAGAACTATTCTCCTCCATCTTGCAGCTATAGAACTTATTGGAGACTTCGTATCTCTCAATCCGGGCATTTGCTTGAAATATTAACTTCAATTCCTGGAACATCTCATATACTCCATGACGTTCAAAACATCGTTGAAGTCTCGATTCTAAGCCGTAAAGCATGGCACACTGAACTATCGAGTAGTCATCAGCTTTGCTCTGCCAGACATTCATAACATCCGGCGTTGCTCCTGCAGCAGGCCTGGCACCCAGCGGTGCTTCCAGGACGTAATTCTTCTGTGCAGCAATGACGATAATCCTCAAGTTACGGACCCAGTCCGTGTAATTGCTACCATCATCTTTCAACTTTGCTTTCTCAAGGAACGCATTAAAATTCAACGGAACAACAGCACGAGCCATCTATCTACAAACAAGCATAAACGAGCAAGATACTTATCAGGTACTAAGTTTCATCATAAATTTAAGTTCAGTTAATTTACTTAAAGAATTCCCACTTAGATAGACATCCCTCTAATCCTCTAAGTGATTACGTGATCCAAATCAACTAAACCATGTCCGATCATCACGTGAGATGGAGTAGTTTCATTGGTGAACATCATTATGTTGATCATATCTACTATATGATTCACGCTCGACCTTTCGCTTTCCGTGTTCCGAGGCCATATCTGTATATGCTTGGCTCGTCAAGTATAACCTGAGTATTCCGCGTGTGCAACTGTTTTGCACCCGTTGTATTTGAACGTAGAACCTATCACACCCGATCATCACGTGGTGTCTCAGCACGAAGAACTTTCGCAACAGTGCATACTCAGGGAGAACACTTCTTGATAATTAGTGAGAGATCATCTTATAATGCTACCGTCAATCAAAGCAAGATAAGATGCATAAAAGATAAACATCACATGCAATCAATATAAGTGATATGATATGGCCATCATCATCTTGTGCTTGTGATCTCCATCTCCGAAGCATCGTCGTGATCACCATCGTCACCGGCGTGACACCTTGATCTCCATCGTAGCGTCGTTGTCGTCTCGCCAAGCTTGTGCTTCCATGACTATCGCTACCGTTTAGTGATAAAGTAAAGCATTACATCGCGATTGCATTGCATACAATAAAGCGACAACCATATGGCTCCTGCCAGTTGCCGATAACTCGGTTACAAAACATGATCATCTCATACAATAAAAATCAGCATCATGTCTTGACCATATCACATCACAACATGCCCTGCAAAAACAAGTTAGACGTCCTCTACTTTGTTGTTGCAAGTTTTATGTGGCTGCTACGGGCTTAAGCAAGAACCAATCTTACCTACGCATCAAAACCACAACGATAGTTTGTCAAGTTGGTGCTGTTTTAACCTTCGCAAGGACCGGGCGTAGCCACACTCAGTTCAACTAAAGTTGGAGAAACTGTCACCCACAAGCCACCTCTGTGCAAAGCACGTCGGGAGAACCGGTCTCGCGTAAGCGTACGCGTAATGTCGGTCTGGGCCGCTTCATCCAACAATACCACCGAACCAAAGTATGACATGCTGGTAAGAAGTATGACTTATATCGCCCACAACTCACTTGTGTTCTACTCGTGCATATAACATCAACATATAAAACCTAGGCTCGGATGCCACTGTTGGGGAACGTAGTAATTTCAAAAAAATTCCTACGCACACGCAAGATCATGTGATGCATAGCAACGAGAGGGGGGAGTGTGATCTACATACCTAGTAGATCGACAACGGAAGCGTTTGGTTGATGTAGTCGTACGTCTCCACGATCCGACCGATCAAGCACCGAAACTATGGCACCTCCGAGTTCTAGCACACGTTCAGCTCGATGACGATCCCCGGACTCTGATCCAGCAAAGTGTCGGGGAAGAGTTCCGTCAGCACGACGGCGTGGTGACGATCTTGATGTACTAATGTTGCAGAGCTTCGCCTAAGCATCGCTACAATATTATCGAGGACTATGGTGGCTGGGGCGCCGCACACGGCTAAGGAATAGATCACGTGGATCAACTTGTGTGTATCTGGGGTGCCCCTGCCTCCGTATATAAAGGACTAAAGGGGGGAGGCTGGCCGGCCAAGGAGGGCGCGCCAGGAGAGTCCTACTCCCTCTGGGAGTAGGATTCCCCCCCCCCCCAATCCTAGTTGGAATAGGATTCGCGGAGGGGGGGGAAGAGAGAGGGGCCGGCCCCCTCTCCTTGTCCTATTCGGACCAAGGGAGGGGAGGGGCGCGCGGCCCATGAGGGGCTGCTGATGGGGTGATGTACCTAGGGTAGGGTCATGGACCTGATCCAAGTAACTTACCCTAGGACATCCTTAGAAGAGGTCGCCTTCCAGTCGACCAACGAGGATTCACTCGACTGGCCTGAAGGACTCGACCACGAAGACCCACTCGACCACCAGGAGGTCAAGAGGCACTCTGCACTGCAACGGCCTGTAATCAAGTAGACTTTATGATAGTAAAGGCCTTTATGTGGGGCGTTACCAGTAACGCCCCAGACTTAACTCACCTTAAACCCTCTCCTACGTGGGCTGGCTGGGGTCCTGGCGCACTCTATATAAGCCACCCCCCTCCACAGGCAGAAGGGTTCGGCACCTTGTAATTCATACATTCGTAATCCACTCGACCGCCTCCGGGCTCCGAGACGTAGGGCTGTTACTTCTTCCGAGAAGGGCCTGAACTCGTACATCCTTTGTGCTTACAACCTCTCCATAGCTAGGACCTTGCCTCTCCATACCTACCCCCCACTCTACTGTCAGGCTTAGAACCACGACAGTTGGCGCCCACCGTGGGGCAGGTGTTTTAGCGATTTTGTGGAGAAGTTGCGATTCTTCCGAGTACTCTCATCATGGTGTCTGCTGGAGTTTTGGTCAAGGGTCAAGAGATCCGTCTCGGCACCCTCACCTTCATCGCCGATGACTCCGCATGGCTCCAGGAGGCTCCACTCGACGTAGACGCGCTCCCCGTCCGCGGTGCGACGCACTTTCGCGCATGTGTCCGCGGCGTTCTGCTGCGGCAACCGTCGACCCAGTATCGGTCGGCTCCTCCATCATCCACCCTCCCGGTCTCCCGCCAGCGCAAGCGCTCAGGCCGGTCGAGGCTTCAGCGATGGGTGAGTCACGCGGTGGCTCGCCGATCGGCCACTACACAAGTTGCGGCAATCGAGCCCAACGAATCTCTCTACGGCTTGTTCGATCAGTCGACTGGCTCCGGAGAGACTGCATCCGAGTGCGGAAGCAGTGATCCAGCGGCGGAAATCTTGATGGTCGACGGGCCCCACAGCCCTCCTGGCTTCGCCCGTGGTGGTGGAGCAGGTGACGGCGGCGACCCTGCACGAGACTACGAAGAGTACCAGCCTGAGCCACTCGACTCTCTGCAAAGAGAAGAGCTTCGCCGCAGGAACGAGGATCCCCTGCGTATTCCTATCGCAGGAGAAACCCCCGAGGCTCGTGCCTTGGAGGAGGCGCGTCTGGCCAATTTGGCCGAGCGCACTCGACTGGAGAACCTTCAGCGAGCACTCGACGAGCGCGCGCGGCAACGAGTTCCCGACACCAGTCGACGTCAACTCTTCCCGCCGACTCAGGTATATCGAACCCCAATTCAGAATTTAGCAGCTGCGACCCGTATAGCAGAGTCCATTCAGCCTTCGCAGTCGGAAGCTGGCAGAGGTTTGCTGCAGATCAGGGATCTGCTCCGGGCAGCAGGAGATCAGAATTCAGCCGTGTCTCAGTCGCGCAACAGAATTCACAGTCGATCTGTCACTGTGAATACGGTTCAGTCGGCTCACAGCCCCAGATCGCCTCCGCGGCGCGAAGGGCGTGAGAATCGGCGAGATCAATATGGCGACAGACTCGACCGAGATGATAGGCGTCGAGTGCCCTATTCCCCTCCGAGGGGTGGGTCTTACGCTCCTCGGCAGCCAGATGATAGGCGTCAGTGCAGTACAGGGCGTAGGGTTCCAGTTGACCCCAGAGAGCCAGGCTTCGACGCGCGATCCATTATCGTGCAAGGGTTGGTCGACCGGAACAGAGCCCATCGAGGCGCACTCGACAGAGATGTACCCACGAGCAGTCGAGTACATGTTTCTGGTCCTGAATGTTTCAGCAGAGCTATCAGAGCCACAGTTATCCCCCCCAATTTCAGGTTGGCAACAGGAGTCAGCAAGTTCACTGGTGAGTCTAAGCCTGAAACTTGGCTTGAAGACTACCGAGTGGCAGCTCAGATCGGTGGTGGGAACGACGAGGTGGCCATGAAGCATTTGCCCCTCATGTTGGAAGGTTCTGCCAGGGCATGGTTGACTCAATTACCTCCTAGCAGCATTTACACTTGGGAAGATCTGTCCCGAGTGTTCGTCAGAACGTTTGAAGGGACTTGCAAGCGACCAGCGGGATTGACAGAGTTGCAAGTCTGCGTGCAGAAAACTAATGAGACTCTCAGAGAGTATATTCAGAGGTGGATCACTTTGCACCACACTGTGGAAAATGTCTCTGATCATCAGGCAGTATGCGCCTTCAAAGACGGCGTCAAGAACAGAGAACTGAGTTTGAAATTTGGTCGAACCGGTGACATGACCTTGAGTCGGATGATGGAGATTGCTACCAAGTACGCCAACGGCGAAGAAGAAGACCGACTCCGAAGCGGCAAGCACAAGCCGAGTCAGTCGGAAAAAGGAAACGCCAGTCGGAAACA
>NC_041388.1:328574545-328588710 GCF_002162155.2 Triticum dicoccoides
GGCTTAGCTGCAGTCCAAGCACTCGCCTAAGTTGTGAAAATCCTACCGAGTGAAGAGCAATCCTCTCACTCGGAGGCTTAGCTGCAGCCTCGTGCTCGCCTAAGTTATCAAAATCCTACCGAGTGGTAAGCCAGCCTTCCACTCGGAGGCTTAGCTGCAGCCTCGTGCTCGCCTAAGTTATAAAAATCCTACCGAGTGAAGAGCAACCCTCTCACTCGGGGGCTTAGCTGCAGTCCAAGCACTCGCCTAAGTCGTGAAAATCCTACCGAGTGGTAAGCCAGCCTTCCACTCGGAGGCTTAGCTGCAGCCTCGTGCTCGCCTAAGTTATAAAAATCCTACCGAGTGAAGAGCAACCCTCTCACTCGGGGGCTTAGCTGCAGTCCAAGCACTCGCCTAAGTCGTGAAAATCCTACCGAGTGAAGAGCAACCCTCTCACTCGGGGGCTTAGCTGCAGCCCTGTGCTCGCCTAAGTTACAAAAATCCTACCGAGTGAAGAGCAACCCTCTCACTCGGGGGCTTAGCTGCAGCCCAGTGCTCGTCTAAGTGGACTAAAGAATAAATCGATTGCAGCACAGGCACCTTGCTTTGAACCGGCAAAAGACATTCCGAGCCGAAGGCAATCGTATTCAAGCACCAAATCCAAGTTTGAATCGACATCTAAAGGAACCGAAAGTGCTCAGGCGTCAAGCCTGTTAAGGTTTGTCGGTTACAATTTCACTCGGCATACCGAGGCAAGTTTAAAGCGTCGAGCCAGAAGAAGTTTTTTACCCCTCCTGTGGAGGGCTGGAAGGTGCAACAAATTCATCAAGGTCAATCCCGTCAGCGATCCGAGTGGCAGCTGCAAGGAAAGTTTCCATAAAGGATCTGAAGTCGTGCTTCTTGGTATTGGCCACCCGAAGGGCCGCCAGCTTCTCTTCTCGCGCATCTTTGCAGTGGACTCGGGCCAGACACAGAGCGACATCTGCACCACACCGAGCCGAGGACTTCTTCCACTCCTGCACTCGACCAGGGATCGTGTTCAAGCGGGCCATCAGCGACTCAAGGTCATTCTGAAGTGTCTCCTCAGGCCAGAGCGTCGAGTCGATGCGGGATGTGGCGGCCTTCAGCCTTGCGAGATAGTCCACGACAGCTGCAACACGAGACTCCAGTCGGAAAACATCCATGGCAACTTCGTCGTTCACCGGAGAATTGACGGGGTCAAGGTTTGGCTCCAGTCGGCTGGTTTCTTCTTCAAAGTTTTGACAAAATTCTGCAAGGGTGATCACTAAGTCAAGGAGATAGTCGAATGGAAAAAGCCACAATTGGAAATATTTGCCAAACATGGAGGTCTACCTTCAAGCATAAGGAACAACTTTTTGGCAAGGCCACTCAGGAAGGCCTCCAGTTCAGTTTTCTTCTCAGTCAATTTGCTGACTTGGTCGGTCAGGGCAGCTTTGTCAGTTTTCAGTCGACTGACCTCCTTGTTGGCAATCCCAAGAGCAGCTTTCAGATTGGTATTGTCTTGTACGAGCTTGGTAACTGAAGCTAGCTTCTCGTCAGCAAGCTTGATCTTCTCAGCTAGCTCAAGGTCTTTCTTCTGCTGGGCCTCCCTTACCTTACCTGCAAGTTACAGCAAGATCAGATGCTGAAACAAGCAAGGGGAAAAGCAGTCGTCAGGGTCTCACCAAACATACCTTCGGTCTCCTCCTTTGCCTTTGTCAGCTTCTCCTGAACCAGCCTCAAGCTCAGCTCGACTTGAGTATGTTTTTGTTCCAGCTCTGAGTAGCGAGCCACAAGATCACAGGAGTTCTGTGAAGAACCAATCGACTAAATGTCAAATATAATTCACTTCCGAGTGAAAAAGGGATAAACACACGTTTCTAAGACTACAGCCAAATACAAGCATTCGACCGTAGTCTCGGGGACTACACCCAGTGGGTGCACTCAGCGTGCCCCCACTAATCCTGTTGAAGACAAAGTCGACCAGTCGACCTCAAAAAAAAATGTGTGCGAGATGCATTCTCTAAGACTGTGATCAACTGCAAGCAGTCGACCACAGTCTCGGGGACTACACCCAGTGGGTGCACTCAGCGTGCCCCCACCGGTTTGTGAAATCCAGTCGACCAGTCGACTGACAGAAAGATTGACATTATAAAGCCTAAGGCCGACTGCCAGCAGTCGACCTTAGCCTTGGGGACTACACCCAGTGGGTGCACTCAGCGTGCCCCCACCGGTTTGTGAAATCCAGTCGACCAGTCGACTGACAGAAAGATCGACATCATAAAGCCTAAGGCCGACTGCCAGCAGTCGACCTTAGCCTTGGGGACCACACCCAGCGGGTGCACTCAGCGTGCCCCCGCTAACACGGAGTTTATTCGACACACCCAGTGGGTGATTACTATAAATTCCGGAAAAGAAAAGTTTTTTGGTAGCATATCCAACAGAACAAACAGCGGTCGACTGACCTGGACATTGATTTGGAGGGCAGAGCTGGCGTCATAAGCTGCCTGGCTCGCGTCCCGGATAGTCTTCAGCTGCTCCATCATGAGTCCCGCCTGGCGTATTGCCTCCTTCGCTGCGCCAGCTTGGTCCTCTGGGACGTGGTGCGTCGTGAAGAGGGAGGGCTGCTGAGCACTCGTCAGTGGATTTGCGAAGGACACCGTGTGTCGAGTGATGTTCTCTTCTTCCACAGTCAGAATCTCAGGCGCCGTCACATCCTGAGGCACCTTACTGGCGGATGCTTTCCGACTCCTCCTGCGTGCCAGTGTTTCTTCATCCTCGTCGTCATCAGGGAGATTGATAACAGTATTGGGTGGAGCTGCGGAGAAGAATCAGGATCAGAGATCGCGAGTCAGTCGACTAAGAACGATGTTAAGAATACAGTACCTGGGTTCGAAGTTGCTGCATCCTCCATCTCGTGGTCATCAGCCCGGGCCGAGGTCTCAGAAGTAGCAGCACTGCAACTCCAAAGGATCGGTCGACTAACTTCAGCGTCGACCAGAGATAAAGTTCGCACAGAATAAGAAAATATGAGCAGCACAATTACCCTGATATGGTGGGGATGGACACCTTCATCTTCGGCAGGAGCTTGGTCGGCTTTGGCGGAGCCCCCCTAGGCTGCTTCGGCGCCTTTTCAGTCGGCGCTGGAGAAGTGGTCCTAGGGCGCTTGGTCGACTGCGTCGCAACCCCCTTGCCACGTTCAGTCGAAGGGTCGTGGACGAGCTTCGACCGCCTTTCCGAGCGCGGTGGCACGACCTCCTCCTCTTCCTCCTCGTCTTCGGCGTCATCATCATCGCCGTCGTCATCATCATCGTCGTCGTCGTCCCCTGCAACGTCTGAGTCCCATTCCTCCTCGTCCTGGCTCTCGCCCCCACTCGCCTCACCCTCCTCAGTCGGAGTTTGTGCCCCATTGGGCATCGAGTACAGCTCGGTGAGGGCCTAGCAGATATCAAGACAATGATCAGTCGACCAGTCGGCAGAGTAGACAGAGATGAATGCGACAAGAATGCAGTGGAGAGCAGGGCAAGTGTACCTTATTTGGATCACTGTTGTGGTCGAGTGGAGGAATCCTTCTGGCTCCGCGTGGGTTGTCCTTGTTTCCGGTGACGGCTGCCATCCATCTTTCCAGAGTGACATCGTCGACTGCTTCTGGATGGACTCTAGTCTCGTCTTCGGTCCCACAGTACAACCACATGCAGTGGCTCCGGAACTGGAGGGGCTGGATGCGACGCCTGAGGAAGACCTCCAGGAGATCCATGCCCGTCACTCCCTCCCGAACCAACTGCACCACGCGCTCCATCAACATCTTCACATCAGCTTTCTCCTCCGGGATCAACTTCAGGGAGGAGGGCTTGTTCACTCGGTCCATGGTAAACTGTGGGAGTCCACTCGACTGTCCCGGCGTCGACTGGTCCCGGCAGTAGAACCAGGTCGACTGCCAGCCTCTGACTGACTCGGGAAAGGTCATGGGCGGAAAGGTGCTCTTGTTCCTCACCTGGATGCCCAAACCCCCACACATTTGGACGACTCGGGTCTTTTCGTCGCCTGGACTCGCCTTCTTCACGGTCTGAGAGCGACACGTGAATATATGCTTGAACAAACCCCAGTGCGGTCGACAGCCCAAGAAACCCTCACACATGGACACGAACGCAGCAAGATAGGCAATGGAGTTTGGGGTAAAATGGTGGAGCTGTGCTCCGAAGAAATTCAAGAAGCCACGAAAGAAAACACTCGGCGGCAAGGAAAATCCACGATCCACATGGGTGGCCAAAAGCACACACTCACCCTCTTCTGGCTGAGGCTGCCACTCCTTCCCCGGAAGCCTCGCAGCTCCGTGGGGGATCAAGCCCTCGTTGGCCATGTCGAGAATGTCATTCTCAGTGATGGTCGACTGGATCCAATCTCCTTGGACCCAGCCTTTCGGCAGGCGGGATCTGGACGAGGACCCTCCGCGGCTGGTGGATCTCCCCTTCGCCTTCTCCGACGCCGACGCCTTCTTTGCACGCTCCAGCGCCACCGTCTTCTCCTTGGCCATGGTCGCCGGCGAGATGCGCGAAGGGAAGTGGTGCGGGGGCGAGAGCGAGCACGCTGAGCAGGGAGGAAGGAAGCAGAGAGAGGGGGAGAATGCTAAGGCGCAGCACAGAAATCCTCGCCGGGCACATTTATAAGGTCCCTTCCGAGTGGATGACAGGTGGGCCCGGTCGATCTAATCATATCTGGAACAGTTATGCAGACGGGATACGTGGCGAAAAAGGCGGCGCGGAGATCGAGGCGTCCATGCCCCGTCCCATCCGAACGCCGCGGTCCGCCCCGCTTCGCGCGCGCCCCAAAATTTCGCATCCCGCGGAATCCGCGAGCAACAAATCAGTCTGTCAGGCGCGGTGTTTCCGGCGATCCGTCGCTCAGAGATCGTCGAAGCCTGAAAGATCACTCGACGCAAAAACAGAATGGATCAAGTCGACTGAAGGCAAGTTGTTTCCTGTCGACAAAGGGATTCTTTGGTCCAGAACAGCGCACAACCAGAGCGCAAAGGTTAATCGGAAACGACATCAACTCCTTCTTCACTCGAAGCCTCAATCCATTCGGGGGCTAATGATGGGGTTATGTACCTAGGGTAGGGTCATGGACCTGATCCAAGTAACTTACCCTAGGACATCCTTAGAAGAGGTCGCCTTCCAGTCGACCAACGAGGATTCACTCGACTGGCCTGAAGGACTCGACCACGAAGACCCACTCGACCACCAGGAGGTCAAGAGGCACTCTGCACTGCAACGGCCTGTAATCAAGTAGACTTTATGATAGTAAAGGCCTTTATGTGGGGCGTTACCAGTAACGCCCCAGACTTAACTCACCTTAAACCCTCTCCTACGTGGGCTGGCTGGGGTCCTGGCGCACTCTATATAAGCCACCCCCCTCCACAGGCAGAAGGGTTCGGCACCTTGTAATTCATACATTCGTAATCCACTCGACCGCCTCCGGGCTCCGAGACGTAGGGCTGTTACTTCTTCCGAGAAGGGCCTGAACTCGTACATCCTTTGTGCTTACAACCTCTCCATAGCTAGGACCTTGCCTCTCCATACCTACCCCCCACTCTACTGTCAGGCTTAGAACCACGACAGCTGCCTCTTCTCTTTTCCACTAAGACCCATCATGGCCCATATAGCTCCCGGGGGGTTCCGGTAACCTCCCGGTACTCCGGTAAAATCCCGATTTCATCCGGAACACTTCCGATATCCAAACATAGGCTTCCAATATATCAATCTTTATGTCTCGACCATTTCGAGACTCCTCGTTATGTCTGTGATCACATCCGGGACTCCGAACAACCTTCGGTACATCAAAATGCATAAACTCATAATATAACTGTCATCGTAACCTTAAGCGTGCGGACCCTACGGGTTCGAGAACAATGTAGACATGACCGAGACACGTCTCCGGTCAATAACCAATAGCGGGACCTGGATGCCCATATTGGCTCCTACATATTCTATGAAGATCTTTATCGGTCAGACCGCATAACAACATACGTCGTTCCCTTTTGTCATCGGTATGTTACTTGCCCGAGATTCGATCGTCGGTATTCCAATACCTAGTTCAATCTCGTTGCCGGCAAGTCTCTTTACTCGTTCTGTAATACATCATCCCGCAACTAACTCATTAGTTGCAATGCTTGCAAGGCTTAAGTGATGTGCATTACCGAGAGGGCCCAGAGATACCTCTCCGACAATCGGAGTGACAAAACCTAATCTTGAAATACGCCAACGCAACATGTACCTTTGGAGACACCTGTAGTACTCCTTTATAATCACCCAGTTACGTTGTGACGTTTGGTAGCACCCAAAGTGTTCCTCCGGTAAACGGGAGTTGCATAATCTCATAGTTATAGGAACATGCATAAGTCATGAAGAAAGCAATAACAACATATTAAACGATCGGGTGCTAAGCTAATGGAATGGGTCATGTCAATCAGATCATTCACTTAATGATGTGATCCCGTTAATCAAATAACAACCCATTCTTCATGGTTAGGAAACATAACCATCTTTGATTAACGAGCTAGTCAAGTAGAGGCATACTAGTGACACTTTGTTTGTCTATGTATTCACACATGTATTATGTTTCCGGTTAATACAATTTTAGCATGAATAATAAACATTTATCATGATATAATGAAATAAATAATAACTTTATTATTGCCTCTAGGGCATATTTTCTTCAGATCCACCCCGTAAACTCCCCATAATGACCCCGTGCTTGTAGCATTACTGTCTAAAAGTACGTGCTTGCCATATGCAGTTGGACAAAGCGGATAACTCGAAGCACCAAAATCAAGATAATTCATACTACTACTTTTTCTCTAACAAAACACATTGGATGAGTGTTTTTAGGTAGTAACATTAGAAGTGGACTGTTGAATTAGGAAACGCATTTGAAGGACTCTCCGTTTATCAGATAAGGATAATATTATACTAAATGCATTTGAAGGACTCTCCGTGGACTGTTGAATTAGGAAACGCATTCCGGTGCTGTTGACGCCGAAATCGGAAGTCCCGCACCCACATAATCACCTCGTCGTCTTTGACCGGCTCGCGGCAGCATCGTCACTCCGGCTCTCCGATCCGATCGGGTAAGCGGTTCTCTTGACGCTGCCGCGGCCATATCTGGGCGGTGAGGATCAACGCTCGACTGAGCCTAGGCCTAAGCCTAAGCCTAACCAACCGTGTCACCCCCGCGGGTCGCAGCCACACGACCCGGGTGTGGCATGCCAATCCGTCCCCGTGCCGTGCATAAAACCCCCCGCCGGCCTCACTCTCTCATCAATCCCCCCATTTCTCCTCCGCTCTCTTCCTCCCTCCCTCCCTCCCTCGGCCAGGCCAGATCGACCAGGCGCTTCCCGGAGCGGCAGAAGAGGACGCGATCGCATGCCCGTTGTTTAGTCGACGGCCACCTGCCTCCGGTTTGAATACTCCGCGGGGCGGACGGCGGACCACCCTCACCCTGGTGCCAGCCCAAGAGCAGCGCAGCGCAGAGGTACCTCTCTCTGTCACTCTTGTCTCTCGTTTCCACGTTCAGTTTGTCCGTTTCTTGACTGCCGTGTGTTGACCTCTGCTGTCTCTTTCGCCCCCTCCGTCTCTGCTCTCGCCCTGTTTCTTTCTTTCAGCCAAGACGAGCGTGTAAACAGGCAGACAGGTGAGGAGGCTCCTGGTTTCGTGGTTTGAAGGGAGAGGTTGGACAGGAGGAGAAGGAAGAGAGGGAGATGGCCGGGGGTTTCGCCGGCGTCGAGGCCGGCGGCGGGAGGGCGGAGCAGTACGAGGGGAGGATCACGCCCTACTTCATCCTCGCCTGCATCGTCGGCTCCTTCGGCGGCTCCCTCTTCGGCTACGACCTCGGGGTCTCCAGTGAGTGTTCCACTCCCCTCGTACCAACCCCTCTTGTTCATCTCCAATTGTCCATGTTCGTCCTGTTAATTTTTCTTCTTTCGGCATCGTCGTGTCGTCGACGATTCATCTGGCGTCGTCTCAGAAATTTGTGTCTTAGTCAGATTTTGTTCTTCTCTCAACATGATTTTTCTTTCATGTTTCACATCATTCTCCGAACAATTACTCGCATGGGTTTCTAATCTATTTGAAGAATTATAAAATTGTTCCTAAGTGTGTCCTCATCAAAATTAATGGCCTCGATCATGGTTAATGCTTTCCTTTACAAAGGACGCATTGTCTATAGGCCAAAAGAGTACCAAATGAAAACGTAATGGCCATTATGGTGTCTCCATCTTCTTTTTGTTTTGTTTGGAGTGGGCACCCGGTGTCTGCGTCAATACTGCTTCCTTTACCTACTGAAATTAATCTGTTTTTTGGACGGAAACCATTTCTAACGATTGTGAGCTGTCCTGGGGAGTAGAATTAGTAACATGCCACGGAATGTCCTCTCATTTTCAGTAGAGGTATCACATCTTATACAGTATGCACAACACGTTTCCGCCCAAGATTAGTAGATTGCCATGACAAAAAGGGAAGTGTCCACACTAAACCACATAAAAGTTGAATTGCATGATTCAAGTAACAAAACCAATTTTCCTGGATGACCGGTAGTTTTCAGTTAGTTATCTTTCACCGAAATGTGATGTAGAGTATATTTCTTCATCACACTGATTTACTTGACACGAGAACAAGAGTGGTAACTAATCATGGTTTCATGGACGCTGGTGGTGAACGATGAGCGCAGGTGGCGTGACCTCCATGGACGACTTCTTGATCAAGTTCTTCCCGGACGTGTACAACCGGAAGCACGCACACCTGCACGAGACGGACTACTGCAAGTACGACAACCAGGTGCTGACGCTCTTCACCTCCTCGCTCTACTTCGCCGGCCTGGTGTCCACCTTCGGGGCCTCCTACGTGACCAAGCGCCACGGCCGGCGCGGCAGCATCATGGTGGGCGCCGTCAGCTTCTTCCTGGGCGGCGCCGTCAACGCCGCCGCCGTCAACGTGGCCATGCTCATCGTCGGCCGCGTCCTCCTCGGCGTCGGCATCGGCTTCGGCAACCAGGCCGTGCCGCTCTACCTGTCGGAGATCGCGCCCTTCAGGATCCGCGGCGCCGTGAACCAGCTCTTCCAGCTCACCACCTGCCTCGGCATCCTCGTCGCCAACGTCATCAACTACTTCACCGACCGGATCCACCCGTGGGGGTGGCGCCTCTCGCTGGGCCTCGCCGTGGTGCCCGCCACCGCCATCTTCGTCGGCGCGCTGTTCCTGCCGGAGACGCCCAACAGCCTGGTGGAGCGCGGGCGGCTGGAGGAGGCCCGGCGCGTGCTGGAGAAGGTGCGCGGGACGCACAAGGTGGACGCCGAGTTCGAGGACCTCAAGGAGGCGAGCGAGGCGGCGCGGGCGGTGCGCGGCACGTTCCGGAACCTGCTGGCCGTGCGGAACCGGCCGCAGCTCATCATCGGCGCGCTGGGCATCCCGGCGTTCCAGCAGCTGTCGGGGATGAACTCCATCCTCTTCTACTCGCCGGTCATCTTCCAGAGCCTCGGGTTCGGCTCCTCGGCGGCGCTCTACTCGTCCATCATCACGGGGTCGATGCTGGTGGTGGGCGCGCTGGTGTCCATGGTGGTGGTGGACCGGCTGGGGCGGCGGGTGCTCTTCATGGAGGCCGGGGCGCAGATGATCGCGTCCATGGTGGTGGTGGCGACGATCCTGGCGCTCAAGTTCGGGCACGGGGAGGAGCTGTCCAAGGGCGTGAGCACGGTGCTGGTGGTGGCCATCTGCTTGTTCGTGGTGGCGTACGGGTGGTCGTGGGGGCCGCTGGGGTGGCTGGTGCCCAGCGAGCTGTTCCCGCTGGAGATGCGGTCGGCGGGGCAGAGCGTGGTGGTGTGCGTCAACCTCTTCTGGACGGCGGCGGTGGCGCAGTGCTTCCTGGCGGCCATGTGCCACCTCCGGTGGGGGGTGTTCATCCTCTTCGCGGCGCTCATCGTGGTCATGTCCGTCTTCGTCGTCCTGCTGCTGCCGGAGACGAAGCAGGTGCCCATCGAGGAGATCTGGCTGCTCTTCGACAAGCACTGGTACTGGAAGCGGGTCGTCACCAAGGACCCCAAGTACCAGGGCCACCACCACCGCCAGGAGATGGCCGCCGCCGCCGCCGGTGCCGTCAAGCCCGTCGTTACGTCGGAATAGATCGATCCATGATGCGTGTTTCGATAAGATTTACATTACAATGCAGGTGCATAGGTCGTGCTATAGGAACTGCATGTGTGTGTTAACTTGTCCAAGACCTCGTGTTCCTAATTACGTCTTAGTAATCTTATTACGAATTCGATTAGGATTCGGTCTGTCGGAAGGTGTAACTGGTGGCGGAGGTCAGGTGCAAAAGCATGCAAGTTTACGTGTGACATTACGTTGTGCTCTCGTCTCGCTATGATGCACTGAGAATGTGTGTGTTGTCTCGTTCTGAATGTCATGGTAACGTAATGATCATACCTTCATCTTGAGATATAGTATGTACTACTGTATTAGTATATCTTATCTGAACACGACTACAGATTTTATCTGGTTTGCAGTCAAAGCGGCGCGATTATCTTGGACCGTTGAGGCTTTGACCTTTTCTAGTTCAAACGGAGAGGTGTGTGTGTCTCACTCGCTGTAGTTTAGTCAGTGCATGCTTATCTGTGGTTGTGGGTCAGAGATGAATCTGTCCGTCTCACTCGCCGTGAGCCGAGCGTCAAATCTGGTGACGCAGTTGACGTTTACGTCAAGATTTTTCCTGCTATCTGTCCCCCTCGGTCCTGATATTTTAAGTGGCTTTCTTTCAGCTGAAAGATGGCAGCGAGCATCCTAGTTTACGATAGATCCGAGATTTTTTGGCATAAATTTGCCTCAAGTCAACCTCGAAATATAGTAGTGTATGCGTTTCGTTTCTTCTCTTGTGTCACTGGACTATTCTATGGTGTTCTGAATGATCTCATCTTGTAATGTACTGTAGGATCGTCCCGGTTGATTAATCTCTTTGCAGCCATCAAACTTGACCTTGTCGGTAGCCACGTGATGTGAGAGGTCACGTACTTGTCTATCGGTAGGCCTGGCTTGTCGTGATCAAACTTCTGAAAGATCCGTCCAACTGCAACCCCGGGTTTGTAGCGAGTCTTCTGTGCACAGGCTGGAACGTGAGGGTTTTCGTATTCTTCATGACACAAGCATGAACAGTCCCTAGCATCAATGACTTGACTCACATGTTAGAGCAGGCGCCGGTCATGCCGCGCGCAAAAAACACATATGCCGCGCGCGCATCGGCTGGTTTGGCGCGGCGCACTAAAATGCAGCGCGCGCCGCTCCAGCAACGCGCAAAAAAAACATCGCGTGCGCTTATTCTAGGCTATTGAAAAATAGATAGATTGCATAAATTTTAAAACGATACAAAGGTATTTTACATCCGAAACATAAATTGCATAATAATTAAAAACGACAAACGATAAAAAAACGAGATAGATTGCATTAAAAAAAACTACACTAAGTCGCTATCATCACTATCATCGTCCTTCTCGGCGGTGTCGTCCGAGGTATCCAGCCAGATGTCCAACCACCGATCATCGTTCGGCGTGAAGAACGACTGCCCACCTGCTGCAACGAGATCGGACTGCGCGTTCGCCAACGCCTTACGCCGACGCCTGTCCAACCGCGCCTCGCGGCGCCTTCGCGTGTCCTCCTCGCGACGCCTTGCCCAGTAGGCCTGCTCGTAGGCGACGTCCTCCGGGTGGCGGTGGCGCCACTCCGCCATGACTCGCTCGTCCTCCTGGGCGACGAGGAGGCGGCGCTGCCGCTCGGCGTGCTCCGCACGGTCTTGTGCCGTGTTCAGACGCGTCGGCGGGGCACGGTCGAGCGCTTGCTGGAGCGTGTAGACATCTTGAAAGTTCATCTGGCCGCGCAGCCGGCCTAGGCGCCACGCCGCCGCGTCGTACGCGCGGCCGGCCTCGCGCGCCGTCCCGTACGTGCCGAGGCCGAGCCGGAGATCGCCAGAGCGTATCTCCGTGTAGTAGCCGCCGTTGGGGCGCAGGCGGACGCCGCGGTAGCCGGACGCTCCTCGGCGGCGCGGCGGCATGGCGGCGCGGCGGTGGCGGGGCGCTGGAGCGGCGCGTGGCAGAGAGAGAGGAAGAGGAGAAGAGGAGGCGTGGAGAGGCGCGTGGCGCGCGCCGCACTTTATAGGCGCGCCGGAAGCGGCGCGTGGCAGAGAGAGAGGAAGAGGAGAAGAGGAGGCGTGGAGAGGCGCGTGGCGCGCGCCGCACTTTATAGGCGCGCCGGAAGCGGCGCGCAAAAAATGGCGCGCGAGCTGGTGCCTTTTCGCGCGCGCGCAAGCGGTTCCCGTGCGCATGGTTTTCCCGCCGTCGTTGGGGCGCGACAAAACACCCCGCACGCGCTAAAGGCTGCGTTTACCGCGCGCGCGCGTCGTTTCGCGCGGCCGTTGGAGATGCTCAGCTGAGCTGAATAAGGATTCATACGTTTAGGAGCGCAAATCCAATTCCCTAAACATCCGCGGGCACATTTGAATATGTCCGCGACACGGACCAACCCATCGTTTGTCATGCCAGACAAGCACATCCCTCATATCCAAACTCTCGTATTCATGCAAAGTCATGCACGTCCATCATAAAGCATATGTTTATCACAATTCGGTAAAGCAAAATAAACGCAATTTTACACATGCCAAATAAACACCAATAATTTACACATAGATAGACGATACATAAATGAATCAAAGCCTCCATTGTTACCCTCGTTGATCCTCTTTCTTCATGTTAATCAATCACTTCTTGCTTTCCTCATCCTAGAGGCTAGTGTCCTACAACATAATTCTCGACTCCTCTTTGCCTTGCAAGCCTCAACTTCTCTCTCAAATCAATTCATTGCATTATTGTCGCCTTCTCGAGCTTCCATTTTGTACATTTCTCTTGCTTATACAAGTCCACCTTCTCCCTCCCTTCTCTTTCACCCTCCCCGGGTCAAACTCCATCATTTACCTTTGCACATCCAAGCATGTATCTCTCCTCCTCCGTCTTCTCCTTGGCGCAAAAATGTTTGCCCATGCGATGGGCATTTTGCTTGCCACGACTCCTTCTCCCATTTGTTTCCCATCATTTACAGCTTCCTCTTTGGTATGGTCGTTTGTATGTCCGCCTATCCACATTTCTCCTCTTTGTCATCCAATCCAATATATTGTTGGGAGCTTGGGCCATCGTTTCTCTTCAACTTTTTGGTGGGGTTTTTGAGCTCATTGAGGACGAGTTGCCACTTCGGTTTTCATTCAATTTCAATAAGCAATTGGGACAAAAGTGAATGGCTTGCCCTCAATTTGGTTGTACAAAGCGTCCGCCAACCGTAACTAGCAAAACAAGAATCACTCAAAACAATGCAACAATGAAGCTAGCAATACAAATGATGACAATGTGAAGCAATTCAAACTTACATGTCTTTTTTTTAAAAAGAACCACCCAATATATTAATTAATTAACACATATGTTCATACTTACATGTCTTGACTCCCATGCCACTTTGGTTCTGGTCAACCACTTGTGAATGAAACTGCAAAACTTGTTGATGCTTTCTTGGATGGTGAACAGGGGCGGACCCACGTTCATGGGAGTGGGGGCCTAGGACCCCACTCAAAATATGAAACTTCAGTGATATTTCTTTGAAATTTCAGAATTTTTTGCCAAAATTATGTGAATTTGTACAAAGTATGCCCCCACTCCCATAGTTTGCCCCCACTTAGAATAGTTTCTGGGTCCGCCCCTGATGGTGAACCATCTATGTCGGAGAAAGCCTAACTGCGGATGGTATGGATTGGGTGAGGCCCCACATAGTTCTTGTGTTCATGGTAGTGTTTGTGGGTCTTTTGCCAATATTTAACGCCTTTTGCTCGGTTTCATAAATTGAATCCATGCTTGTGGTCAACCAAGCTTCACACAACAGAACATCCTCATGCCTTTGGTACCTTTTTTTTAGTGTGCGGTATCTGCCCAACATCAAACATAAGGAAATTGATATCACCCAAGTCATAAGGCATAGGCTCTTGACCATATTTATCACACTCATCATGTATGCGTCCTATAATATGCATCACAATGGAACTACCATCCCTAAGTTGATCCAATGGTATGTGCAACAAACGAAACAACCGATACTATGGCGTATGAGGGG